>NC_092645.1:66200544-66532044 GCF_039555335.1 Amphiura filiformis
ACCCATCCCCACCCATCTCCACCCCAACTATTAATTTATTGTGTCAACTGTGGAATGTCTATTGAAATGTTATAAATATTTATTGGTTCTTTCTTTGCATGTTCTTATCCTCTTTCTTTTTTTTTCTTTTCTTTGTAAAGTTTGTGTAATTCTCGCTATTCGCAATAAGGGCGCCGCCAGCGCTTTGCGATGTAATCGTGATGTATCATGGGAAAAGGTCGACATCCAAGTCCGCGCAATACGAATATTACCATGCTATTACATCGGAACACGTGACAATATTTTTGTGTGAGCCTTCATCCCGGCCTTCATGGTCACTGGTTCTCTGAAACAAACTCTAGCATCGAAGGCACACATGACTGATTCTCAATGACAAGAAGCCATGTGGGTGTGGCACACCGACATCGCCTGGCTAATAATTATTTGATGCAGCAGAGACATTAAAATAAATACACGGGATCGATACACGTGAATTGCTATGCACGATTTTGATATCAGACGAAAATCTTCGGATACCGGGTTGGAAAATGATGAATATCTCCCGTAAATGATTTTGTCTCAAGAAACCAGATCTGGTCTCATACACTTGAAAATACGTGTTGAACAGATATGATAGTCGTTAGTTTGCGTCTTGATAAAAGGCCATGCGTCTTGAACTCAAAATCTGACCAAAATTCTAATTTTATATTGCGTTGGTCCTGTATGGACTACAGCGTGCAGGTTATATAGCTGCACTCACTACAGTGGAGGCAGTATGACCATTGACCGCAATGTCGTATACAAGCTTACTCACACAGCGAGAAATCAATTACCCCTGCTATTGTCAGTAGCCTTAGTCAGGTCACTTGGCTACTGCGTCTCATATTAAAGGTCAGAAGATGGCGATTTCTACCATTGAAGATACAAGATATAGGGGCACTCACGCCACTGACTGAGGAATGCCCTGATGATAGGCCTGTTAAATAAGTTAGATTTGCTGAAATTCGCGATAGAGTAGTACACATTTTATGGCAAATTATATTTGAAATACTAATTAATTTATTTATTAGCTCTACATGTAGGGGCCTACAACAATTATTCTGTCAGCTGGTACATGGGTATCAGGGTCGGATCCAGGAATTTTTGATAAAGGGGGCGCCTTTTGGTCGACGACGAAAAAAATTTGTTAAAGGGGGTTACCCCCTCGAAAACTCAACGGTTTTGGCCCATTGTTTGCTGTTCATGGCCGAATTTGTTCCTTTTTTTAAATATCTTACAATTTTTTGTATTTTTAAGTTACCGGCGCCCTTTGATAGTCAAAAAATAGAGGGGGCGCGCGCCGGCTGCGCCCCTCCCCCCTAAATCCGCCCCTGGGTATTTAGACTGCGGAACTCAGTCCTCAATGATAGTCAGTCACTTATCTTTTGGTCGTGATATGACTGATATTTCTGACTGACAGATGATATCATCCGAGGACTGAGTTCTTACCATACATCTTCCGAGGTGCAGTTTCAGACAATAGCTTGGGATTATTGGGGCAGAGGTTATCTTTTGAATTCTTTCATGACCACTGAAGCATAGTCAAGCCTGTCAAGGACACTCGGCGTGAATTGAAAGACCATGTCACTCGCCACAAAGGTCATACGACACCAATTTGGTTCCGCGCCTCGAAATATGATGCTTAAGGTCTGTGTCTGCATGGGTAAGCCCTATGTAATATTATTATTCACGTGGGGGCAAAATTACCGGCGGAGTCCGACAGCGCCTTAGCACGCTAGGCCACCAAGAAACAAACACAGATTAACTACTAACCTGACGAAAAGATCAAAGTGCAATTTGCTTATAATTTATCCCAAACATCTTGAACAATTGGCACCAATTCACGCATCATTCGCACGTTGACGTTCGCCATGGGCGCACACCACTAAATAATCGTCCCATTAAAATACATGTGAAAATACAAGAAAGTAAGTTATTTTTCTACCCCATGTAACAATATTTTTAATATTTTGATCAAACCAATGTCTTAAATAAAGATTAAATTTTTATTAAATTTGATATTTCGTGACAAACTTGAGAGATACGAACCAATGAACAGCGCCATCCCGGCGAAAGCCTGCCTATCACCCATACACATTCGATTCGGAACATTTTCTAAACAGGTTTGTTATGTTGAGCTCCTATTCTATCGTTTTTATTAAAACAACCAAGATTCACTCAAATTCGGTTCCCTCGGGACGCGGACGCCGATATATATATTGCACATAGGCGCTATTTTTTACCGGGACTATGAAGGGTTCCAAATGCGGAAGGATTTAGTGAAGTGCATTCCCATCGGGGTAAGCAATGGCATCGTTAAACGGAGCTCGTCGACTATAAGGGTGCACTACACTAAATCCTTCCGCATTTTCATAGTTCCGGTAAAAAATAGCGCCTATGCGAAATATATCGGCGTCCCAAGGGAACCAAATTTGAGTGACTCTTGGTTGTTTTGATAAAAACGATAGAATAGGAGCTCAACATTACAAATCTGTTCAGAACATTTTCCGAATTGAATGTGCATGGGTAATAGGCCCTCGGAACAATATCATGGCCGGAACTGGTAAGGAGGCGAGCGTGTCGGCTAAAATTCGGGATGGTGCTGTTCAGGAGTTCGTATCTCTCAAGTTTGTCTTAACTTGTACCAAAAAAATAAATTTAAACAAAAGTTTAATCTTTATTTAAGACGTTGGTTCGATCAAAATATTAAAAATGTTGTTACATGGGGTAGAAAAACAAACTTACTTTCTTGTATTTTCCCGTGTATTTCAATGGGACGATTATTTAGTGGTGTGTGCCCTATAATATTAATGCTGCACACCACATAAATGAAGCGCACCACTATAACGTTGTATAAGGCCGTATAAAATTAAAGATTCGATTCTCGTCCAGAGGATTTTCATGAGTTGATGAGGGAGGGATGGAGGCATAGGCGTAGAAGCCATTCGTGGACAAATGTTGACTTTTATTGTATTAATTATTGCTTTACAGGGCCTGTACCCTTAAATTTGCATCCTCCGGGGGGAGGGGGCACTTAGGGGTGGTGCAATAATTATGTGTACCCCCGGGGTGGTGAATTATAGGGGGGGCAAAGATTTTTTGGCAGGTCAAAAGGGGGGGGTCAAGCGATTTTTGGCAGGTCGAAAGGGGGCAAGCAATTTTTGGCACAGATATTTTGGGTACCATTTTATATTACGCCCTAAAAAGGCGTAGGAAAACGTTAGGAACACGTTCAAATATGCAAAATTTCCTGCTCGCTGCGCTCGAATTATATGATAACCCAGTAAACACCGATACCTCGGGCCTACGTTGGCAATGGGTTGGACCGTACGTCGCACCCACCCAAATGTGCAAAAGTATACAAAAAGTCACAAAATGTGACAATTTGCGAGCGTAGCGAGCAAAAATGGGTTTTTTTACGCTTTTTTGGCCAAAAAAAGTCCAAATTTTTCAGGAAAAGTCAACTTTGTACAAAAATCCCCCCCTTAGAAAAAGGGCCACTTTTTCTAAATCAGCACCCCCCCCCCCAAAAAATCCTGTGTACGGGCCTGCCCTTTTTCCTGATTTTGGCGTTTTTGACACCTAAACAGGTACAGCGCTGTACTTGCCCAATGCTGAAAAACAACCCTTTTTACTTGTTTTTTTAAACGAGCATGGTGTCCACCTTTTAAATACAAGTGGCCCCGCACAGTGTCATCGCCCCGATATCTTCATGGCAGAAATCGCCATGGTAGGTTGAATCCACTACCACGCATGGCCATTTTGTTTAATAGTTTTGAGTCGCATTAAATGGGCCGACATCTGACTAAGGCTACTGACAATATAGCACCGATTAGCCCGATGACTGACCTCGCTAGTGTGTGAGTGACCATGGTACACCGCAGCTGACACCGTAGGTCATATGACTACCTTCACGATTGGCCTATACACTGCGCTATATAGTTCGGCACATATAAATCAGAATTATTGTCAGTTTTTGACTCAAGACGCAAGCTTCGTTCTCAAGACGCAAGCTAACGACTATCATATCTGTTCAAAATATATATTCAAGTGCAAGGAACCTCATTTGTTTTCTTTATACGAAATCATTTACGGGAGATATTCATCATTTTTACCCCGGCATCCAAAGATTTTCGTCTCATATCAAACTCGTCCATAGCACTTTCACGTGTATCGATCCCGGGTATTTATTTTAGTATCTCTGCTGACAAAATACGGTAATTATAAGCCAGGCGATGTCGGTGTGCCCCGGTGTTGCGCCACGCATGGGGTGTCTGAGGGGGTGCCCCCCAAGAAATGAGAAACTTTTACAAAATGAATACCTAATTGAAGCCACTTAGTGGACCATTTTGTCACTTATTGTGTAAAAAACAAAAACAAAAACAAACACAAAATGGAATCGAAATGACAGGCCTTCCCTGATTGAAGGCACTTTTTTCACTGTTATTCTATAAATTATTGTATAACATTATGCGCATTATGTTATTATGCGCAGGGTGTGTCTGAGGGGGATGTTCCCAGCTCAGAAGTTTGGACATTTTGCAAAAAAAGGGCCCGAACTCAATTTGCAAAATTTTAAATGTTACACTGACACTTAGATCGATGTTGGTGACAAAATGTGACGGGCCCTGCATATCGGGGGGCCCGCAGTAATATTCACATGCTTTTGGGCGACGGACTCGCAGCAATGCCAAAAATAATCACAGGCCTATAGGGCATACTTTTGATTGACCCGACAGTGCAATTTATTTGGGCATGGACCTAAATTACGTGCAATTTAAATTTTCCCCATCTCCTTTTCTCCCCTTCGTCTTCTCTTTTTCTCCTTTTTTCTTCTTTCTCTTCTCTACTTTCCTCTCTTTATGGGGGGGGGGGACACACCGCCACACCCCTCCAAATCCACGCCTGTAGTCACTAAAACCAAGAAAATCTGCCTCATGTATTCAGATGAAAATCCCGGCATTTTTCGCTAGAGGCCAAAATCCAAAATGGCCGCCGCCACCATGGCGGCACCCATCTTCCAAATGCGACCAAGTCAGGGCGGCCCGGTGAAGCAAAATGTGCATTGGATTAACACGGGAGTTTGGATAAGATGTAGATTTCCTTTCTAATAAAAATGTATGGTCCCCCGTTATTAAAGCTTGTACCGGGTTAAAAATTCGGATATTTTGAAAAGAGTAAGTAATTGAAACATAGAGCAAGTACTAAAATTATAGCTTTTATACTTTTTGATATATGACGCTAACTAGTTCATCTCCTATATCTACAACACAGTGCTACCAGTACGGGCGAACTGCCTATTGTGAGTGCCCCTGTGTTGTGTGCATACAGGGTGTCCCAGAAAAAATTACCGGGCGAATGAATTTGAACGTAAGTCGAGCATCAGACTCCAGAAATCTAAAGATCAGCGTGTAGCTCATCTTATTCCGCATCTTATACGCTAATTTTATTGAAAACGGCTGACTGATTGCGAAGAAATAAGCGATTACATAACACATGCCTCAATTCACTTCATTCCAAATTTGAAAGAAAGATCATTCAGCACAATGCGCGGTAGTGGTTAACACTGTCAATGGGCTTCATATTTTTTTCGGTGAAATCCTTCTCGGGTTTTTTAAACAATTCTGTTCTTGCAAAACATTTAATTAGGTTTTATTCAAAATCAAAAACCTGCACGATATTGAAAATGAAAACTTTCATGTAAGATGATGCCCGGTACTTGTAAATAACTTTTTCGTTAATGTTGATATAAATGTTGCATAAAGAATTATTGGATAAAGAATTCCAATTGGCTTAAAATATTTCTCACGCATATTAATGTTTTTTGTAATATTTCCAAGAAATTGTAATGCAAAGTTTAAATCTTTTAAAACTTCAACATCAATGTTGCATGGTATAAAAAATTACACGTAAAGCTGTAAGCACTTGATCATTGTCATTCTTGGCTCAAATGTTCTTTGGAAAGTTACAATATGACATACTTGCACAACCTAAAGAATTAAAGTTGAGCTATTGTAACTTCCGGTTTTTTTAGGACACTTTGCCCTTTGACCTATCTGGAAAATTCAGAAAAATTCGGGTTTTGTGCGTACAAAATATAATTTAAAACGTGTTACTAGAATAAAAACAAACTTAAAAAACATTATTATTAAATGAATGAATTATTTAAATATTTTTAATGATAACATTATGACAATAATAAATAAATTATTAATAATTACAGCAATTTTCCCGATAGGTCAAAGGACAAAGTGTCCTAAAACTGCAAAAACTGTCCCACAATGCATTGCAAACTTCCAATGCCGATTGGGCTTATTGCAGAAATCAAAGTTTTCTCAGACAAACTGTTATTTCTCTTCAGTGAAAGCATGAATAACATAACACCGACGGATTATAAAATAGATGTGGACTAAATTTAATGAGATACACAAACTTTATGAAACGGTGAGAGAGTATGAAAAAAGCGTAACCGAATCCAATAAAATTTGTGTATGTTATGCACAATAAAATGTGATACATCTTAAATTTTTGATTTTGATATCTATTTCTCGACTTACGTTCAATTTTATTTACTCGGTAATTTTTTCTGGGACACCCTGTACATGTAGTTAACAATAACTGCATGATGTACACATTGTTATTATTATTAAAGACACAATGTCGCCAGCTATTGACAAATCTTCACCAAGGCTTCTAATATACATTGTATTAATATAACCTTACACTTATTATTATTATTAAAGACACAATGTCGCCAGCTATTGACAAATCTTCACCAAGGCTTCTAATATACATTGTACTAGTATAACCTTACACTTGTTTTTTTATTATTAAAGACACAATGTCGCCAGCTATTGACAAATCTTCACCAAGGCTTCTAATATATATTGTATTAATATAACCTTACACTTATTATTATTATTAAAGACACAATGTCGCCAGCTATTGACAAATCTTCACCAAGGCTTCTAATATACATTGTATTAATATAACCTTACACTACTGTTTTTATTATTAAAGACACAATGTCGCCAGCTATTGACAAATCTTCACCAAGGCTTCTAATATACATTGTATTAATATAACCTTACACTTATTATTATTATTAAAGACACAATGTCGCCAGCTATTGACAAATCTTCACCAAGGCTTCTAATATACATTGTATTAATATAACCTTACACTTATTATTATTACTAAAGACACAATGTCGCCAGCTATTGACAAATCTTCACCAAGGCTTCTAATATACATTGTATTAATATAACCTTACACTTGTTTTTATTATTAAAGACACAATGTCGCCAGCTATTGACAAATCTTCACCAAGGCTTCTAATATATATTGTATTAATATAACCTTACACTTATTATTATTATTATTAAAGACACAATGTCGCCAGCTATTGACAAATCTTCACCAAGGCTTCTAATATACATTGTATTAATATAACCTTATGTAATAATCCTTCATAAGAAGTACCTGGATAGACAGTTCATACATAGTTCAAATTCGGAGGAAAGTGATGTGTCAACAATTATTACTCTTAGCTTTTACTAGCTAAGTCCACGTGTTTTCAGTGGCACTGCCCTCTCCTTAGAAAATATGCCATTCTAAAGTAGGCTACACAGACAGTAGAGTCGGAGTCGTCTGTTGCTATTCAAGTAGTGAGCCAGGGATGTGAGGGTCACTCTCACATCCCTGGGATTGGCATGATTCTATAGGCAGGAGAAGTAACACTGAGAACTCGTCTTATGAAACATTAAGGCACGGGCCAGGATGATTTGCACATCAATCTTGAATGCCCACCGAAATAAAAGAGAGGTATCTCGACAGTCGTAACTAAACGAATGTTGTCTTAACGTCTTTCGATCAAGTCACAAGTGTGTTTCTCCAGATCAAGATGAACCGAACCCAGAAGGGATGTAGGCCCGTTCGCGTATCTTTTAAGTAAACATAATGAACGTACTTCCATTCTCCACAAATAGAAGAGGTTCTACAAATTCCTACAAGAGGAAATTCCTACACTTACACTTATTATTATTAAAGACACAATGTCGCCAGCTATTGGCAAATCTTCACCAAGGCTTCTAATATACATTGTATTAACATAACCTTACACTTATTATTATTAAAGACACAGTGTCGCCAGCTATTGACAAATCTTCACCAAGGCTTCTAATATACATTGTATTAATATAACCTTACACATTGTCATCATTATTAAAGACACAATGTCGCCAGCTATTGACAAATTTTCACCAAGGCTTCTAATATACATTGTATTAATATAACCTTACACATTGTTATTATTATTATTAAAGACACAGTGTCGCCAGCTATTGACAAATCTTCACCAATGCTTCTAATATACATTGTATTAATATAACCTTACACTTATTATTATTAAAGACACAGTGTCACCAGCTATTGACAAATTTTCACCAAGGCTTCTAATATACATTGTATTAATATGACCTTACACATTGTTATTATTATTAAAGACATAATGTCGTCGGCTATAGACGAATCTCATTTCACGCATTCCTACACCTCACTGGCAGCCATTAACTGGGTCCCGGCCCGTCGGCTACAATACACCCAAAATGTGAAATGATTCGGCCTTAGCGGGAATTTTAAACTGCATTCCATCACCCGTGCTACACGTAGACAAAAGAATGATGGAAGTTTACAACACAATACAATATAACATCGATTTTTAAGCGGCTTAAATTCACCCAATTGGGCAGTCACAACACATGTTTGGTTTACACTAGTGGAAGTTTTGGATGAGAAAACGGACATTTTGATGAGAATCGGCCAAAATGGTGAGAATTTAATTTTCTCATTCTTTTGGATGAGAAACTTCCTGGTGTGTGTGTCAATCATTATTGTCTTATTAAAACTGGTGGGAATTGCTAATCCCCGATTATTATTTTCTCATCCGAAAGAATGAGAAAATTAAATTCTCACCATTTTGGCCGATTCTCATCAAAATGTCCGTTTTCTCATCCAAAACTACCACTAGTGTAGGCATCATGATACTCTATGTACTGCTGGCTATCTTTTTTCTCGAGTTTTGTCTTAATTTGATTTGTCTGATGACCATGGTCACAAACCCCCCAACAATAAGGCTATCATACTAGCACGTGTTACTTTACGATATTTTAGTATAGGTTTTTTTTTTTTTTTTTTTTTTAAGTTATTAAGCATATATAAAATATTTAAAAACGATTTTTAAGAAAATTTATTTTCGGGTGCTAAATTTTTCTTGAGAAAAAGGCATTTTGTGATTTTTCTTGTATTGACGCCAACGTTAAAGATATTTTTGTTTTGATTCGTTTGTCAAAATGGAAACTCGGGTGGCTTTCAAAATAGAGTATCATGTGTCCACGGCCATGATGATTAAGATAACAAAGTTTGAAATTGACGATAAAAATCCCTCTTATTGCCATTTTATACCAGAGAGATTTTCCAATTCAGAACAAAATATTTGAACCGTATTTTACGAAAAATTTGAATTTTAAGCTGTTGAAATCCCAAGTGGAAACAAATTTGGTTCATTCAGGTTGCATGAGATATGATATGCATAGAAATGATCAAAAATTTTGGTTTTCTAGCACTTTAGAGATATCATATTTTCAAATTACTGCAGATATCTAGTTTTGTCGATTGCGTAGGCCTATGCATTTTAAACATTTTGTATTGATAAATGATTGATTATCGATAATCGATATTCGATAATCGATTATCGATTATCGATTATCGATTATCGATTTTCCTCCATCACCCTCAACCACACACATATTACCCCCCGACCTAATCATCCTTAGCGACTGCGATTGAACATGACAGTCTGTGATCATCATTTGCTTGTTAGGTTTTAGAATTTAATTGAATATTGACAATTAATTGATCATTCATGGTCGGTTATCGACTGTTTATTCCCCCCCCCCCCCTTCCCACCACCACCACCAACTCAAACACTGCTTTACAACGACATCTACCGGCGTGGCGTGTTAAATAAAGACTGCGATCACGAACACCTAGGCATCATGATACTCTATGTACTGCTGGCTATCTTTTTTCTCGAGTTTTGTCTTAATTTGATTTGTCTGATGACCATGGTCACAAACCCCCCAACAATAAGGCTATCATACTAGCACGTGTTACTTTACGATATTTTAGTATAGGTTTTTTTTTTTTTTGTTTTTTTTTTTTTAAGTTATTAAGCATATATAAAGAATTTAAAAAACGATTTTTAAGAAAATTTATTTTCGGGTGCTAAATTTTTCTTGAGAAAAAGGCATTTTTGTGATTTTTCTTGTATTGACGCCAACGTTAAAGATATTTTTGTTTTGATTCGTTTGTCAAAATGGAAACTCGGGTGGCTTTCAAAATAGAGTATCATGTGTCCACGGCCATGATGATTAAGATAACAAAGTTTGAAATTGACGATAAAATCCTCTTATTGCCATTTTATACCAAGAGAGATTTTCCAATTCAGAACAAAATATTTGAACCGTATTTTACGAAAAATTTGAATTTTAAGCTGTTGAAATCCCAAGTGGAAACAAATTTGGTTCATTCAGGTTGCATGAGATATGATATGCATAGAAATGATCAAAAATTTTGGTTTTCTAGCACTTTAGAGATATCATATTTTCAAATTACTGCAGATATCTAGTTTTGTCGATTGCGTAGGCCTATGCATTTTAAACATTTTGTATTGATAAATGATTGATTATCGATAATCGATATTCGATAATCGATTATCGATTATCGATTATCGATTTTCCTCCATCACCCTCAACCACACACATATTACCCCCCCGACCTAATCATCCTTAGCGACTGCGATTGAACATGACAGTCTGTGATCATCATTTGCTTGTTAGGTTTTAGAATTTAATTGAATATTGACAATTAATTGATCATTCATGGTCGGTTATCGACTGTTTATTACCCCCCTTCCCACCACCACCACCAACTCAAACACTGCTTTACAACGACATCTACCGGCGTGGCGTGTTAAATAAAGACTGCGATCACGAACACCTACACTAGTGGAAGTTTTGGATGAGAAAACGGACATTTTGATGAGAATCGGCCAAAATGGTGAGAATTTAATTTTCTCATTCTTTTGGATGAGAAACTTCCTGGTGTGTGTGTCAATCATTATTGTCTTATTAAAACTGGTGGGAATTGCTAATCCCCGATTATTATTTTCTCATCCGAAAGAATGAGAAAATTAAATTCTCACCATTTTGGCCGATTCTCATCAAAATGTCCGTTTTCTCATCCAAAACTACCACTAGTGTTAGCGGGGACCCACCCATGGCCGATCAAATCCTGACCATGACTTGGCTCTTGAGATTCGTCTATTGGCAATATTTTCACGAAGGCTTCTAATCTTCATTGTATCTCATTGTATTAATATGCCCTAAACATTATCGTCATTACTAATTAACAATGTCGTTAACCATATTTTCACCAAGGTTTCTTCTAATCATCATTGTATTAATATGCCCTAAAACAGTTTCATCATCACTAAAGACACAATGTAGGCAACTATTGACCCATTTTCACCAAGGCTTCTAATTTACATCTTAGATAATCTATGTCTACATCGTATTAATGTGCCCTATCACATTGTCATCATTATTAAAGATGCAATGTCGCCAGCTATTGACAAATTTGTTTTCACCAACAGTTTTACATCTACATATAAATTCAAAGTGTAATAGTTATATGCCTGACAGAGGGGGTACGCTCACCATTAGCATCTATTTTTCCTTCATATGTTTCCTGTTCACCTACATTCTTTATAAGAAAAGTTATTTTATTTGCAGTGGCAGATGAGTGACCCAGTTGACAGCCTCATCCGCACTTCACCCCATCAAATTGATATCTTGTCATCTAAAGACAGCTCGTAATTGTATTCTTATAACTCTAGTAGTCTAGGCCTTAAGCTGAATTCATTCTACATTGCCGAGCGATAGCGATTGGCTTTTAGCCAATTCTTTACCAAAGCTTCAATATCTACATTGTATTTTATGTGCCCTAACACAGTAATTGTCATCTAAAGAAAGCTCATAATTATATTCTTATAACTCCAAAAGTCTAGGCCTTAAGCTGAATTCATTCTACATTGCCGAGCGATAGCGATTGGCTTTTAGCCAATTCTTCACCAAAGCTTCAATATCTACATTGTATTTTATGTGCCCTAACACAGTAATTGTCATCTAAAGAAAGCTCATAATTATATTCTTATAACTCCAGTAGTCTAGGCCTTAAGCTGAATTCATTCTACATTGCCGAGCGATAGCGATTGGCTTTTAGCCAATTCTTCACCAAAGCTTCAATATCTACATTGTATTTTATGTACCCTAACACAGTAAATGTCATTATTATTAAAGACACAATGTCGCCAGCTATTGGCAATTCTTCACGAAGGCTTCCAATATACATGTCAGTATACGCCGTAGAAGTGACGTAGTTAATCGGATTAACTACCATAGTAATAGATGAATACAATATTGACTATACCGCCCTGCACTACAACGTTCACGCGGTACCGATGCATTGAGCCATAGATGTCAAAAAAAGGCTGATCACTCGCACCTGTAAGATAAGTATCTTTGAAAAGAGCGGTATTGTATTCAATCTAAGTTTACTGACATACACAGGTGATTAGTGCAATTTGCTTGTCGTGCAGGGTGGTATATTCAAAAATTGTATTCATGTATTGCTATGGTAGTTAATCCGATTGTGACGTCACTTCTACGGCGTATTAATGTGCCCTAACACATTGTCATTATTATTAAAGACGCAATGTCGCCAGCTATTGACAAATTTGTTTTCACCAACAGAAAATTCAAAGTGTAATAGTTATATACCTGGCAGAGGGGGCGCGCTCACCATCCGCGTAATATTTGTCCTTCATATTTCCATTTCACCTACATTCTTCATAATAAGAAAAGTTATTTTATTTACAATGGCAGATTACAGATGATCTAAAGAAAGGTCATAATTATATTCTTATAACTCCAGTACTTTAGGCCTAAGCTGAATTCATACTACATTGCCGAGCGATAGCGATTGGCTTGTAGCCAATAAGGTAGAGCGCTTGTTGTTGCTTTAGGAAGAGCATGCTACCTCATTGGTCAAATACCAATCCCTCATCGCTCAGCTAGTATAAATTCAGTTTTAGCTGTTTCCTTCAGATGGTGTGGGCAGGCTCGTAACCAGTGCCTTTTCAGTCAAAAAAGAGGTCCAAATTTTGAAGAAAAAAAAAAGGTCCACTTTTTCAATTTCCGCCCATACTGTTTGTTTTTCTTCAAACTCTGACTTCCCCCCCTACCCCTAATGGTTAAGTCCTGGGTGTCCTTAATCAAATCAACACAGGAAGACGTAAAATCAGTGGGATTATCGTTTTTCAAACAAATGTGCAAAATTGTCAAAATTGAGAGTTTTCTCACAAAATTAGAAGACATTTTTAATTAAACAAGTTTAAACGGTATTTGAATGCTGTTTTATGTGATCAGTGTAGTTTGACATTGTCTTTTAGGTACAATTTTTTTTAAATGGCAATTTCTGGTATAATTGTTTCCAAAAATTGGTAAAATCTGTTTGTTTCTAAAAGGGATTTTAATCCACTTGTGTTCGAAAATAAAGAAATAAAGTGAAAATACAAAAAATTAAACCAAACCGGTTTATAGCGCAAGAAGAAGCAAGAAGCGCAACATCCTTATTTTAAAGAACGTTGGTTTACTATACAAAGTGGATTTAATCCATTTTAGAAACAAACTCATCATATGACCTTCGACCTCACACGCGTGAATGTACATAGGGTCATTGCGTACAAAAGTCCCATTCAAATCTATCGGAGCCGCTGTGGGGGAAATTGATGAGAGAAGCAATGGTTAATATTATTGGCAAAAGATTCAAATTTTCTGCCACCTCCCCACACCCGCCCCCCCCCCACACACACACACACACACACCACCCACACCACACCCCTGCATTACTATCATTACCGAGGACCTTGACAAGTTAGCCATTATTCCGAGTCTTTTACTTTGGCACTTCCAGATATATAAAAAAAAGGCAACACTCTTGGTATTTTACCCTGGAACTACGAAGGGGTGGGGGCCGTTGGGCGTGGGGTTTTACAACCTCCTAAGATTTTTTTATCCTTTTATAGAGGAGACCCATATAATACGTTACTACCAAATATAACGGTATAATTGAAAATTAGGGGGAGGGGTGTTACAAAAATGGCTCAGTAGTTCTAGAGTTAATCTGGGTGAAAATGATTTTGGACACTGTATTTGAGATTAAACGTTTGGAAGACTTCCTAGGAACAACAGAAGAAATATAGCAGCGTTGGGAGCGTTGTAATAGTTGGATAGATGGACCCAACGAAGACTTGTTGGGGTTAACATATAAGTACCGCATTTCGATCACATATATAAAGTCGTGTTCACATTTTGAGTTACACCCGGCATTCACTTCTGGTCGGAGTAAACATCAAACACGCGATATGTAATTCCTTAAGTTCCGACCCACAAAAGGTCAAACTTACACCGGGTGCCAGGCGTACTTACGCCTGGCGGGAGATACATCGTCGGACGCCTGGCGGAACTTACGAACTTACGTTGACCATCGTTCACACTGTCACTACTCCTGGCAGCACCTACCGCTACTCCTAGCAACTTGCGCCGACCAAGTTCAAACGGGCGTATGTCCGACAATGTGAGCACAGTAGCTGTGACCCTGCCCCTCGGCGCATAGTAATTGATCATTTGCACTTCAAGGACGCGTGTTTAGGTCCTCGGTGTGCATAAGGCGGGGAGGGCGAGTTAACGCAGCGGTAGTTCCCTCGCTTTGCCCTGAAGTCCCGGGTTCAAGCCCCGGGGCGGCCCAAGGACTCATGTGCACTTGATTTATCACGATTCCATGCTCGCTCTCGCGGGTTTTCTCCGGGATCTCCGGTTTCCTCCTGCTTTCAAAAAAATCGGTGATTAGTTGTTTGGTTATTAAAAACTTCCTTCACCCAATGGAATTTGGGGAGCTGCACAGATAATTGGTGGATGTTACAATCTAAGTGCGGATAGGTCTGCGCCTGAGGTTTGGCTGCAACTGGCCTAGATGATGCGATCTGATTGTGATGATTCACCATGGCAGCGAAATTACAGCGCTTTGAATCCTTCAAGATCTAGCTGGAAAAAGGCGCTATATAAATCCGAAATTTATTTTATTTTTTATTTTTTATAAAGTCCTCGTTGTGTGATATGTTATCATGTGTATGTCCTCGGAAGTAAAAGTAAGGCACCACCACACAGACCCCGGCATACATCGAGGAGCTACATCGGAGCTCATGTGAAAGTCCCCTTTCCCAACTTGATCGTTTGGCGGGGAGAAACATGGATTACAGTGCTCCACCGAACAGTATTATACTAAATACTGGGGTGATACCAGTGGTCACTTGAAGTCATTTTGCAAATAATTTTTTACGAACCATGAGCACCCATGACTGGGACGCATTATACGCATCGCGTAATATTTTAATAGTATTATATGTGACCAGCTCCAACAAAACCCGGAACAAGTCGTCAGACATGTTTTTGAGTTATGGGCCTTTAAAGATGACATTCCCATAAAAAATGAAATTTTGGAACAATTGTTTCATGGTATTTTGACTGTAGGACTAAGTGGACTTTCAGATCCTTGAAAGTATTTATTAAACAGAGGTTTATTTAATCAATAAATAACAGTTGAACTATCAAAATCCCTATTCAAGCCTATGTAAGGCAGGAAACTAATTGGCCCATACTCAGAATAGCAATTTGGAAAAATATCAAGGTATCATTTTACATAATTTTCCATCTTGAAAAGTATTGATCCTATTTATTTTGCTATCATTTTAAAGTTTATTATCTAGCGCTTAAATTTTGTATTCAAATCATGAAATGTTAAAATTGCGACTTATTCCTGGTTTTGTCAGAGCGGGTAATGTAAAAATCAACATAGCAAAACATCAGACCACATACCTTTAATATATCGAAGGCCATATAAAAATTAAGTCTAGGTTCTCGTCCCCTCCCGTTTCAATTTCTGGGATTAACCTGATTTTTGTATAGATTTTTCCAAAAATATGAGACTTTAGTGAAAGTAAACACAGATAACAACGATCGCTTCCTAATCTTTAATGTTTTATCTCTTTGAATCTCACATATCTCACAAAAAAAGAAAGAAAAAAGGGCCTCCTCGAGCACTATTGGAAAGACCGAAAACTATAATAATGTAAAATTTACATTGAAGAAGAAAAAACGAACACAAAAAACAAATAAAAACAAAAATACACCTTTCATGAAAATTTATTTTGTGTGACTTGATGTGAATAGCGATTTTCACATCAATAAAATAATGTGCTTCAAAGTTTACTATTTCCAACTTTTTGCTATTTAAAAAAAATAATAGTAACCTTCATTGCAATGTTTTCTCATTTTCAGTTCTGGGATCTCTGTATGCAACATTTTCTGATTACCTATCAATAAAAAATGAGCTGTTGGAACTGCTTGTCCAAACAGATAAATTCAAATAAAATTAGACGCATGAGTTTCGATCCTAGCAAGAGGGGTGCAAAATGTTTTATCTTAAATTTTTGAATTCCTCAAATTCATTCCTGGTTGAAATATTGGACTTCTTGAATTGATAAATTCTTTTCATATTGTTATTAATTTCAGATAAAAGTATTTTTCCCAATTCGGCAGTCAGACATTATTATAAGCCGCTGAATCCGGAAACATTTTGGGCAATTTGGTTCATCAAAACGTATTATATTCATAATGAGGAGTCATTCTATTTCAATTGAACTTTTTATATGTCAGAACCAAAAAATCACGGAAACTTCACACATTTGGGGCTAACCTCCCCAATAAAAATGTGCCACTGTATATTTGCTATCTATGATGAATCAAAACAAAACAAATCAATTTCAAGCCCATATAATATTTCTTGTTTCGTGAATTATATGTTTCATATCGGTCAGCAGACAGCGCAGAACTCGGTACCTTAGGGTGCGTCACTTGAGGTTGAGGGAACTGCCATGGTTTTTTTCCCTCAAAACATTTCAGGAATTGGATGATATTTTTAGCACAAACAAACAACATTTTTAGGGGGTGATACCCAGTGCCTATTTTCTGGAAGGATGATACCCCGTAGCCTATATTTCTGGACGAGCTTCATTAAAGGGGCATTACGTGATCCACAGCCTCATCCCCCACTTTTCTCAAAAAAGTTGAGATTTTTATACCACAGGAAAGCTCTGGCTAACAAGCAATTTCTTACAGATTAATATTTAAAATAAAAATTCCCTTTAAAAGGGAAAGCCAGCCTCAATGTAGAAGAGGTCTTGTAATTAGTTTTGGTCAATGTGAAAGGCATTTTTAGGATCACGGCTTACTATACATCCATGTTACATGACAGTCCACCAAACCATCAACGGTGAGAAGATGTACACTGAAACTGCAGAAAACATTAACTCCTAATCTCCTGTCAACTCTTTAATTCATTATTGTTCATTATTATTAATTCATTATTGTTCTCTAAATTGTTCTGTTCTGGTTTTATTTGTCTTTTCAGCTTTTTACCCACGATATTTCAATTTCCAATTTTTTAATACCATGAATACCGTAACTTACGAACTCAATATCTTCGCTTAGGAATGTCCGATTTTATTGGGAAAACGGCGTTGTGGAGCAAAATAGCTCTTTATGTGAAAGCCTCCAAATTTATAAGCTGTCCAAAAGATGTCTGTTTTTGACATGATACGCCACATTTCTTCAAGACCCATTCAGTGATCCCAGCGCAAGAGTAAAAACATTAAAATTGTTTATAAATTGCTTAAAAGAGAAGGATAGGCCTAAGTCATTCAAATTGTCATTTGGTATTTTTGAAATGCCAAATTTGGCAAAAAATGAAGAAAACAGCAGTACTGACGAAGTTCAAGCCCCGCCATTCAAATACTTGTAGCTAATTTTAGATACTGTCAGTATCTAAAAATACAGATTCGTGTAAAATGTCTTATATAGGCCTACACGGCTTTCGGCTGAACCATTCGCAGACTTAGCACATCTATGTAATAACAAAGGTACGGTACCAAAATTTAGATGATTTTTACGATCGTCCGGATGAGCAAATCACTGAATGGGCCTTTAATATTAATAATAGATAAGCTGCCTTTAAAAATATTATTGACAATGTTGAGAGTAGGAATTACCTTGAAAAATGTCTCAAAAATACAAGATGCCAGTTATATTCCGGTCTGAAACGATCAGACAATATTTTAATTAAACATTAATAACATCATAAACCCAAATCGTGAAAAAATCACCCCGGGTAGATTTTTGGCTATTTCTCCATTTACGATCCTGCCCAAAAGTGTCTGCTATCGATATACCACGTCACAAATACTACACTGCACTGACTGCAGGTTTTAGTTAAAAGGGCATTTCGTGATCCACAGCATCATCCCCCAACTTTTCTCAAAAAAAGTTGAGATTTTTATATCACTGGAAACCTCTGGCTACATAATGTTTATGCACAAAATATTTCTTGCAGATTAATTCGTTTAGCAAAGTAATCGTGAAATTTACCAGAACAAAATTGCAACACATTGTCTACACATAACCATGCATAACTCGTAAAGGCAAAATCGGAATCAACTGAAATTTTTTAGAATAAGCTTTTTTGTGGATATCTACTGAAAAATGTCATAAAAGAGGATGCTAGGATCACGAAATACTCCTTTAATTCGCCATATAACATAATATAAACTCACCTTACATGTACATTTTTTATTTTAAACTAATTTGATATTAATTCGCAATGTATAGTTTACTATATGATAGATGGTGGCAAGAACATTTATAAAGGACTGATTACTCACTGCAATCTTCACTCTTGTGTGTTTTGACTGTAAGTTTATGAATCAAATAAAAAGATAGAAAGTAGCTTCACTTACGTTATGTGTCATTTTATTTATAACATAGAAGTTATTAAATTAATAAAGTAAGACAATTTATTTATCTATAAGTGCATGTCAAATGGGTACATTGTTCAATACTATAGGCCTACATGCATAAATTATGCCCATATTATAGCTAGGCCCTAAAAACTTTATTTTGCATCGGATTTTTCCCGTTGAAAAGGCAAAACTGATGTTTATGATAGCAACTATTTCATCAATATAGCATTTTGAGTTATTGGGGCGCCCGCTACGGCGGCGTCCCCCACTATTTGGCTTGACTTTGCAAAAAGCTTCTAATTTCAGTCTTGCTAGATTTACTTCGTAACTGTTTTGCTTAAAATTATGCCCAGCTTAGAAATAAAACCACAATATGCTTGGATTTTATTTTATTATTGTTTTCTGATGTGCACGGGATAAAATGTTGTGCGTATATTCTTTGTTTAAAATACAAAATTAATGGACTTATAATAAAAATTCCTTTAAAAAAGGAATGGGGCGCCCAATGTGAGCTGGACGGGATATGATGATCAAATACGAGAGAAATGCTTCATGGAATGAAGCTTTCGTGTCAATTTGCGATTGTGTGGGGTGGGAGTTCTGTTTTGGGGGCCTATTGTAGTGAGGATATTGCTTTGGATATTGAATATTGTTGAATTTTGTTATGCAGGGCCTAGGGTATATGATGGATAGTATAGAAGATACAAATAAGTAAGCTCCCCCCCCCCTAGTCATCTATACACTCATTCTTGTCACACGACGAATTTCGACAAAGTCATGTAAACGTAATTTCGTTTTTCACCCGACCTCCGTCCACAAACAATCCTGAAATGTTGAAAACTTGGGGTCAGCGCACTCATGCCAGTTTATCCTAAGATATATTTTGTGTCTTTTGTAGCCAACCCTGTGGCTAAGAGAGGCTAGGAAATACTAATACAAAAAAATCATACCCTCCTTTCATATCAAACAATTCCAAGAAATTGACAGGCCTGTTAAATCAAGGGTAAGATCGATTCGATCGTTATTCTTCATGAGACGGGCACAGCCCATTTTTTATGTTATTAATTCTGCTAAAAAAAGTAATTAATAAATAACAAAATTACGTCATAATTATGACTTTAAATCGGCCATAGAACTCTATTTTAAACGGACAAAATAGCCATTGGGGTTTCTTTCACTTTACCTTGCTAGGAACCCTTCCCAGCAGTTAGGCATATTACAATAAATATTATTTCATTCAGCATTTTGGGTAAACACTAACAAAATGATGTAGGCCTAAATCGTACATTATTGCTTTAAACTGCCCAGCAACGGTGAACCACGAGTTAAAAGTCGCCTAATTGGGCTACCATATCGCGGGGTTGGCAACTCGGGTTAGCTAGTATTTCCTAGCCTCTCTTAGCCACAGGGTTGGCTACAAAAGACACAAAGTATACCTTAAGATAAACTGGCATGAGTGCGCTGACCCCAGGTTTTCAACATTTCAGGATTGTTTGTGGACGGAGGTCGGGTGAAAAACGAAATTACGTTTACATGACTTTGTCGAAATTCGTCGTGTGACAAGAATGAGTGTATAGATGACTAGGGGGAAGCTTACTTATTTGTGTCTTCTATACTATCCATCATATACCCTAGGCCCTGCATAACAAAATTCAACAATATTCAATATCCAAAGCAATATCCTCACTACAATAGGCCCCCAAAACAGAACTCCCACCCCACATAATCGCAAATTGACACGAAAGCTTCATTCCATGAAGCATTTCTCTCGTATTTGATCATCATATCCCGTCCAGCTCACATTGGGCGCCCCATTCCTTTTTTAAAGGAATTTTTATTTTTATCCATAAAACGACACAGGATACGATAGATAATTACTTTGACATCAATATGGTCCATATGATGAAGATTTTGATTCTTAGATCTGTTATCAACATGATATCACGCTGTTCAGTGGTCAAGGACCCCGGGTCAAAGACACTGAAATGACATACTTTTCTTCTGCTGACCATATGATGCTGTATATTAACTATTATTGTTACATTTTAGGCCTATACCTAAAACTTTTAAAGTCATATTAATTCAACCATAACTTTGGTAATACTCACTCGTTTTCATTCGTTGAAACGGCAAAACATACTTACTTTTCCTGACAAATCGAATTACAATAATTTTAAAAATTCCACCGCAAAAAATTTTTAAAAAATAAGTCATTCCAATACCAATAAAAGTTAATCTCTTGAGCAAACAGACCCGATCCCAGAAATATATACCAGCCCGCGAATGGGCTGGCGATATCGTAAAATTTGAATCTGGCGCTGAATATGGAGCAGTGTAATACACATAATCATCCATAACTTGCAAACACAACATCAGAATGAATTGAAATTTTGGAAATGAACTTTTTTCATGGATATCTACTGAAAAAATGTCATAAAAAGAGAATGCTAGAATCACAAAATACTCCTTTAAATGCTACTGTCAATTTTCAGGATTTGGACAGGGGACTACATGTTTACATAATTCTCTGAAAATTTTGCAAATAAAAAGGCAATTTGAGACAATGTGAATGCAGAACTCTGGTACTACAGGCCACAACTTTCAGGGGGAAGAGGGTAGGATTTTAACTTTGAGTCAGATTTTGCTTAACATTTCTGGAATTGGATGATATTTTAGCATAAAAAAGAGCAACATTCTAGGGGGTGATACCCCATAGCTTATTCCCAGGACAATCATCCGTAAACGCTAGCCTAGATAATATAACTCAGCATCCGAAAGTCTGCGTGGCACATCCACGTGCAACATTTTTCAAAGAAACCCCGGGATTCAAACAGGAGGAGGGCGGGAATTATTTAAAAAAAATTAAAACAAAACAATTCTATATTCTCCGGAAGGGAAGGTGGTATGAAGGTCAAACAAGCACCAAAATGTGTATTTTTACCCACACTATAATATCATGCCAATAACTAAATTTCAGTCAGAAGTGGATGTAAGGGCTTTTGAAACAGAGCTCTTCATATGTCCAAAGAGCGATGTGCAGAAATTGTACACACATACGCATCATTGAGATCTTGGTATAAGACTGTAGTAAAAAAGTTTTAATTTGATAATACTCGGCATGGACAAAAATGACAATTTATGTCCAAAGAGCGATGTACGCATATACATCATTGAGTTCTTGGTATATAAGACAAGTAAAAAGGGTTTTTTTAATTTGATAATATAATCGTGATTAGGGGAAAATAGGACTATTAACTGATTAAGTTGCAGCCATTGACGTAAACAGGTTAATTTACAGGAGATAGTGTTACATTGGCTACAAGTGAGATAATTAACAAACATATTATGGATGATTTGCAATCAATCACAAAGTGACGTGTAATTTTAATTTCCCTTAAAAGCCTTTAATATTTGATCTTTTTAAATAAATTATATTAATTTTGTCAACACCCCTCTGACACCCCTCCCCCAGGGGGAAAGACTTCTCTGACTCCCCTTCCACCAGGGGGTAAACACCCCGCTGATTCCGCTCAACAGTGGTAACACGCCTCTGACTCCTTCTCTCACAGGTAGGGTCGTATAAAATTAATGTTTTGGTTTTCGTCAGAGGATTTTCATGAATTGATGAGGAGGGAGTTTTTTTTTTTTTTTTTTCAAATGTGAGATTCTGAGGGATAAACCCCCTAGAGTACCACAAAAAGACTTGGAAGTGATGCTTGTTCTCTAATAAACTTATTTATATGTATGAAGTTTTCATAAATCATTCCAAAGTCTAAAAAAATTGAAAAATCTATAAAAAATAAAAAAATGGGACAAATCCCAGAAATTGAGGAGGGAGGGGACGAGAACCAAAATATTAATTTTACACGGCCTAGAGGGCAACACACCACTGACTTTCACTCCCCTAGGGGGAAATACCCCTCTGACTCCTCATCCCCCAGGTGCATCAGTTTTGTTAGTATTTATCCTATTTTGAGTACAAACACAAATATATTACTCTATTTCCCCCCCCCCCCCCCCCCCCCCCCCCCCCCCTCGGTATGATCAAGCCATATGCGCCTGTGCTGATCAAACTAGCAAACAAATTCTAAACTATAATCAAGGGAGCGCCGGCCCAGATACAGACAAATGACAACGAGTGTCGTACCGGGCAAACATTTGCTCATTGTTGCACATTAATACTATTGCATGTGATACCCTCCACCCCCCCCCCCCCCTCGGTATGATCAAGCCATATGCGCCTGTGCTGATCAAACTAGCAAACAAATTCTAAACTATAATCAAGGGAGCGCCGGCCCAGATACAGACAAGTGACAACGAGTTCCGTACCGGGCAAACATTTGCTCCACCAACACCACCCCACCCCCCACCCCCCCACCCCTCGGTATGATCAAGCCATATGCGCCTGTGCTGATCAAACTAGCAAACAAATTCTATACTATAATCAAGGGAGCGCCGGCCCAGATAGAGACAAGTGACAACGAGTGTCGTACCGGGCAAACATTTGCTCATTGTTGCCCATCAATATTATTGCATGTGATACCCTCCCCCCCCCTCGGAATGATCAAGCCATATGCCCCTGTGCTGATCAAACTAACAAACAAATTCTAAACTATAATCAAGGGAGCGCCGCCCAGATACAGACAAATGACAACGAGTGTCGTACCGGGCAAACATTTGCTCATTGTTGCCCATCAATATTATTGCATGTGATACCCTCCACCCCCCGGAAGAAGAATTTGGAATTCCAATCAAGATACCTTTTCCATATCTAACCGATTCCTTCCAAAAAAAAAAACAATTAAGTTCCATATAGATGGATTGATCAGTGTAATTGGAGTTGAGATGTAATTTTGCTGGGGTGGATTTCAAATAGAATACATGTACTCTTAATTACAGTAAGCCAAAAAATTAAGGTACCAGTTATGTTCACCTCCTGTATAACCTCAACAAAGAAAGATATGTCATAGGCCCCTAATAGGAAACTGTATCCAATAGCTGCAGCTGTTAGCTCGAATTTAAGACCTCATTCGTTGAAATTGTTCAAGAAATAAAAACATGGCGATCCCAAAACCCAAGGAAGATACCAATGTAAAAGTTGCAGTTTCTTTCATTGCATGCCCTATTGATTTGCACACAAAGTGTTCGTGAACAAGAGAACTAGCGCAGCGCTTCCATTGATTAGCACGTTAAACCTAGCGTCGTGCTTTCACTGATTAGAACACAAAAGTGCAACTTTTGATTTTGTTTCTTCATTAGGTTTTAGATCACCGTTTCTTTAATTCTCAAACAATTGCAACATATAAGGTCTTAAATCCGAGCTACAGAGAACAGGTATTGACTGCTTGTTTTAATTTTCACATATTTGTCTTTATTTCGGATATACAGGGGGTGAACACAACTGGTACCTTAATTCTTTGGCTTACTGTATATGGAAATGCAAATGCACGGGACAACTTAGAGAATGTATCACACTTCCCACAATGCATTTCTTCCATTTCAATTTTCTGTACTTATTTGCTATCTAGTACAACATGGGCCGATAGTGACAAAAATGTACATCAATGAACTGATCAATGAATTGCCATCAATATCTGGCAAAATATGTTTATTTCGTGACTATATCGACCTATGTTTAGCCACTCTATTCTCAAAATGAAAAATCTAAATTTTCTGCGTTCAAACTTTTTTCAAATTTTCGCTTTTCTCCCTATTTTGTAGATCACCATTTTCTCCATTTGAATGTCTTTCTTTCTGTCATTCTTTCATTCATTAAATTCTTTCTTTCTTTCTGTCTTTCTTTCTTTCTTTCTTTCCTTCCTTCCTTTTATTGAAATTCTTGAAATATATATTACATTACAATAATTATACAATTTGCGTATAAATAAAGTTGTCATATCCCCGAGTAGCTCTGAGTGAAAGTAAACTTTGGCTTGTTGCACAAAGACACATATAGTGCATGGCCACGTTGTTTATGAATACTTTACATAATTGGCCATATCTTTGCTTGTAGGTCACCATCCATTTTGATTGGGTGTATTCCTGATACATTTGGGTGTATTCTTAATACATTTGGGTGTATTCCTGATACATTTGGGTGTATTCCTGATACATTTGGGTGTATTCCTGATTCATTTGGGTGTATTCCTGATACATTTGGGTGTATTCCTGATACATTTGGGTGTATTCTTGACTTGGGCATAAGCACGTGGCATTAATGCAATATCGGTGAACTTACTTTATAGTTTGGGCAAAACAAATACATGTTTGTAAAATGTGACCGTACACCACGAATGAGCCGTAAATGTCCTCAATTGTATTCTGAGTTACAGTGTAAAATGGGGATGAAGGTCATATTCATAGGTATTTCAATTTGGTGCTACGTGTATCTCATTAAATGAGGTACACGTAGCACCAAATGAGGTACCTATGAATACGACCTTCATCCCCATTTTACTGTAACTCAGAATACAATTGAGGACATTAACTCATTCGTGGTGTACGGTCTAAATGTGATTTGTTTATTTATTGTATGGGTGATCAGTCATAGGCAAGAACATAATGTATCTGTTTTATTGTACTACTTTTGTATTTCATCTATAGACTTCACCACCGCTATTAAAATCATATAAATTAATAAATATAATTGCAAAAACGAAAGGGTTATAATCATGCTCAATGTACGTGGAAAATACAAGTATTAATTTACAGCCATTTGCGTAAATAGTGTGATTTACACGTATATTGTTACATTCTCAGTAAATGAGATAATTATCAAGCTTAGTTGACATTTAATTTCCTTAAAACCATACGATCGCATGTCAAAAGCTGATCCATTTATGTAATTTGTTCACTTCATGTTGATATGTTGTAGGCAATAACCCCTTATTACCAGGGGCGTAGCCAGCCCTCTTTGCCAGGGTGGGCAAAGCTCCAAATATTTCCCCCAAGCTGATTAAGAAATATATCAGATCGATTCATGTTGATATGTTGTAGGCAATAACCCCTTATTACCAGGGGCGTAGCCAGCCCTCTTTGCCAGGGTGGGCAAAGCTCCAAATATTTCCCCCAAGCTGATTAAGAAATATATCAGATCGATTCATGTTGATATGTTGTAGGCAATAACCCCTTATTACCAGGGGCGTAGCCAGTCCTCTCTGCCAGGGTGGGCAAGGCTCCAAATATTGCCCCCAAGCTGATTAAGAAATATATCAGATCGATTCATGTTGATATGTTGTAGGCAATAACCCCTTATTACCAGGGGCGTAGCCAGCCCTCTCTGCCAGGGTGGGCAAAGCTCCAAATATTTCCCCCAAGCTGATTAAGAAATATATCAGATCGATTCATGTTGATATGTTGTAGGCAATAACCCCTTATTACCAGGGGCGTAGCCAGCCCTCTCTGACAGGGTGGGCAAAGCTCCAAATATTTACCCCAAGCTGATTAAGAAATATATCAGATCGATTCATGTTGATATGTTGTAGGCAATAACCCCTTATTACCAGGGGCGTAGCCAGCCCTCTTTGCCAGGGTGGGCAAGGCTCCAAATATTTCCCCAAGCGGATTAAGAAATATATCAGATCGATTCATGTTGATATGTTGTAGGCAATAACCCCTTATTACCAGGGGCGTAGCCAGCCCTCTCTGACAGGGTGGGCAAAGCTCCAAATATTGCCCCCAAGCTGATTAAGAAATATATCAGATCGATTCATGTTGATATGTTGTAGGCAATAACCCCTTATAACCAGGGGCGTAGCCAGCCCTCTCTGACAGGGTGGGCAAGGCTCCAAATATTTACCCCAAGCTGATTAAGAAATATATCAGATCGATTCATGTTGATATGTTGTAGGCAATAACCCCTTATTACCAGGGGCGTAGCCAGCCCTCTTTGCCAGGGTGGGCAAGGCTCCAAATACAAGCTGATTAAGAAATATATCAGATCGATTCATGTTGATATGTTGTAGGCAATAACCCCTTATTACCAGGGGCGTAGCCAGCCCTCTCTGACAGGGTGGGCAAAGCTCCAAATATTGCCCCCAAGCTGATTAAGAAATATATCAGATCGATTCATGTTGATATGTTGTAGGCAATAACCCCTTATAACCAGGGGCGTAGCCAGCCCTCTTTGCCAGGGTGGGCAAGGCTCCAAATATTTCCCCAAGCTGATTAAGAAATATATCAGATCGATTCATGTTGATATGTTGTAGGCAATAACCCCTTATTACCAGGGGCGTAGCCAGCACTCTCTGCCAGGGTGGGCAAAGCTCCAAATATTTCCCCCAAGCTGATTAAGAAATATATCAGATCGATTCATGTTGATATGTTGTAGGCAATAACCCCTTATTACCAGGGGCGTAGCCAGCCCTCTCTGACAGGGTGGGCAAGGCTCCAACTATTGCCCCCAAGCTGATTAAGAAATATATCAGATCGATTCATGTTGATATGTTGTAGGCAATAACCCCTTATTACCAGGGGCGTAGCCAGCCCTCTTTGCCAGGGTGGGCAAGGCTCCAAATATTTACCCCAAGCTGATTAAGAAATATATCAGATCGATTCATGTTGATATGTTGTAGGCAATAACCCCTTATTACCAGGGGCGTAGCCAGCCCTCTCTGACAGGGTGGGCAAGGCTCCAAATATTTCCCCCAAGCTGATTAAGAAATATATCAGATCGATTCATGTTGATATGTTGTAGGCAATAACCCCTTATTACCAGGGGCGTAGCCAGCCCTCTTTGCCAGGGTGGGCAAGGCTCCAAATATTTACCCCAAGCTGATTAAGAAATATATCAGATCGATTCATGTTGATATGTTGTAGACAATAACCCCTTATTACCAGGGGCGTAGCCAGCCCTCTCTGCCAGGGTGGGCAAAGCTCCAAATATTTCCCCCAAGCTGATTAAGAAATATATCAGATCGATTCATGTTGATATGTTGTAGGCAATAACCCCTTATTACCAGGGGCGTAGCCAGCCCTCTCTGACAGGGTGGGCAAGGCTCCAACTATTTAAGCTGATTAAGAAATATATCAGATCGATTCATGTTGATATGTTGTAGGCAATAACCCCTTATTACCAGGGGCGTAGCCAGCCCTCTCTGCCAGGGTGGGCAAGGCTCCAACTATTGCCCCCAAGCTGATTAAGAAATATATCAGATCGATTCATGTTGATATGTTGTAGGCAATAACCCCTTATTACCAGGGGCGTAGCCAGCCCTCTCTGACAGGGTGGGCAAAGCTCCAAATATTGCCCCCAAGCTGATTAAGAAATATATCAGATCGATTCATGTTGATATGTTGTAGGCAATAACCCCTTATTACCAGGGGCGTAGCCAGCCCTCTCTGACAGGGTGGGCAAGGCTCCAACTATTGCCCCCAAGCTGATTAAGAAATATATCAGATCGATTCATGTTGATATGTTGTAGGCAATAACCCCTTATTACCAGGGGCGTAGCCAGCCCTCTTTGCCAGGGTGGGCAAGGCTCCAAATATTTACCCCAAGCTGATTAAGAAATATATCAGATCGATTCATGTTGATATGTTGTAGGCAATAACCCCTTATTACCAGGGGCGTAGCCAGCCCTCTTTGCCAGGGTGGGCAAAGCTCCAAATATTTCCCCCAAGCTGATTAAGAAATATATCAGATCGATTCAAGTTGATATGTTGTAGGCAATAACCCCTTATTACCAGGGGCGTAGCCAGCCCTCTCTCCCAGGGTGGGCAAGGCTCCAAATATTTACCCCAAGCTGATTAAGAAATATATCAGATCGATTCATGTTGATATTTTGTAGGCAATAACCCCTTATTACCAGGGGCGTAGCCAGCCCTCTTTGCCAGGGTGGGCAAGGCTCCAACTATTGCCCCCAAGCTGATTAAGAAATATATCAGATCGATTCATGTTGATATGTTGTAGGCAATAACCCCTTATTACCAGGGGCGTAGCCAGCCCTCTTTGCCAGGGTGGGCAAGGCTCCAAATATTTACCCCAAGCTGATTAAGAAATATATCAGATCGATTCATGTTGATATGTTGTAGGCAATAACCCCTTATTACCAGGGGCGTAGCCAGCCCTCTTTGCCAGGGTGGGCAAAGCTCCAAATATTTCCCCCAAGCTGATTAAGAAATATATCAGATCGATTCAAGTTGATATGTTGTAGGCAATAACCCCTTATAACCAGGGGCGTAGCCAGCCCTCTCTGACAGGGTGGGCAAAGCTCCAAATATTTACCCCAAGCTGATTAAGAAATATATCAGATCGATTCATGTTGATATGTTGTAGGCAATAACCCCTTATTACCAGGGGCGTAGCCAGCCCTCTCTGACAGGGTGGGCAAAGCTCCAAATATTGCCCCCAAGCTGATTAAGAAATATATCAGATCGATTCATGTTGATATGTTGTAGGCAATAACCCCTTATTACCAGGGGCGTAGCCAGCCCTCTCTGACAGGGTGGGCAAAGCTCCAAATATTGCCCCCAAGCTGATTAAGAAATATATCAGATCGATTCATGTTGATATGTTGTATGCAATAACCCCTTATTACCAGGGGCGTAGCCAGCCCTCTTTGCCAGGGTGGGCAAAGCTCCAAATATTTCCCCCAAGCTGATTAAGAAATATATCAGATCGATTCAAGTTGATATGTTGTAGGCAATAACCCCTTATTACCAGGGGCGTAGCCAGCCCTCTCTGACAGGGTGGGCAAGGCTCCAAATATTTACCCCAAGCTGATTAAGAAATATATCAGATCGATTCATGTTGATATTTTGTAGGCAATAACCCCTTATTACCAGGGGCGTAGCCAGCCCTCTTTGCCAGGGGTGGGCAAGGCTCCAACTATTGCCCCAAGCTGATTAAGAAATATATCAGATCGATTCATGTTGATATGTTGTAGGCAATAACCCCTTATTACCAGGGGCGTAGCCAGTCCTCTCTGCCAGGGTGGGCAAGGCTCCAAATATTTACCCCAAGCTGATTAAGAAATATATCAGATCGATTCATGTTGATATGTTGTAGGCAATAACCCCTTATTACCAGGGCGTAGCCAGCCCTCTTTGCCAGGGTGGGCAAAGCTCCAAATATTTCCCCCAAGCTGATTAAGAAATATATCAGATCGATTCAAGTTGATATGTTGTAGGCAATAACCCCTTATTACCAGGGGCGTAGCCAGCCCTCTCTGACAGGGTGGGCAAGGCTCCAAATATTTACCCCAAGCTGATTAAGAAATATATCAGATCGATTCATGTTGATATTTTGTAGGCAATAACCCCTTATTACCAGGGGCGTAGCCAGCCCTCTTTGCCAGGGTGGGCAAGGCTCCAACTATTTCCCCCAAGCTGATTAAGAAATATATCAGATCGATTCATGTTGATATGTTGTAGGCAATAACCCCTTATTACCAGGGGCGTAGCCAGTCCTCTCTGCCAGGGTGGGCAAGGCTCCAAATATTTACCCCAAGCTGATTAAGAAATATATCAGATCGATTCATGTTGATATTTTGTAGGCAATAACCCCTTATTACCAGGGGCGTAGCCAGCCCTCTCTGCCAGGGTGGGCAAAGCTCCAACTATTGCCCCCAAGCTGATTAAGAAATATATCAGATCGATTCATGTTGATATGTTGTAGGCAATAACCCCTTATTACCAGGGGCGTAGCCAGCCCTCTCTGACAGGGTGGGCAATGCTCCAAATATCTCCGCCATGTGATTAAGAAATATATCAGATCGATTCATGTTGATATGTTGTAGGCAATAACCCCTTATTACCAGGGGCGTAGCCAGCACTCTCTGCCAGGGTGGGCAAAGCTCCAAATATCCCCCCAAGCTGATTAAGAAATATATCAGATCGATTCAAGTTGATATTTTGTAGGCAATAACCCCTTATTACCAGGGGCGTAGCCAGCACTCTCTGCCAGGGTGGGCAAAGCTCCAAATATTTCCCCCAAGCTGATTAAGAAATATATCAGATCGATTCAAGTTGATATTTTGTAGGCAATAACCCCTTATTACCAGGGGCGTAGCCAGCCCTCTCTGACAGGGTGGGCAAAGCTCCAAATATTTCCCCCAAGCTGATTAAGAAATATATCAGATCGATTCATGTTGATATGTTGTAGGCAATAACCCCTTATTACCAGGGGCGTAGCCAGCCCTCTTTGCCAGGGTGGGCAAAGCTCCAAATATTGCCCCCAAGCTGATTAAGAAATATATCAGATCGATTCATGTTGATATGTTGTAGGCAATAACCCCTTATTACCAGGGGCGTAGCCAGCACTCTCTGCCAGGGTGGGCAAAGCTCCAAATATTTCCCCCAAGCTGATTAAGAAATATATCAGATCGATTCATGTTGATATGTTGTAGGCAATAGCCCCTTATTACCAGGGGCGTAGCCAGCACTCTCTGCCAGGGTGGGCAAAGCTCCAAATATTTCCCCCAAGCTGATTAAGAAATATATCAGATCGAGCGAGCAGAGCCTTTACTGGCGTGGGGTCCAGGGGCCCGTATTTAGGGCCATGGCATGGCGGGAGTCTAGGGGGCGAAGCTCATGGGTTTGGGGCATTTATATACCATGAGAAGAAGCCTCCTTGAATACATTTGTAACGTTTTATATGAATATTTTACCATATAAAAAAAGTAAGGGTTCTTCATGTCTTCCCCCTCTCTCTCATTCCTTCCCCATTTCATTAAATTACTTCACATTCTCTTAAAGCCATATTATAACATTTCTGTAAAAATAGATTAGTATTTATTTTCCATAAAATGTTAGCTTTTACTGTCAGATATGTCCCCTTTTAATTTTGAGCCAAACAAGTGAGGTAAAGCAAAGAAAATTGGAATTTACTACTAGCGCCAATGCATGTTACTCCCGCGGTTGTAATACGGTACGATCCTCTGATGTGTATACATGTGTCCCACACGCCGTGTACGTACTGTGGTATGTGGAACATCGCATACGTGTTCGACTAATATTTCCATCGTAATAATAAAACGACGGTTCCGGCGTTTTATTCTAAATCTCGGATATTGACAAAATTACAGCACCTAAAGTCTTGATTTTGGCAGATTATCTTTGTTTACTAAAGTACATTGCAACCGTGTAAAAACCAGAATTAAAATTTTTTGAGGGCGTTCTCCTCAGCAAATGTTATAATATGGCTTTAAGTTCACTTTCCTTCTCTTCTCGTCTTCTTCATATTCTTCAATTTCTTCCCTTTCTCTCATTACTTCCCCTTCCATTGCACTCACTTAAATTACTTCCCCCTCAAATCACTTCTCGTTCCCTTCCTTAAATGTCCTTTCCATCTTCATATTCTTTAATTTCTTCACTTTCTCTCATTACTTCCCCTTCCATTGCACTCATTTAAATTACTTCCCCCTCAAATCACTTCCCGTTCCCTTCCTTAAATTTCCTTTCCATCTTCATATTCTTCATATTATTCAATTTCTTCCCTTTCTCTCATTACTTCCCTTTCCATTGCACTCACTTAAATTACTTCCCCTCAAATCACTTCCCGTTCCTTCCTTAAATTTCCTTTCCATCTTCATATTCTTTAATTTCTTCACTTTCTCTCATTACTTCCCCTTCCATTGCACTCACTTAAATTACTTCCCCTCAAATCACTTCCCGTTCCTTCCTTAAATGTCCTTTCCATCTTCATATTCTTTAATTTCTTCACTTTCTCTCATTACTTCCCTTCCATTGCACTCATTTAAATTATTTCCCCCTCAAATCACTTCCCGTTCCCTTCCTTAAATTTCCTTTCCATCTTCATATTCTTCATATTCTTCAATTTCTTCCCTTTCTCTCATTACTTCCCCTTCCATTGCACTCACTTAAATTACTTCCCCTCAAATCACTTCCCGTTCCCTTCCTTAAATTTCCTTTCCATCTTCATATTCTTCATATTCTTCAATTTCTTCCCTTTCTCTCATTACTTCCCTTCCATTGCACTCATTTAAATTACTTCCCCTCAAATCACTTCCCGTTCCTTCCTTAAATTTCCTTTCCATCTTCATATTCTTCATATTCTTCAATTTCTTCCCTTTCTCTCATTACTTCCCCTTCCATTGCACTCACTTCAATTACTTTCCCCTCAAATCACTTCCCGTTCCCTTCCTTAAATTTCCTTTCCATCTTCATATTCTTCAATTTCTTCACTTTCTCTCATTTCTTCCCCTTCCATTGCACTCACTTAAATTACTTCCCCCTCAAATCACTTCCCGTTCCCTTCCTTAAATTTCCTTTCCATCTTCATATTCTTCATATTATTCAATTTCTTCACTTTCTCTCATTACTTCCCCTTCCATTGCACTCATTTAAATTACTTCCCCCTCAAATCACTTCCCGTTCCCTTCCTTAAATTTCCTTTCCATCTTCATATTCTTCATATTCTTCAATTTCTTCACTTTCTCTCATTACTTCCCCTTCCATTGCACTCACTTAAATTACTTCCCCCTCAAATCACTTCCCGTTCCCTTCCTTAAATGTCCTTTCCATCTTCATATTCTTTAATTTCTTCACTTTCTCTCATTACTTCCCCTTCCATTGCACTCATTTAAATTACTTCCCCTCAAATCACTTCCCGTTCCTTCCTTAAATTTCCTTTCCATCTTCATATTCTTCATATTCTTCAATTTCTTCCCTTTCTCTCATTACTTCCCCTTCCATTGCACTCACTTAAATTACTTCCCCCTCAAATCACTTCCCGTTCCCTTCCTTAAATGTCCTTTCCATCTTCATATTCTTTAATTTCTTCACTTTCTCTCATTACTTCCCCTTCCATTGCACTCATTTAAATTACTTCCCCCTCAAATCACTTCCCGTTCCCTTCCTTAAATTTCCTTTCCATCTTCATATTCTTCATATTCTTCAATTTCTTCCCTTTCTCTCATTACTTCCCCTTCCATTGCACTCACTTAAATTACTTCCCCTCAAATCCCTTCCCGTTCCCTTCCTTAAATGTCCTTTCCATCTTCATATTCTTTAATTTCTTCACTTTCTCTCATTACTTCCCCTTCCATTGCACTCATTTAAATTACTTCCCCCTCAAATCACTTCCCGTTCCCTTCCTTAAATTTCCTTTCCATCTTCATATTCTTCATATTCTTCAATTTCTTCACTTTCTCTCATTACTTCCCCTTCCATTGCACTCACTTAAATTACTTCCCCCTCAAATCACTTCCCGTTCCCTTCCTTAAATTTCCTTTCCATCTTCATATTCTTCATATTCTTCAATTTCTTCCCTTTCTCTCATTACTTCCCCTTCCATTGCACTCACTTAAATTACTTCCCCCTCAAATCACTTCCCGTTCCCTTCCTTAAATTTCCTTTCCATCTTCATATTCTTCATATTCTTCAATTTCTTCCCTTTCTCTCATTACTTCCCCTTCCATTGCACTCACTTCAATTACTTCCCCCTCAAATCACTTCCCGTTCCCTTCCTTAAATTTCCTTTCCATCTTCATATTCTTCATATTCTTCAATTTCTTCACTTTCTCTCATTACTTCCCCTTCCATTGCACTCATTTAAATTACTTCCCCTCAAATCACTTCCCGTTCCCTTCCTTAAATGTCCTTTCCATCTTCATATTCTTCAATTTCTTCACTTTCTCTCATTACTTCCCCTTCCATTGCACTCATTTAAATTACTTCCCCCTCAAATCACTTCCCGTTCCCTTCCTTAAATGTCCTTTCCATCTTCATATTCTTCAATTTCTTCACTTTCTCTCATTACTTCCCCTTCCATTGCACTCACTTCAATTACTTTCCCCTCAAATCACTTCCCGTTCCCTTCCTTAAATGTCCTTTCCATCTTCATATTCTTCATATTCTTCAATTTCTTTCCCTTTCTATACACTCCTTCCCCTTGTGCATGAATTGCTTCCCCACAATAAACGTACAAGTGGTTTTCTTGACCTCTTTTTCCCTCTTTCATTCCCCTTTTTATTTATTCTCGTTTCCTCTCTGTTGCATTTCCTTCCCTCTTGATCCTTTCTTTTCCCCATTCCCTCTTCCTTTTCTCTTGTTTCCTTCCCCTTTCTTTCTTTTTTCTTTCCCTTTTTCCTTCTTTTCTTTTTTTCCCTTGTCCCTCCAAAATGCCCCCCCCCCCCCAATTTTTCCAGGGCGGGAGAGTCGCCCACCCTGCCCACCCTTAGCTACGCCACTGCTTATTATTATTTATACCAAGTTTAACCTAAAACTATTGCGTTTTTGTTACGGAAGTCCAATAACATTTAATACAGATCTAATACAGATGTACATTTATATTTTAAAATGTATTTTTCTAAAATTGGACCCGGATCTTAGCAATATGAAATGTAAAATTCAAAAGCAGTTTTGTTTTAATTTTGAGCCTCAATGTATAATGTATAATGAATGTATTAGGATTATACCCAAATGTATTAGGAGTACCACCATATACACGCATGTGTGTGGGTTTACACCCAATTAGGAATACAAACAAATGTATTAGGAATACACCCAAATGTATTAGCCCAAAGTTTTTTAGTTGCATTTTTCAAGCTGATTCCAAATATGGTCATGAAAATTTACTTTTTTGAAATTTTTGAATTTTTAAAGAAAAAAATGAAACTTGTCGTCTGCAGTCGACACCGCGTGTGGGGGGGGGGGTCACTCCCATTGTGACCTGTACACCATCCGCGGATGGTGTACAGGCCACAGTGGGAGTGACCCCCACCCCCGGGAGTCGACACCGCGTGGGGAGGGTTAATTGCTAAATATTAGTCATAATTAGCAATTGAAATGAGCATTTCATGTTATCAACCAATCAGAAATGCTGTTAGATGACCAGTAGTGTCCAGGGAGTTCAATGCTAAATGGGCCAAAAGAGGCAAAGACTAAGATGCCCATCACAAAAATGTTGTCCCGGTATTTCGAGCCAGGTGAGGTGGGACAGCTTACCCATACCCCCCCCTCCACCACCACCACCATCACCACTGCAGGACTTACCTATACTGCGCCAATAAAGTATCCTTACAGTTGGAAAAATAATCACAATTCCCAAACTGAACATTTTGAACAGGCCAGTTTGTCACTTTTAAAACTGGACCTTTGTCTATTCAATTGCTTGTAACTTTACTTCTTGAGGTCACATTGGATTCAATGTGGTGTCATAATGTGCAGGATGAGATGGTGCATCTATTAAAAAACAAATTTAACCCAATATGGTCTGTTCAGTTTTGAAATTGTGATTATTTTTCCAAGTGTAAGGATACTTTATTGGCGCAGTATATATTCTAATATAAACAGTCATGTAACTACACCTTGTAAAATCTGTAAATATATTTGATTTTCTAAAATGTAACTTTTTTCAATAGAAAAGACTCAAACGTTGATAATAAGTACATTGAGCCAAAATTACAAGGGTCTGTAAAATGTATATACTTCAACATGTATAATGTAGTAGCTGTGCTTTTAATTTTTTGGTCACTCGGGGGGACGCGCTAAAAGGATACAGAGCATTATTATGAAACGTTTAGATCGGTTAAGGCAGCTGTGTACTCTCAGACATGAATGAAGTAAAAGTGCCATAACTTCTTAATTATACACGCAAGACATATAAAAGTATACATTATTTTGAAGCAAGATATTAAGGAATGTAAATATATACAGATTTGGTGCAAAAACAACAATTATAAAGAAAATCACAAAAAAGTAAATTTTTGTCAATTTTTTTGGTACATCAAAATAAAAAAACACTCTTTCCAATTTTTTCCCCTTAATCTTGAGACTTCATTCCAGAAATAATTGTTGTATTGTTTGGTGTTGTGCCACGATTTGGGGTTACCTTTACAGCAATTTTGATATATCGATGGGTGCCCTTAAATATATTAAAAGCACCCAATTTGGGCAAATTTGGGTGCTTTTGAGGTGTGTTTGTGAAAAATTATATACTGATTGGTTACAAAAACAGTAAAAAGTAGGTATAGAGAAATTCAGCGTCCGAAAGTCTGCGTGCCACATCTCCGTACATCTCCCCCCGCGCTTCCATAAAACACAACACAGCCCCAGTGACCGCCCTGCTTCCCTTTTCTTGGGCATCGCGGTTTTCAGATAGGAGTGGTTCTCATTCTGAACTTGTAATCATTGTGAGATAAATTGATATTGAAGTATGAATTTCAGAAAAGGGATATGATGTAGACCAGGGCTGTCAACTTTTTGGAATTGCTTGGCGTAAGACAGAGCCGTACCAGGATTTGTCGATTACAATGTTCATTTTGACCCATGATTATTTGAGCCATGGCCTTCGAGAATGTGAAAAGCAGGGTGGGGTGGCGGGGGGATGGTAGGGACAATGAATTATTTTGACGATGCGTAAGATTTTACTAATTTTCAAGCATTTTGCGTAAGATTTACTACCTAGGAGTGAGATTATACTACCTTGGCGTGAGACCGTGAGAAATTGACCCAATGCGTGAGACTCACGGCCAATGCGTGAGAGTTGACAGCCCTGATGTAGACTATTGTTTTCAATGTACGGATGCTTTATGTGCGCAGTATAATTCAGATGCCGGTGCGAATCTGAAAATTTGGCAATTTTGCCCAAATTTTTAAGACTAGAAAAAGAAACTTTTTTTTAATTTTATAATATAAGCATGGTCAACATGGAAAACTACGACAATTAAGTTGCAGCCAATACGTAAGAAGATTGAGTTACAGGTATTTTGTTACAATTGCAGCAAGTGGGATAATTAACAAGCATAAATAGGATGACATTAAATAGCCCTATTATAGTGTTAAATTGCACATAAATCACGACGTGTATTTTCAATTACCTTAAAACCACAATATTCGTTATTTGATGTTGTGTTTTTTAAACCTGATTTTTTAATGATTTGTCTTGTTCTAGCAACCTCAATTGAAATTCGTCAAATTTGTCGTGTTTGTGAGAAAAACATCAATTTGTATTGTTGTCACAATTGTAATAACCCAGCAAACACAAAACGTTTTCGACATCATTCGCAAAAGGTTATAAAAGGTTGTCAGAAAACGTTTAAATGTCGGGTTATATAAAGGGTATATTAAGAGTATAAAACGTTTTCATAACCTTAAAACACATTTTTTGATAATCTACTGCTCAGCAAACAAAAATGTTTAGCAGAAAACGTTTAAATGTCGGGTTATATAAAGGGTATAAAAATATTTTAATAACATTCCAAAAACATTCTTGAAAACTTGATACAAAACATTCTAAACAGAATGTTATTTTGGGGTTGAAAATATATTTTGCGAAAAACCTTTGCCCAAAATATTTTCAATAACGTTTCAAAAATGTTTTCATGACCTTTATATAACCCGACATATAAATGTTATTAAAAGGTTTTGAAAAAAACATTTTAAGAACATTTCTGTGTTTGCTGGGTTCAAACATTTTAACATAATGTTATTTAAGTATTGACACAATATTTGGCAAAAATGTTTGTAAAAATAGTTTACAATAACATTTTTTGAAAACATTTAAAAATATTGTTGTAGTGTGTTTTCATACAAAACGTTTTAAAACGTTTTCATGACCTTTATATAACCCGACATTTTAATGTTATTAAAACGTTTTTACCTAAACCAAAAGCCAAAATATAACTTATTTAAAATAAATAAAATAGTGCATGGTCTGTCGTTTTGGCTCATTATTTTGGCTTAAAATGGACAGAATCCTGACAATAATTACTGTATCATTTTACGAGAAAAACATCAAAATAAAAGGAACAGAAAAGCATATATCATGGCTTAAATAATCAATACATTTTGTTGAATAATAATTTCTTAGGTGAATATGCCTGTGGGCACAAAACCCAGATGATATGGCTCAAATTTGGCAATTTTTTGCCCAAAGTGGAATTTTCTATAATTTTTGTTTGACTGAGAGCAAAGCTCGCAAAGGGGGGGGGGGGCTACTTTTCTTACATTTGTACATGGAAAGCATATAAAAAAAACCTTGAAATCAGAAATAAGGCACTAAAAAGTGACACATCTGACTACAGATTATTATACTATTGCTATAGGCTACTATTCAGCCAATTTCTAGATCCAACAAGTTTCATCCCAAACAAAAGAAATTTTGGAATTTGAATTTTATTTTCCAGAAGAACATTGTGCAAATTCCAAGTGGATTTGACCATTCACCACAGTTTGCATTTGGAATTCAAATTAACACGGAAACAAGCCACTTCTAGCTGGTTTAGATCATTGGCAACTGGGATTGAAATATCACTGTTTTCTCATACTGAACCAATACTAGGCTTGTTTGTACTCATTTTAATGCATTTTTCATGCTGATTCCAAATATTGTCAATTTACTATTCTGAAATTTTTGAATTTTTAAAGAAAAAATAAAACTTGTCGTCTGCAGTCGACAGACCCCTTACTCTCAGTATCTAGGTGCAAATTGTCAGGCTATTGCGCATGAGAGTTGCAAATACGCGCCACGGGGGAACATGTAACTTGAGAAATTTTCACCAAAATTTGGTGAAAATGTTCAATTTTTGTTTAATATTATAAAAAAGAAATATATAGTAAAGAATTTTTTTGGGTCATACAAACGGTTTTTGGTTTTTTTGGATTTTCTCCAAAACTGAGCATTTTTGCAAAAATTTGACCTCACAGTTGGATTCATCAAGTCTTTGCCATTTCAAATATGCATACTTTTATCTATTTCAGACCAACAATGATTTAGCAGTTATGAGGCCCACAAATTTCCGTAATTCTAGGGTTAAAACCAACCTTAACACACACTGAAATGAATTTAACATTAACCTATCAATTATATCAATAGATGTTTCTTGGCCAGTGTCGTAGTAGTAGTAGTAGTAGTAGTAGTAGTAGTAGTAGTAGTAGTAGTAGTAGTAGTAGTAGTAGTAGTAGTAGTAGTAGCAGCAGCAGCAGCAGCAGCAGCAGCAGCAGCAGCAGCAGCAGCAGCAGCAGCAGCAGCAGCAGCAGCAGCAACAGCAGCAGCAGCAGCAGTCACCCCAATCTCACTCTTAATATGTATGTATAACACATTATGCAAGTGGTTTAATGATGCACTATTCATGCATTTTAAACCACTTGCGTAATGAGATATAATTTGACCTCACAGTTGGATTCATCAAGTCTTTGCCATTTTAAATATGCAGACTTTTATCTAATTCAGACCAACAATGATTTAGCAGTTATGAGGCCCACAAATTTCCGTAATTCTAGGGTTAAAACCAACCTTAACACACACTGAAATGAATTTAACATTAACCTATCAATTATATCAATAGATGTTTCTTGGCCAGTGTCAATGTAATCCTTAATGCATTGAGTCTGTGAGATGTTTGCACTATGTTTGTTCCCATATTGATTGTTTGTTGTTTAGACTAAGTTGTCTTAAATTAAAATTGTAGGGTAAGGTCATTTTTAAGGCTATTAATTTGGTGGATATACGAGCAATATAAATCCACATTATTATTATTATTATTATTATTAGTAGTAGTAGTAGTAGTAGTAGTAGTAGTAGTAGTAGTAGTAGTAGTAGTAGTAGTAGTAGTAGTAAACCACTTGCGTAATGAGATATAAACATGAAGCACAGCACTACTACTACTACTACTACAGCCCTTTGCATTTTAATAATAATAATAATTCTAACCCTAACCCTAAACCTAACCCTAAACCCTAACCCTAACCCTAACCCTAACCCTAAACATAAACACCAACCCTAAACTCTAACCTTAACCCTAAACCCTAACCCTAAACCCTAACCCTAACCCTAACCCTAACCCTAACCCTAACCCTAAGCCCTGACCCTAACCCTAAACCCTAACCCTAACCCAAATATAATATTAATGCATTTTAAGAGCCAGTCTCCCTTATTATGTACCCAAATCAGGGGGTTGTGATACACAAAAAAAAGAATTTTCTCTAAAAAATAATTTTGGTACATATTAGCACCAACAACTCACATGTAAAATATGAGCGTGCACAGCGCCCTCGTTCAGCTTGAAAAAAATCTTGAAATTTCAGCCTCTCTGAGCCTTACTTGCAAATGGTAAACTTTGGAGGTGCATAACATCGTGCGCCATCATCATCCCAACCTGCATTTTGCATTTTTTTAAAGTACCAAATGGTTACATTACAAAAACTAAGAAAAAAAATTGGGATCTTGATGGCGCACAAAATCAGCAAATCCAATGATTTGATGAAAAGCGCCCTCGTGCAAACTTCAAAGCATCATAACGGGCTGCGCCATCAAGATCCCAAGTCCGAACAAGTTTGAAATTAAAGACCTCCATGGCAAGTTTCATTTTTCAGCAAAAATTTTTTGGGATTTCGTTGGCGCACAGAGTTAACAGAGGTCAAAGGTCAATATTTCCTATTTTCGCACATTTTTGCACGCCTGTATTATTGCGCGCCAATGTCACCTGACTCTCCGAATAGGATTTCATCAAAGAAGAGGTAATTCTCTGCAAGAACTGAAAAAATTAGCTTGGGATCTCTTGATCTTCATATTTTTCTGATTTTTTGAAAATGGACTTAGCCTCATTTTGGAGGTCAATTTGACCTCTTTTTCCCACTCGCTGCACAATGTGGGCTTTTTACTGCATCACAAAAAGATGCGCCAACAAGATCCCAATTTTATTTTTCATCGTCTAGCTTCTTTGGCGACCAGTAGACAAAAAACAAGCAACAGCTAATTGGGATCATGTGGGCGCACTAATATAAAAGAGGTCAAAGGTCACGCTTTGTGCCAAAGTGATGCATATTTGCCTATGTGCAGCACGAAAGTGGAACTTTGACCCGCAATAAAAATGTGCGCCAACAAGATCCCATCTTACTTTTTGGATGATTGGATAAAGGGGCTTATGTATAACTGATAACAAGTAAAAAAAAAAGTGGGATCATGTGGGCGCACTAATTCAATAGAGGTCAAAGTTCATACTTTTTGGCATTACTTTGCCTATGTGCAGCACAAAAGTAGAACTTTGACCCGCAATAAAAATGTGCGCCAACAAGATCCCATCTTACTTTTTGGATGATTGGATAAAGGGGCTTATGTATAACTGATAACAAGTAAAAAAAAAGTGGGATCATGTGGGCGCACTAATTTATTAGAGGTCAAAGTTCATACTTCATACAAAATTAAACGATTTTTAGCCTAAAGTTGCCGAATTCAGCAACCTTTCACTCAAATTTTGCAAAATATGACTAAGTATTTTGACAAAATTTTTTTATACTCTCACCAACTACCATGCATGATGGAATCAGCATCATCTGAAATGCACTCACACAAGTTTCTATGAGACAAGTCATGTCTGGTGATCCCCATTGAAAAAAAATTCGGCACAAAGTATGAACTTTGACCTCTATTGAATTAGTGCGCCCACATGATCCCACTTTTTTTTACTTGTTATTAGTTATACATAAGCCCCTTTATCCAATCATCCAAAAAGTAAGATGGGATCTTGTTGGCGCACATTTATATTGCGGGTCAAAGTTCCACTTTTGTGCTGCACATAGGCAAAATAATGCCAATTCGGCACAAAGTATGAACTTTGACCTCTATTGAATTAGTGCGCCCACATGATCCCACTTTTTTTTTACTTGTTATCAGTTATGCATAAGCCCCTTTATCCAATCATCCAAAAAGTAAGATGGGATCTTGTTGGCGCACATTTTTATTGCGGGTCAAAGTTCCACTTTCGTGCTGCACATAGGCAAATATGCATCACTTTGGCACAAAGCGTGACCTTTGACCTCTTTTATATTAGTGCGCCCACATGATCCCAATTAGCTGTTGCTTGTTTTTTGTCTACTGGTCGCCAAAGAAGCTAGACGATGACTAATAAAATTGGGATCTTGTTGGCGCATCTTTTTGTGATGCAGTAAAAAGCCCACATTGTGCAGCGAGTGGGAAAAAGAGGTCAAATTGACCTCCAAAATGAGGCTAAGTCCATTTTCAAAAAATCAGACAAAATTAATATGAAGATCAGGAGATCCCAAGCTAATTTTTTCAGTTCTTGCAGAGAATTACTTCTTCTTTGATGAAATGCTATTCGGAGAGTCAGGTGACGTTGGCGCGCAATAATACAGGCGTGCAAATATGTGCGAAAATAGGAAATTTTGACCTTTGACCTCTGTTAACTCGGTGCGCCAACGAAATCCCAAAAATTTTTGCTGAAAAATGAAACTTGCCATGGAGGTCTTTAATTTCAAACTTGTTCGGACTTGGGATCTTGATGGCGCAGCCCGTTATGATGCTTTGAAGTTTGCACGAGGGCGCTTTTCATCAAATCATTGGATTTGCTGATTTTGTGCGCCATCAAGATCCCAATTTTTTTTCTTGGTTTTTGTAATGTAACCATTTGGTACTTTAAAAAATGCAAAATGCAGGTTGGGATGATGATGGCGCACGATGTTATGCACCTCCAAAGTTTACCATTTGCAAGTAAGGCTCAGAGAGGCTGAAATTTCAAGAATTTTTTAAGCTGAACGAGGGCGCTGTGCACGCTCATATTTTACATGTGAGTTGTTGGTGCTAATATGTACCAAAATTATTTTTTAGAGAAAATTCTATTTTTTTTGTATCACAGATGGGTACATAATAAGAGAGATTGGCTCTTAATATGTAAATTGTGCATTTTAGGCAGAGGATACTTTTTTTTAATACTTTTTACCCCATAGTTTCCCTCATTCTTCAATTCTGCCCTCTTTCGAGGGCTAATTTACAGTTTAAGCTTGTTGGATATCAATATTTCGCGGTACGGTCAGTGCTTCTTTGTAGCCCTGCGGGGCAAAGTAGTTGGATATCCACATTTCGCGGTTAGTGGTTCTTTTTTAACGCCCCGTAGAAACACACAGGCAGCCCCATACCTCAATTTGATTTGTAACTAATAAAAATAATATATATTATATGGTGTCAAATATTTTTTTCGGAAATCGCTCTACTTACAAACAAATCTCAAAAATTTCAGAAATGTAATTTGTCATGACCATATTTTAAATCAGCATGAAAAATGTATTGAAATGAGTACAACAAGACTAGTAGCCTATTGGTTCAGTTGTTCTTGAGATAGCTCTTGATATTTTGAGAAAATATCTCATAACTTAGACTTTTTATGTTGAAGCCTATGGCTAGCATGCAGAGCATTAAGGCAGATCACCAAAACAACCTGAAGTTTTGAGTTTAATTGCTCCGTGGTTTGGATATTAGATGCAAAAGTGTATTTCTTTCTACTGTTAATTAATGCTCTGCGTGCTAGCCATAAGATAAAAGTTATGAGATATTTTCTCACACTATCAAGACTATGTTAAGAGCCACTGAACCAATCCTAGGATTGTGTGTACTCATTTTAATATATGTTTAATTTCATGCTGATTCTGAACATAGTCATGAAAATGTATAATTCTGAAATTTTGAATTGAAAAAAAAAAAAAAACTTGTCGTCTGCGTGGAGAGAGTTTTGATGGAGCAAGAAAGAAAAGAAAGAAAGAAAGAAAGAAAGAAAGAAAGAAAGAAAGAAAAAGAAAGAAAGAAAGAAAGAAAGAAAGAAAAAAAAGAAAGAAAGAAAGAAAGAAAGAAAGAAAGAAAGAAAGAAAGAAAGAAAGAAAGAAAGAAAGAAAGAAAGAAAGAAAGAAAGAAAGAAAGAAAGAAAGAAAGAAAGAAAGAAAGAAAGAAAGAAAGAAAGAAAGAAAGAAAGAAAGAAAGAAAGAAAGAAAGAAAGAAAGAAAAGAAGAAAGAAAGAAAGAAAGAATCCTCTTAGTCTTAGGTTTTTATCCCCCAGGCCCCCTTTCAAATTGTGTTAGGCTTGGGCTACAGACAAAGAGTTTTGATGGAGCAATTTTGATGGAGTAAAGGTGTGACTGGTATGAGGCTGTCAATCGAGACATGTACCTTCAAGGGCGACATACAGGCACGCAGATACCCCCGCAGAAAGAAAGAAAGAAAGAAAGAAAGAAAGAAAGAAAGAAAGAAAGAAAGAAAGAAAGAAAGAAAGAAAGAAAGAAAGAAAGAAAAAGAAAGAAAGAAAGAAAGAAAGAAAGAAAGAAAGAAAGAAAGAAAGAAAGAAAGAAAGAAAGAAAGAAAGAAAGAAAGAAAGAAAGAAAGAAAGAATCCCCTTAGTCTTAGGTTTTTATCCCCCAGGCCCCCTTTCAAATTGTGTTAGGCTTGGGCTACAGACAGAAAAAAGAAAGAAGAAAGAAAGAAAGAAAGAAAGAAAAAGAAAGAAAGAAAGAAAGAAAGAAAGAAAGAAAGAAAAAGAAAGAAAGAAAGAAAGAAAGAAAGAAAGAAGAAAGACAGAAAGAAAGAAAGAAAAAAGACAGACAGAAAGAAAAGAAATACCGAAAGAAAGAAAGACAGAAAGAAAGAAAGAAATACGAAAGAAAGAAAGAAAGAAAGAAAGACGGACAGACAGACAGACAGACAGACAGACAGAAAGAAAGAAAGAAAGAAAGAAAAGAACGAAAGAAAGAAAGAAAGAAAGAAAGAAAGAAAGAAAGAAAGAAAGAAAGAAAGAAAGAAAGAAAGAAAAAAAGAAAGAAAGAAAGAAAAGAAAGAAAGAAAAAAAGAAAGAAAGAAAGAAAGAAAGAAAGAAAGAAAGAAAGAAAGAAAGAAAGAAAGAAAGAAAGAAAGAAAGAAAGAAAGAAAGAAAGAAAGAAAGAAAGAAAGTAAGTGGTGGAACGAATGGGAATCCCCTTAGTCATATGTTTTTATCCCCCAGTCCCTCTTTCAAATTGTGTTAGGCTTGGGCTTTTCCTCCAGTTATCCATCTTCCTATCAATTAGGGTATGTACACTCATAGAAATTGTTCGTTGGCATTACTCAGTAAGTTGATGTAAGTCGTTGCGTCAACTTTCCGAGTAATGCCAACGCGTACAATTTGAGTAACGCTGACTCGATATCATTATGTTGGTCGCACTGATTTGCACTTACTTTATTGAGTTGTTACAACTCAGAAAATGAAACTAGGTTAGCATAATTTTCTAGAGGTGTGCTATAGTATACAAAATTTTGCACTGATTACAAAAATAAATATTTGAATACTGCTAATTGTGCAGAAAATGATCCAATTACGTGAATTAAGTAACAAAGTACCAAATTGGAATAACTCAAAACAATAAGTACCGGTAACTTTAATATGAACGATTTACATCAACTTACATATTGAGTTACAATAAGTCAACTAATTGGTTCTTTGAACCTTGTTTATTTTTCTAAGTTCCCTGAACTTGAATTCAGAAGTTGGCATTACTTAAAAAGTTGACGCAACGACTTACATCAACTTTTTAAGTAATGCCAACAAAGTTGATTAGTTGACGGAACTTTTGAGCTTTTTCAGCATTTTTAAGTTCGGATAACTAAAATGAATTTTGTTTTGGCAACTTTTACACTATTTTTGAGTTGTCCAAACTTACTCCTTTTGAATTGCGCCAACAAGGCGAACAAGTCATTTCTATGAGTGTACGAATGGCTAACATCAGGTCATTTGCCCCTCATTCTTGGGCTTTGTCACCAGTTGGCCCCTCTCAAATAGGGGATGCACGAAGGCGCAAGAAAGAAAGAAAAAAAGAAAGAAAGAAAGAAAGAAAGAAAGAAAGAAAGAAAGAAAGAAAGAAAGAAAGAAAGAAAGAAAGAAAGAAAGAAAGAAAGAAAGAAAGAAAGAAAGAAAGAAAGAAAGAAAGAAAGAAAGAAAGAAAGAAAGAAAGAAAAAGAAAGAATGAAAGAAAGAAAGTGGTGGAACGAATGGGGATCCCCTTAGTCTTAGGTTTTTATCCCCCCAGTCCCCCTTTCAAATTGTGTTAGGCTTGGGCTTTTCCCCCAGTTTTCCATCTTCCTATCAATTAGGGTATGTACGAATGGCTAAAATCGGGTCATTTGCCCCTCATTCTTGGGCTTTGTCACCAGTTAGCCCCTCTCAAATAGGGGATGCACGAAGTTCAATGACATTATTAACTGCAACAATTTCTAGCATTTTACCTCTTTCGATTCTTTCAGGAAAAGTACAGAAAAACTTGATCAGAAACTGCGAACAAACACTTTAGCATAGGCCTACCCCAGTGCGGGTAATGAAGCGCTTAAACTCTATTAGATACTGTTTTAACCAAATTTACATACATTTTGCTAAAATATTATCGACTTCCTGGGGGAATCCCCCTTCCAGGCTGAACATGGAACAAGACGACCGTTTACGTCATAAGGGCTATATCGTATATGCATCATTGAGGTCTTGGTATAAAGGGGCTGGCATTTTCTTCAGAAGGGGGGGGGGGCTCCAAATATACTGGGGTCATAAAATTTTGGAAAGAAAAATAGGGGGGTCGTACAATTTTTGATGACCAAGATGCAGGGATTCACAAGATGACCAAGATAGTGCGTTTATTTTATTCAAATGACTGATTTCAATACAATTTTAGCCTGTTTATGTGTTAAAGTATGGATTGGGGTCATAAAATTTTTGTTGTCGAAATAGGGGGGTCGCAATTTTATTGACGCCGACTTTTTATAAATTTGGGACCCCCCTCTTTCGAAGCAAATGCCAGCTCCATAAGACTAAAAAATTTAATCATGCTTAACATGGAAAAAATCAGTTGTAGCCATTTACGTAGAAAGGTTGATTAACACGTGTATTGTTACATTGGCAGTAATCATGGTAATTGAGATAATTAAAAAGCGTACGGTTGAAATGAATATCCCGATATAGAAGAGTCACGAATTGCTCATCAATCACAAAACTGACATTTTCTTTTTTCTTTTTTAAATTCGCTTTTTAATAAGCGATAATATGACATTTTAAACTAAATATGCGATTTTTTCATAATCTTTTGGGCCATCCGGGGGTTAATTTTGACCCCACATTTCTAAGTGTGCATCTGCCAAGGGTCCTCTTAAGTCTGCGGCAGATGACGTTTCAAATTTTCTTTAAAAATTCTATATTGTATATTTTAATTACCATATTTGGAATCAGCATGAAAAATGCATTAAAATGAGCATTGTATTAGTTCAGTAGTTCTTGAGATAGTTCTTGATATTTTGAGAAAATATCTCAAAACTCGGACTTTTATGTTGACGAACTATATGGCTAGCATCCCAAGCATTACCCCTATAAAAGTTCAATCTTTTAATAAAAAGTGTACAATATTTGTGTTTAAAGCCTTAACGATTTTCATTCAACTGAAATTTTGTTATTCTTTACTCAAAATGCTGAAATAATATTAATTATAACTGTCAGGAAAGGTTTATGTCCATTTTGAGCAGAAAAAAATTAATAACAAGATAAAGTGAAAGAAACCACAATGGCTATGTTGACAGTTTAATTTAATCCTAGAAACATTTAAGGGGTTGTACCACCCCATAAGATTTTGTCTCTGTCATAAAAAAAAAAAACCGCACGCGTTTATGCCCAAACGACCTAAGCTAATCGTAGATCCATCCTTTGCGCTCATTCTAGTGATACAATTTTACCCCAGCACCATACCCGGGGTAGGACCGGCCATCAAAGATTACCATAGTGGGGAGGGGGTGTTGGCGAAGCCCAATAATTTTCCTTTCGTTCTTGTGAAATTATTCCAAGAGCTACTGACTTTCTAATTCTTAGTTAGGTGAAAATAGTCACTTTCTTTTAAATTTAGGACAAAATTCGGTGAAAATCGCAGTTTTGTAGAATGTTTTAGCCTATACTTGTACCAGAGTCCAGCTCGTCCGAGTCCGAGCCGAGCCGAGCCGAGTCCAGTTGAACCCGAGTCCGAGCCAAGTCCAAGTCCTTTTGTGTCCGAGTCCGGACTCGAGTCCAAGTCCGGGGGTGCCGAGTCCGAGCCAAGTCCGAGTCCAACAAAAATACGACTCGAGTCCGGGAGTCCGGCTCGAGTCCGGACTCGGTCAGAGTCCATGCCTGGGGTGGGGCACTGAACTTTATATCTGACATGTACGTGTCTATCAGTGAAGGGGCCTAAAAAGTGGGGGTAGGGGTCAGTGGGAAAAAAAAAAATGAAAAAGGGGGTTATTGGGTAAACATTTTAAACGATGGGGTCACAGGTATTAAAAGTTCTCTAAAAACTACATGTATCAGACAGCAGTAAATGTGGAGGTGTTGGCGTGTGTGTGACACATTAGTGACATGTAACTCACAGATGTACACAGGCCACAGGGACTAGGGAAGGGTACCAGGCTGTGTGCAGCATAAATGTACATGGAGAGCAATGTATTCAATGGGGGTGGGATAAATGATAGAAAAATATAATAATGATAATGATATAAATAATAAAAAAATAAATAATTGATAATAATAATCATAATAATAGAAATTCACCCTTCAGAAATATCAAGAAGAAAATGTGTTGAAATGTTTTCCCAGTTTGCCATTTTGTTACCAGTATGCAAACAGCTAAAGTTACTTTTTACCACATTCATTAAGGTTGGTCTGAACCCTGGAATTATGAAAACTTTCGGGCCTCTTAACTGCTTCATTGTTCGTGTAAAGTATATATATTTAGAATGGCAAAGACTTGATAAGTCATCATCTGTACTGAGGTCCAATTTGGGCCAAAATGCTCATTTTGGCCCAAAATCCCAAAACAAACATTTGGCCCAAGAATTTTTTTTTTTTTTTTTTACGTTGCACGAAAGAAAAGTGGGCCAAAAAACCGTTTTGGGAGATTTTGGGGCTCCATTTTTGACCCAAATTTGACCTCACAGATGAACTTATCAAGTCTTTGTCATTCTAAATATGTATACCTTTATATACTTTAGACCAACAATTTAGCAGTTATGAGGCCCGAAAGTTTTCATAATTCCAGGGTTCAGACCAACCTTAAAGCAGGCCTGAAAATTTGGAATAACTACACATGTATACAAATCAGTTAGGGTGGGCCATACCCCCCACACTTTTATCAGTCAGTCTGGGGGGATTATGCTGTTACCAAACAAAAGTTCAGCATGTGGTATGCTTTGTACCTGTGATATTAATTTCAAATATCTTTTCAAAACTGAACAAATGTGCAGCGAATAGTGAATACATACAAACTACACATATATGTATTCTTTCGGTCAGGGTTGTTCCATCTAGTGCACTTACCCATTTCTCACATCTGTCAAAGGGGACACCCTCACGACATCCCTATTGGATTGTACAGGGCCTTTGATTTCCAGTCAATTTTCTCCGCATAGAACACATCAATGTGCATTAATTTTCCTTTTGTAATTTATCGGGAGCGTATTCCCCTGATAAGAAATCAAACTTTTTAAATTATTTCACAAAGAGGTATATTTATCATATGACATGTTCTGTGATTTCCCCCATTGAGTAAAACGGTAAGGGTCCCCTGTGTCTGAGGGCGCAAGATGGAACGGCCGAATCTATCGCGAGCGACCGACAGAATGTAAAATACCCTACTGGTATGTAATAACCATACCCATACATGTACATGTATGTAAGGAGGAGCACAAAGTTACTATACACGAGAATGAGCTGCCATGCATACTGCATGGTCCAGTGTGCACTTGTTCTCATTTTCACTGAGGTTCATGAATATTATTTGAAAGTTCCATGAAAGAAGTTTTAGATATTTTTATACAGTATTTATTAAAAACATGCATAATTAATTATCAAGACCTAACCTGTTTATTTCATCAATGCTAACAATAATATGATTATGCTAATGCACAGATATTAACCTAAATAATATGGTGGATATGTAGGATACATGACAGATGACTTATTTGACAGCCCCCAATTTTAGGAAAAAAGGGCAAATAAAGTGAAGTCAACAAATTTTAAATCAAATTTTAGATCTATTTTGACATTTTTAGGTATAATCAGTTCACATTTAACATGGATTTAATTGCATGGACTCGCACCGGACTCGGCTTCGAGTCCGAGTCCTTTTGTGTCCTAGTCCGAGCCGAGCCGAGTCTTTTTATGTCCGAGTCCGAGCCGAGTCCGAGTCCGACAAAAAGTGGACTCGAGTCCAGACTCGAGTCCGAGTCCGGACTCGAACGATACATCACTGGTGCCCTCACATTCGACGTCATAGCGGCATTTTTACCACATTCATTAAGGTTGGTCTGAACCCTGGAATTATGAAAACTTTCGGGCCTCTTAACTGCTTCATTGTTCGTGTAAAGTATATATATTTAGAATGGCAAAGACTTGATAAGTTCATCTGTACTGAGGTCCAATTTGGGCCAAAATGCTTATTTTTGTCCCAAAATTCCAAAAAAAAAAAAATAATAAAACAAACATTTTGGCCCAAGAATTTTTTTTTACGTTGCACGAAAGAAAAGTGGGCCAAAAAACCGTTTTGGGAGATTTTGGGGCTCCATTTTTGACCCAAATTTGACCTCACAGATGAACTTATCAAGTCTTTGTCATTCTAAATATGTATACCTTTATATACTTTAGACCAACAATTTAGCAGTTATGAGGCCCGAAAGTTTTCATAATTCCAGGGTTCAGACCAACCTTAAAGCAGGCCTGAAAATTTGGAATAACTACACATGTATACAAATCAGTTAGGGGTGGGCCCATACCCCCCCCCCCACACTTTTATCAGTCAGTCTGGGGGATTATGCTGTTACCAAACAAAAGTTCAGCATGTGGTATGCTTTGTACCTGTGATATTAATTTCAAATATCTTTTCAAAACTGAACAAATGTGCAGCGAATAGTGAATACATACAAACTACACATATATGTATTCTTTCGGTCAGGGTTGTTCCATCTAGTGCACTTACCCATTTCTCACATCTGTCAAAGGGACACCCTCACGACATCCCTATTGGATTGTACAGGGCCTTTGATTTCCAGTCAATTTTCTCCGCATAGAACACATCAATGTGCATTAATTTTCCTTTTGTAATTTATCGGGAGCGTATTCCCTGATAAGAAATCAAACTTTTAAATTATTTCACAAAGAGGTATATTTATCATATGACATGTTCTGTGATTTCCCCATTGAGTAAAACGGTAAGGGTCCCCTGTGTCTGAGGGCGCAAGATGGAACGGCCGAATCTATCGCGAGCGACCGACAGAATGTAAAATACCCTACTGGTATGTAATAACCATACCCATACATGTACATGTATGTAAGGAGGAGCACAAAGTTACTATACACGAGAATGAGCTGCCATGCATACTGCATGGTCCAGTGTGCACTTTTTCTCATTTTCACTGAGTTTCATGAATATTATTTGAAAGTTCCATGAAAGAAGTTTTAGATATTTTTATACAGTATTTATTAAAAACATGCATAATTAATTATCAAGACCTAACCTGTTTATTTCATCAATGCTAACAATAATATGATTATGCTAATGCACAGATATTAACCTAAATAATATGGTGGATATGTAGGATACATGACAGATGACTTATTTGACAGCCCCCAATTTTAGGAAAAAGTGCAAATAAAGTGAAGTCAACAAATTTTAAATCAAATTTTAGATCTATTTTGACATTTTTAGGTATAATCAGTTCACATTTAACATGGATTTAATTGCATGGACTCGCACCGGACTCGGCTTCGAGTCCGAGTCCTTTTGTGTCCTAGTCCGAGCCGAGCCGAGTCTTTTTATGTCCGAGTCCGAGCCGAGTCCGAGTCCGACAAAAGTGGACTCGAGTCAGACTCGAGTCCGAGTCCGGACTCGAACGATACATCACTGGTGCCCTCACATTCGACGTCATAGCGGCATTACCCCCCCCCCCCAACCCCATTTGACAGAAATGTTCCCATTTTATTTTTTAGCTGGGAAGTGCATATTTTGTATGGGTGACCATATTCCTTACCATTCTGATACCACTCGGTATGATGCTTTGCTGCTACACGTGAGTGAGTTATCAACCCTTAGTATGGACAAACCCAACAAACACGTGAGTGACTTATCAACCCTTAGTATGGACAAACCCAACAAACACGTGAGTGAGTTATCAACCCTTAGTATGGACATACCCAACAAACACGTGAGTGAGTTATCAACCCTTAGTAAGGACAAACCCAACAAACACGTGAGTGAGTTATCAACCCTTAGTATGGACATACCCAACAAACACGTGAGCGAGTTATCAACCCTTAGTATGGACAAACCCAACAAACACGTGAGTGAGTTATCAACCCTTAGTATGGACAAACCCAACAAACACGTGAGTGACTTATCAACCCTTTGTATGGACAAACCCAACAAACACGTGAGTGAGTTATCAACCCTTTGTATGGCCAAACCCAACAAACACGTGAGTGAGTTATCAACCCTTAGTATGGACAAACCCAACAAACACGTGAGTGAGTTATCAACCCTTAGTATGGACAAACCCAACAAACACGTGAGTGAGTTATCAACCCTTAGTAAGGACAAACCCAACAAACACGTGAGTGAGTTATCAACCCTTAGTATGGACATACCCAACAAACACGTGAGTGAGTTATCAACCCTTAGTATGGACACACCCAACAAACACGTGAGTGAGTTATCAACCCTTAGTATGGACAAACCCAACAAACACGTGAGTGAGTTATCAACCCTTAGTATGGACAAACCCAACAAACACGTGAGTGAGTTATCAACCCTTAGTATGGACAAACCCAACAAACACGTGAGTGACTTATCAACCCTTACCTTAGTATGGACAAACCCAACAAACACGTGAGTGAGTTATCAACCCTTAGTATGGACAAACCCAACAAACACGTGAGTGACTTATCAACCCTTAGTATGGACATACCCAACAAACACAAAAGTGTTTTAAAACGCTATAAGCACGTTTTAGTTTTTGTCAAAACGTTTTAATAACATTTAAATATCGGGTTATATGAAGGTCATAAATTTGTTTTTAAACATTTTATATGAGGAAAAAACACACTACAACGACATTTTAAATATGTTTCTAAAACGTTGTTGCAAAATATTGTTGGCAAACATTTTTTGCTAAATATTTTTTCAACACTTACAATTACATTATGTTGAATGTTTTGCATTAAGTTTTCACAAATGTTTTCTTAATGTTGTTAAAACGTTAAATACCCATACATTTAAACGTTTTCTGTGAAACGTTTTATGTTTGCTTGGAAGTTTGTTCATAATCGTCTATATGGTTACATTACACTCGCACAAAATGCATCATGGAGATCTTGGTATATAAAAAAATAATTTGATAATGCTCAATATGGCGACATATGACAATATATGTCCAAAGAGCGATGTGCAGAAATTGTACACAAATACGCATCATTGAGATCTTGGTATAAGACTATAGTTAAAAAAAAGTTTTAATTTGATAATACTCGGCATGGACAAAAATGACAATTTATGTCCAAAATGCAATGTACACATCATTGAGTTCTTGGTATTAGACTAGTAAAAGAAAGTTTTTTAATTTGATAATAATTATAATCATGCCCAACTCGAAAAATATGAACTGATTAAGTTGCATCCATTGACGTAAACAGGTTAATTTACAGGAGATAGTGTTACATTGGCTGCAAGTGAGATAATTAACAAACATATCATGGATGATTTTTCAAATAGCACTATTAATCACAACCTGACATGTTATTTTAATTTCCTTAAAAGCTTTAATATTCCACCTTTTTTAATAAATTCCAACCAATACCTATTTGGAACCAGCCAAATGTGTTTTGTTTGTGGAAAAACAGCAAATAATTGGTATTATTTTCGTAATTGTGGATAATAAATCGCCAAGGTTAAATGATTGATAATTTGGTTTTTCTTCGTTTTACCTCATTATTTTGGCCCAAAAATTGAAATAATACCTTCCTGACATTATTACTAAATAATATTATTTTATCATTTTGTGACAGAAAAACTTTTGTTTTCAGCGTTTCATTATTACAGCGCCCTCTATAATATGTTTGACGTAATTTATTTCCCGAGCCGGGCCGAGGTGTGTTTTTAGCTGTTATTGGCCCCGTTACAGAAAAAAGTGCACAAAATATATTTCCCAATGTAATGTATACATTTTCACATAAAAACAAATAAATTGGGAGTTAAAATGGATGTGAAAAAAAATACCGAAATAACCCCACCGAGAATCGAACCCGGGCCTCCCGCGTGACAGGCGAGAACTCTACCACTGGACCTCGAAACCATTTGAAAAAATACGGGAATTTTAAAAATGATATATTCAAGTCAAATAATTGCAGTCTCTTCAGCACCGTTTGGTTCCGCTCTTTCCAGCCACGATATATACAAAGTCACACGTAGCATCATTAATTTGATATAGTTGTTTCTCGTTTTACCTCATTATTTTGGCCCAAAAATTGAAAGAACACCTTCCTGACATTATTACTAAATAATATAATTTTATCATTTTGTGACATAAAAACGAGAAACATTTGCAGATATCGTAAACGGTATTATGTCTTTAAACTGATCAATTTTATCGAATAATAGGGTTTGTTTGTTTGTTTGTTTACCCAGGTTGGTCCGTGAGGAACACATGCTAATCCACGGAAAACCATGGACCGTTCCTACCTGAAGTGGGGAGAAAATGAAAGGTTGGTGAGTTTCTCCAATGCAAACGTTTGCACAGTATTTATTGTGGGACATGAGAGCACATCAGACATATCGAATTGCATTCTGAATACGAGGAATGTCCTGATGATATCAAATAATTTTGATTTTTTTTTTGTTTTTCGCAATATGATACAAATTTTATGGCAAATTATTAAAAATTTATATTTTTAACAGTCCTCGAAGTAAAATCTAATGATAAGTATTTAAAATGTATGTAGCTGGGATGAAAAGCCGTCCATCATTATTTTGACAATGTTGACCTTTCGTATTGAAGAGACACGTTTTTCCCCAAATTTTAGGGAAAAAAAACTAGAGATTTAATCACATACTGCAGTTACTGTCCGTTTTCCTATACACAATACACAGTGCTCTTTCCCATTGACGCGTGACCTCTACAAATAGCCCTACGTTAACAGCATGGGGGATATGACTAGTTAACGTCGCTGTGTGAAAAATAACCGGCCAATATTAAAAGTACTCTTCTAAAGTTCTAGAAAATATAGTTTTTAACATGTCCTAAATTTTAGCTAATTTAGATGTTTGGAAATATTCGTACTTTGGTGTTTTAGTTAATGTTATAGGTAATAGTACATTGCCTAGTTAACGTCGCTGTGTGAAAAATAACCGGCCAATATTAAAAGTACTCTTCTAAAATTCTAGACAATATAGTTTTGTAACATGTCCTAAATTTTTAGCTAATTTAGGTGTTTGGAGAGGGTCGTACTTTTGTGTTTTAGGAAGGATATGTAAACGACAGATAACACCAAAAATATAACGAAATTATTTCCAAACCGTGTTAAGTCAACAATCATTATGTTGCTCATTTTCAAGAATGCTGGTTTACAAAAGGCACGCCATTGTCTCATTTCGTGAACAATGGTACACATACCATTGTTTCCTTTCGTTTTCTTTATAATCGGTTACCCAACTGAAGCTTTAATACAAACTTTATTGCGATATCGCACATGAAAACAGTCACATGTGCACAGCCAGAGAAGATCCGATTTAATCAGTTGAGCTGTTTCAATGAGTGTTATCTTGGTTTAATAGCTTTTAATGGGGTTAAGTCCTGCAAAGGTCGAGATGAATTCTACTGTAGACATGACTGCATCATGATTAGTCCGGGGTGTAGAAGTACCCGTCTACAAAATATTATCTGGTGAAATCAGGATCGAAAGAATTACGATTTATAAATATTATTTTTTATATCAAATCGGCTCCTTTGAAACCCTGTCCACCCCCCGGCGCCATATTTCCACGTTCCCTTGGCCAATTTTTGTCCCATAGACCCTCTATTGTGGACAAATTCCTAGTGTAAACATCTATCCCCAAAATTCTAGTATCTACCCCCTAAAGAACCCATTTTAAGCAACTTCTTCGAAAGCTCCATTTTTAGCATCTACCTCTAAACCTGAAAGACCCCAATTTTGTATACCTATCTGCCCACGAAAGACCCCCTTTTTAGCATTTTCCCTGAAAGACCGATATTTTTCATACAATTTTGCGCAGAAAGACCCCATGTTGAAAGTTGTGGCCGTACATGCATGTCACTTTACTATTGGAATTCCCCCGACCTTCAACCCCCATCCTGGGTCATATTTTGTAACACGGGCTAGGAAGGGGGAGTGCAACCGTGCAAATGTTTGAAATGTTACACATAAATTGGTCCCTGTAGTCCATGACCTTTTACCTCTGGGTCGAACTTACCACAAGGAATATCTCGGGGTCATGGGCGATCTATGGGGGTTTCCCCGTCAGTCCGTAACGCTTTTGTGTGAGATTTTGGCCCCATAATATACTCCAGGACCATGTACTTAAATTGAAAATATTAATAAGTCAAACATGCTCCTGTACCATATGGTGCAGGACCATAATGGTGCAGGACCACATGGTCCTGGACCATAATGGAGCATATTATGGAGCATATTATCGGGCCAAAATCTCTCAAAAGCGTCCGTAACACCGTCAGTCCGAACTACCGCTAGTCCAAATTTTTAGGGTTAGGGTTAGGTTCAGGTTTAGGGTTAGGGTGAGGGTTAGGTTTAGGGTGAGGCTTAGGGTTAGGTTTAGGGTTAGGGTTAGGTTTAGGGTTAGGGTTAGGGTTAGGGTTAGGGTTAGGATTAGGGTTAGGGTTATGTTTAGGGTTATGTTTAGGGTCAGGGTTAGCGTTAGGTAAGCTTAAAATTCGGACTAACGGTGGTTTGGACTGGCAGGGTTTCGAACTGACGGGGTGTACCCGATCTATGTATCGAGTATGTGCCCCGTGGGTGCTGAAGTTTGTAAGCTCAGCCAGCGTTCGAAATAGGGCCGGTCAGCCGGCCATTGGCCTGTAACTTTTTGGCTTGGCCGGTAACTTTCTCTGACTTGCAGGCCCGGCTGGCCGGTAACTTTTTAGTTATAGGCCCGGCTGGCCTGTAACTTTTTGAGGCATATTTCTAACACTGAGCTCAGCTGTTTAAAATTTTACATATATTGCTCTCTGTTGCTCATGACCTTTGACCTTTGGGCTCGAGGCTACTACCGGATTATCTAAGGGTTATGAGCCATCATCGTACCAAATATAGAACCCGAGAGCTCTGTAGTTTGTGAGGTAGAGCTGTTTAATTTAATAATAATATTATAAGCTTGTTATAGGCTTCCCTGAAGTCCCCTGTAGCCCATGACATTTAACCTTTGGTGTCTAGGCTAGCACAGGAAATATCTAGGGGTCATGGGCCATCGTTGTGCCAAGTATGGGTCCCGAGAGTTCTATAATTCTGAGCTAGAGCTGTTCAAAAGTGGCACAGGTAACTCATGATCGTTGACCTCTGAGGTCGGCGCTACCACAGGAAATATCTAGGGACCATTGGCCATCATTGTACCAAGTATGGGCCCAAAAGGCGCTTTAGTTTGTGAGCTAGAGCTGTTTAAAATTTTAGACATATTGATCATTATACTACATGACCTGTGACCTTTGGGATCGTGACTACAACAGAAAAATCTAGTTCCTAAGATATATTGTTGTTAGAAGAAGAAGGCGAATTAGAAAAAGAAGGAGGAGAAGACTAAAAAGCATAAGCAGAATACCTATGGGCCGTTACACGGGCATAGATAAAAGGATATTCAAATTTTGTGCAGGCGAAATCTTGTCTGTGTCTACAGCATTTACCGTAATGTTGCAAAGAAGAACAAAGCCCAATAGAAATCTAATCTTTTGAGCAGAAAATCACAGCAAATGGACAAAAAATTGCAGCATGCCGAGTTCGACAGCCTCGCTCGGCTGATAAGAACAAAATGATCAAAGTTTCAACGTATGCTTGTTCCGAAAATGCACAATTAAGGGCTGGGGTATGAACGTTTGGACAGTATTTATTTTGGGACATTAGAGCACATCAGACATATCGAATTGCATTCTGAATACGAAGAATGTCATTCTGATATCAAATAATTTTGAATTTTGAAATTCGCAATTTAATACAGATTTTATGGCAAATCATTAAAAATTGATATTTTGATATTTAACAGTACTTGAAGTAAACTTTATAAATCTGATGATTTATACTTAAAGTGTATGTAAGAGGTTGAAAAGCCGACGATCAATTGAAAATTTTGACCTTTCGTATTGAAGATATGGATTTTTTTCCCAAAACACCAAAAAATTTAGGTCTTTTTGGGAAAAAATTCCATATCTTCAATATGAAAGGTCAAAATTTTAATTGACCGTCGGCTTTTCCTCCCTGCTACATACACTTTAAGAATATATCATTAGATTTATAAAATTTACTTCGAGGACTGTTATATATCAAAAATCGAAAAATATCAATTTTTATAATTTGTCATAAAATTTGTATTATATTGTGATTTTCAAAAATGAAAATTATTTGATATCAGAAAGACATGCTTCGTATTCAGAATACAATTCGATAGGTCTGAGGTGCTCTCATGTGCCACAAAAAATACTGTCGAAACGCAATAAACGCTCATTTTAGATCCCTTAATCTGAATATTTTATAAAATTGTATGGTGTTATGGTCAGCAAATCCCTGATAATCCTTAATTCGACATAGTTGCACATAAAAGTGTGATTTTAGGTTAAAATTGTATATAAAATTGTAATTTACAAATAAATTGTATCAGTGCTTTTAAAAGAATTTCCACTTGTTTCATATTAGTTGATTTTGATTGCAACAGGCAGGACAGACTAGAGCAATATCATAATATTAAGATTATATCATCTTACATAGGGTGTAAAGAAGCAACAACAAAAGGTTTGAGTGGATATGGGCATGACATTGATCCTTTATTGTTACTATGTTATAAAGTTACACCTATCATCAACAAGAAAGCTGAGTGGATATGGGCATGACATTGATCCTTTTGCTTATGCAACACAACGGTTGAAATGTTGACAATGAAACTGATCGCACAATTATTATTACTTTGTTATAAAGTTACACCTATCATCAACAAAAAAGCTGAAATTGAATACAAGTCCTGACATATGAAGCAATAAAGTATGATTTATATCAGGGAGTGGGTTCAACTCTCACTTCCCTGTTTATACTAAGTCTAGTGTTAATCATGCAAACTTGACTAATATTCGGGGGAGGCATTATTTTACAAAATTGCACTTATTATTTTACCCTCCTCAAAATATGTACCAATCCTAATAGATAAGTATTCAAGAAAAAAGAAAAAAATCTAAACTGCTAACCCCCTTGTACGAGGGGTATCAAAAAGTTTTAGAAATCGCCCAGAAGTGAAAGAGCTATATCAATGAAATTTTGTCAATGCAATCACTGGTCCTTATGTACACTATGGTGCAAAAATGGTCTCATAGGTATGTTTACTTTTTTTACAGGTGGCACTAGATGCCAATAACCAGCTGCCCCAGTTACTGCGCATAAACTGCAAGATTGAGAAAATTGAGGCAAGCAGCATTATCAAGATCCTGCTTTTGAAGGGTTGCAGTGCCTAGAAAATTGATAATGAAATGAAAGTTATCTTCGGTGGTGATTGTGATATGTCACTCTCGCTTTTTGGAAAAGGAATTTTTATTTCATCACAGATTTTCTGGGCACTGTAACCCTTAAAATGGAACTTAATCATGCTGCATGCCTCAATTTTCTCCATTTTGCTGGTTATGCGGTTACATAGGCAGGTAGTGACATCTAGCTCCTGTAAAAAAAAGTAAACATACTTATGAGACCATTTTTGCACCATAGTGTACATAAGGACCAGTGATTGCACTGACAAAATTTCATTGATATAGCTCTTTCACTTCTGGGCGATTTCTAAAACTTTTTGATACCCCCTCGTACATCTGAACGTTTCAAATTAAGGTTGCTGAATTCGGCAGACTTGCGCTGCGTTTAATACAGGGAATTTCTGACTAAAATTTCAATATCATTGTTGTTTTCATGTTTAGATAGGTCATCTACATTATTTTAAAATGAGTAATAAAAAAATGTTGGTGATAATGACCATCCACAGCAGATAGAGATGCCATGGTTCTTAATGACTTTCTTTTTTGGTATGGTTGGCCTCCAGTGAAACCTAGCCAGGCTTTTACACCGTTATACATTGAAGAACATTACTGAATATACTTGGGGCTTGGACTTGTCAAGCCCTGGGCATGTGTGGCTCTGTGGTATATTTCTTGTGTCTGTGTAAAAGGAAGGACAATACAAACTAGAGGGCCTTATATTTGTACACAAATACGGCTATACCCGTATATTATCGGTGTACACAAACTTATAATTCTTATTTGCTGAGGACTTAAAATAATAGAAATATTATTGTAAAAAGTGGGCGGAAAATGAGTAAAGGGTTAATATCCTAGTCACAAGCTTTAATTTGATGTTGGACGCATTTCAGTATAGCTTAAAATAAAGAAATTGTAAAAGGTCGCCTAACTGAGCAAAAATATGCCAAAAGTAAAAGTCCAATTTACAGGCTTTAACTTAATGTAGGATGCAATCTCGTAGCACTTAAAATAAAGATACTGTAAAAAGTCGCCCCATTGTAGGGCTTTATTTACTGAGTAACGGCCGGCCTTTTGTTTTAGCATTTGGGGCCCTGGGGCTCATAACGTATGACATATGGGCTTTATTTACTGAGTAGCAGCCGGCCTTTTTTGTTTAGCATTTGGGGCCCTGGGTCTCATAACGTATGGCATATGGCGCTCATATGTACATAATTGTAACGGCCGGCCTTTTGTTTTAGCATTTGGGGCCCTGGAGCTCATAACGTAAGGCTTTATTTACTGAGTAACGGCCGGCCTTTTGTTTTAGCATTTGGGACCCTGGGGCTCATAACGTAAGGCTTTATTTACTGAGTAACGGCCGGCCTTTTTTTTTTAGCATTAGGGGCCCTGGGGCTCATAACGTATGGCATATGGCGCGCATATGTACATAATTTATAACAGTATAATTCTCAGGTACAATCTGTGTACAAACTCTAAGCCCTAAAGATACTTTTATTTAATGAGCAACGGCCGTCATTATTTAATGAGAAACGCCGTCATCCACATCCTCATTCACTACGAAACAGTGAAATGCTTGGTTGAAATTACATCAGGTACCTGTGTTGGTTTTTTGAGTTTTTTTATTTTTTGCATGTAATATGAAGATAAAAAAATTCAAATCAATATTAATTGTGATATTTTGGCCTAAATACATTTGTTTAGCAAGATCGGCGTTCTAAAGGAATGGATACGTGCAATCGGCCTATACCCTTGAGTGTGTGATTATTACGTAGTCAATTCACCACACACGGGTGAATGTAAGATGTCCTCTAACTTTTTCTAATGTTTGATGTAGGTTGCACCCTCGTATAACTTAAAATAAATTAATTATTAAAAGTCGCCCAATTGGGCAAAAATGTGTTAAAAAGTCCAATTCCCAAGCTTTTAATTGTTGCACTCTCGCAGCGCTTAAAATCAATAAATTGTAAAAAGTCGCCCAATCGGGCGAAAAATGTGTAAAAACTGAAAGTCTAATTCACAAGCTTTAATTTAATGTAGGTTGCATTCTCGTAGCACTTAAAGTAAATAAATGTATTTTACATTTAGGGCCCTGGAGCCCACAGTATTTGACTAATGGGGCTCATGTATATGTTAAAGTATAATTCTCAAGTGCTATCAGTATACTCAAGCAGGGCGTTGTAGCTGCTTTACGGACGGCCCTGTGTTTTAGCGTTTTTGGGCCCGGGACCCATATTATGTGACATATTGGAGCTCATATATACATGTAACAATATAATGCTGAAGACCTGTCAGTGTACCAAACTTTATTTGCTGAGAAACGGTCGGCCCTTTGATTTAACATTTGTAGTATTAACGCTAGCCTTGTCAACCCAAATGTATTAGCAATACACCCAAATGTATTAGCAATACACCCAAATGCATTAGCTATACACCCAAATGTATTAGCAATACACCCAAATGTATTAGCAATACACCCAAATGTATTAGCAATACACCCAAATGTATTAGCAATACACCCAAATGTATTAGCAATACACCCAAATGTATTAGCAATACACCCATTTGTATTAGCAATACACCCAAATGTATTAGTAATACACCCAAATGTATTAGTAATACACCCAAATGTAAACTGAGCTTAAAGAGAAACTTATAAGTTTTCACAAGGCCATATCTTAAAATCCTGTCCATAAGAAATAACCAAAATTGCACAATTGCAAAATTATTTCAATACTCTATTCTAAACACTGGTTAGTAACCAAGCAGTTATCCAACTGATACAACAGCAAAGTTCACTGACATGGAACAGCTTCCTGGACCATATTCACAACCTAATAATTGGCACCAAACACAAGAAATCTGTGAGTAAGTGGAATAGTGTGGAACAAGACCTGTTTCTTGAAGAAAGTGTGTGAAAAGCAGAAGCAGCCCGTTTCCCACTATTCCACTTACTCTTTGGAAATTATCACCTGTGTAAGGATCTTTTACACATTCTCTCATATTCTTCTTTGCTGGGTGCCAAATATTCGCCTGTGAATGTGGTCCGAAAAGCTGTTCCTTGTCAGTGCATTTTGCTGTTGTGTCAGTTAGACAACTGCACGGTTACTGATATGTAGAGAAGAGTATTGAAGTAATCATGTGTGTAATTTTGGTTCATTTTTTATGGACAGGGTTTTAAGACATGAACTTGTGAAAAATTGTAAGTTTCTTTTTGAGCCCAGTTTATTAGGAATACACCCAAATGTATTAGGAATACACCCAAATGTATTAGGAATACACCCAAATGTATTAGGAATACACCCAAATGTATTAGGAATACACCCACATGTATTAGGAATACACCCAAATGTATTAGGAATACACCCAAATGTATAGGAATACACCCAAATGTATTAGGAATACACCCAAATGTATTCGGAATACATCCAAATGTATTAGGAATACACCCAAAGGTATTATGAATACACCCAAATGTATTAGGAATACATCCAAATGTATTAGGAATACATCCAAATGTATTAGGAATACACCCAAAGGTATTAGGAATACACCCAGTGTGAATGTAGCTCTCATATGCCATTTAAGTCTGTGAGGGGTTTGAGGTGATATTTCCTAAACTTCGTCAGCAATTGGCATTCATCACAGCTGAAATACACTTGCAATGTACCAATTTTTTAAACATGGGAGGAGCTTAAAATATGGCTCTTAAAAGTGCTACGTACTCAGAGAGAGTTTGAATGCCCCCCCCCCAGGTCAAATGTTCTAAACTTACGCTCCAAAACAACTGCGCGGATTCTTTGTTATCCAATGAACTCACGATGTTTCTTTGTGTACAGTAACTTTACAACATTCTGAGTGCGTACCACTTTTTACAGCCATATTTTTTAAAGCTCCTCCCACTTTCAAACCTTGTAGATTTATACAAGTGCATTTCAGTTCTGACGAACACTTATTGGTATTTAGGTTCAGTAAATATCACCTCAAACCTCAATAAATTTAATAATATCAGAATAATGTTGCTCAAATTCAGACAATTTACCTTTTACCCCCACAAAAATCAAACACAGTCTCCTTAAATCCGACATTTTAGGCTAATTCACTACATTATATGCGCCATAATGTAAACTAATGTAAAACACATTTTCTGTCAAACAACTACTTAAAACCATTTCCCGACACACCCCAATTAATATTTAGCCCGTGCGGTTTATGCAGACCCCTTCCAGAACAGTCTTGGAATTTTGCGAAAAAATATTCCATACTAAATGTCAAGTCTGTATTATACTAAAGCACTATCACTGATCCTTTCGGAAAGTGTAAAAATTATTTAAAATTTGAAGCACAACCCATAAATGAAGGATAAGTCATCATCACCTTGTAAGAAGGAATGAATAACCGAGATGGCGCACCAAATCAACTTACTGTAGTAATTTTCCTGGTCTTTAAAAAATTAGGCATAAGTGGGAATCGAACCCGGTACCTCCAGTTTCTGCAGCCCGGATAATACGACTAAACCAGCTTCCTATCTGCTCTACAAACTGATATTAATCCTTGATAATGCTTAACGAAATAAATCAATACTAATGTATGATGTCCTACTAAAGTAGCAATCGATCAATCTGTTCACTCAATCATCACGTCGTTCAAATAATCAATCAATCGAAAATAAAACTAACTAAATAAATAAATAAATAAATAAATTAATTAATTAATTAATTAATAAATTAATAAATAAATAAAGAAGCAGAAGAAAACAAATATGGCATAGCAAGGTTTCAAACAAGCGACGATCAGAACAGCAACTAAGAAATCACAACTCCTTAGACCGCTCGGCCACAGAACTATACATACTACTCCGTATCAAAAATATATTCACCTCTATTCACATCTAGGGTTACGCAATATTGGCACATGCTTGAAGGTAAAGATCCTACATAATAGAAAAACACGAAAGGTGCATAAGGGTCTATCCCTTGAAGTCATAATATATAGATGTCATTGACATGTAACCAATAATCTTTGTATACTTTGATACAATCAACATATACAGAGAAGTATATTATTAGGCGTTGACGCAATCATCAATGCGGGATGTATAAAACCATATTCGCCACTGGTGCATTTTTTTTAGTTTTGGGTTGTTACATGGAATTCAAAGTAATTATATCATGAAAAAAACCACAAAAAAGGACTACGATACTTATGCAGAGCCAATCTACATTCTGTTATTTGCAAAAGCCGACGATCAAAGTATAACTATAAAAGGAGGAGGACCAGAAATCAACGTTAATTCCAGGTAAGCCTAAAACGCATCGAAAACGCCAAAATGCAGTCACAAAATGTATAATATTACTAAATCACCAAAACGAATTGTAACATAGGTATGCAGAAAAGAGTTGTATTAGAAATAACAAATTATGTGCAAAAAGATTTGTCTTTGGCATGTCGCCTTCTTGAAATATCACCAAAATATCAAATTTCGGAAAAAGCGCCCCAAAATTTAAAATAAACATGAACCTTCCAAAATAAATGCACATTTGCACTTGGTGACCCGGTCATTACCTGGCGCTGTGATTTGGTATTCCTCGTCGCTTTTCTCTCTAGTTACTAGTACTTAAAGTTTGCCCTTTACCCAGCCCTTAAATAAATGGCTAAATCTGTTACTGTTTGTGTATTAACACCAAGTTGTATAAGGCCAAAATGAGTAGTAGTAGTAGTATTAGTAGTAGTATTAGTAGTAGTATTAGTAGTAGTAGTAGTAGTATAATAATTAATAATAGTAGTAGTAGTAGTAGTAGTAGTAGTAGTAGTAGTAGTAGTAGTAGTAGTAGTAGTAGTAGTAGTAGTAGTAGTAGTAGTAGTAGCAGCAGCAGCAGTAGTAGTAGTATATTGAAAATTTGGCTTATGTGCATGAGATGCATTTGACCTTATTTACTATATAACTCCTGAGCTAAGCACCCTAGCATCCAGGATCTGTGGTGCAATATGGCAATTTACTTTTTTATTCTGAGTAATGAGAAGAACAATTCGTGGGAAGCATAGGGGGCATAAAAATGGAACCAATTCTAGTTTTATCCTTTGAGGTGTAAGGATGCCATAAAGGTCATGTTATTATTTGAGAAAAGTAATAATGACTAGTGACCCTTCTGCATTTTACTGAAACTGATAAAAAAGTGATTTCTTATCTGAACTCAAGTTAGGTCCAAAACATAGCTTAGGGTTTAAAGCTAATTCTGGCCAAATTTGAGGTCAATAGGAGTGTAGTTTTGCTTCCATATTTTTTTGAAGATGCATTTTCGGTAAAATATGAAATAGGAGAAAATCTACTTTAAAGTTATAATGTTGAGATATGAATATTAATTAGCTAATTAGCATACTACTATGATTATAAATTATTATTTTTACTGACATATCACTTGAACTTTATATATGCAACAATTTGTTCTGTTCCATTGATATATTTTGGCCTGTAATTAATTTACTTTAATAACACTGTTTGAAAACAATAGAATACATAAGAAATATAATACATTGTGTTGTATAAGATAAAGGCTAATTCTGACAGTTTGTTGCGTCATCTGTTGAAAGTTTTTCACCCGCAACTTTTGGAACGCAATGTGCGATTTGTATCAAATAAAAAGTAAAAGAAAGCTGAATGTTTAAGTAATATCATAAGAGAAATTCAAGAAATTGCTCTTTTAGCACCCAAAATTAAATTAAAAAATACATAGAGATCTGCATTCAATGTAATTTAACCCCCGTAATAGTTTTAGGTTAAACTTGGTGTCCATGTATTTTTGTTGTGCATTCATTCGTGTGAATTCGGGTAAAATGTGATTTTGGCCTTGAGTCATTAAGGCTCGTAACAGTGGTAATTGCCTACAACATGGTTTTAAGGAAATTACATGTCAATCAAGCTTGATAACTATCTCATTTAATGTAACAATATACGTGTAAATCACACTATTTACGCATAACACTTTCGTTCTACTAGTCTGTACATTTGCAACTACTACTACTACTACTACTACTACTACTACTACTACTACTACTACTACTACTACTACTACTACTACTACTACTACTACTAACACTAATACTACTACTACTACTACTACTACTACTACTACTACTACTACTACTAATACTACTACTACTACTACTACTACTACTACTACTACTACTACTACTACTACTACTACTACTACTACTACTACTACTACTACTACTACTACTACTACTACTACTACTACTACTACTACTACTACTACTACTACTACTACTACTACTACTACTACTACTACTACTACTACTACTACTACTACTACTACTACTACTACTACTACTACTACTACTACTACTACTACTACTACTACTACTACTACTACTACTACTACTACTACTACTACTACTACTACTACTACTACTACTACTACTACTACTACTACTACTACTACTACTACTACTACTACTACTACTACTACTACTACTACTACTACTACTACTACTACTACTACTACTACTACTACTACTACTACTACTACTACTACTACTACAATGGTCCTTAAATTTAAATTTGTGCTATTTTCTTTATTTATTAACCGATTTTAATCAAATAAAAAGGTAATTATACACAATAAACAATTGCCATTCTTATAAACACATTAAATTTGATCTTCGATACTCGTATAAGCAAAATTTGTTATTTGTTACTAAGTATTGGCCATTAGTGGACACTGTTAGGGACCAAAAGTGACGGCCTGTTAATTGATCTTTATAGATGATGTTCAGGTACAAATTAGACAGAAATACATAGTTTAATTGTTATTTTGATATTTTAGCATCATAACTCTACTACTAATTATAAAATGACCCTATGCAACCACCTGACGAAAAAATGAAGTTGTCTTATATTAAGACCTAACATGCATGAAATGTTTATTTTGATGAAATTTTGCAAAACACCAATAGACCATAGTTTCTTTATTTCCATCACAATTAGGCTCAAATTTTCAGGGAAGGAGGTCAGACACGCCCTAATACACATATCAGATGATGGGCTAAATACTATTCAAATAAAGAGCTTTTAATCGATTTTGCGTTTTTCACGTATCGTGTCCTCTGATGTGCAATGTCCACGCCCGCTTTCGTCAATGCACATAGACCATTTTGGGAAAGTCGAATATTCTTTTAAATAAACTATACAATTGATCAACACTCTAATGATTTATTAGCAAATCATTATGAAAGCAAATTGCATGTAATTTAAAAATCAAATATAAAGAACTAAAGCGTCAGTGAATGAAAAAGAAAAAACGCCGTTGAGGGCGCTAAAACACTTCATTAAGTAAAATGATTATTTTTTTCATTAAATGTGACCACTTGTATAGGGTCAATAAAGATATGTCAATGTATGCAAAATGTGCATCTTGCACCACCATACTGCGATTTTGTGCACTAAAATGAATCCCTATTAAGTATCACCCTCTTTCATCATTGCATGCTTAATTAAACATTAGCTCTTGGAAGTAGCTACGATCAGTAGCGTTACCAGGATTGTTGGGAGGGAGAGGGGCGTGGGGGTTGGTTTAAGGGGAAATGTGACTAAAATGTACCTATATAGGCTAAAAGTACAAGCCCTAAATGTCTAAAATATCACGGCGGGCCCCGGGGGTCGAGCACGTGGGGGAAGGGCAATATATCCCACAGGAGCAGCTTCACCCACACCTTCCCCACTACGCCATTGGTCCCATGTAAAGTAGGAGGACAGGTTCAGCATGTAAACCATTCGTGAATTTTAGTACGTATTAGCTTGCAAATTATGCAAATGTGTTAATGTTATTACTGCTGACAGCAATTATGAAATTATTCATTAATGTTTAAAACAGTAATTATGCAACTTTTATCGGAGTATGGTAACTTTGTGGAGCAGGGTCATTTGGTGTCACGGAAATTATGCAATTTATTATTGCTATCTACTGAACACAGTTATTAGGTAATTTATATGGCAATCTACTGGAGACGGCAATTAGGCCCTATCTAATTAATTCTGGGAGTAAGTATATTCATTTTTGGATTTGGGGTCTGGGGTAAGGGGTAAGGGTCATTTTGGGTTAAAGAAAATTTTTAGGGTAACTGTGGCGTCAGTAGTCATTTTGTGGTCACTTTGAAGACAGACTAATTAAGGTCCCTTTGTGGAGCAGCGTCATTTGGAGTCACTATCTACTGAAGACAATATTGATATCGTTATCTATTGAATACAGTGATCAATTGTATATTGCTATCTACCGGAGACAGTAATTATTTAATGTATTCTTATGAAGACAGTCATAATAGAATAATTATACTGAATCTACTGAAGAAGAAGTATGTATGTTATTATTGTTATTATACTGACAGTAATCATTCAATTCATTATTACTATCTATACTATAGAAAGCAGTAATTATGTAATTAATCATTACTGTATAGGTCTATACGCTATTGGTGCCAAGTGGATTAGGAGGACGGGCAGCGTATGTAAACCTTGCTATAATTAGGCCTATGTTAATTAATCCCATTTACACTAAAAAATGTTATTGTTTTTTACCTGGATGCATAAAAGGGGCGATATATCACATAAGCTCGAGTAAAATCCATAATCTATTTAACTAACATAAATCCCCTTTAAGATAACTAAATGAATTATGACTATAAAAACGCCTATACTTTAAAAATATAAAACCTTGAAATTATTTTGGGATACGTTACTGTCACTATACTATTATAGTGGGTTTCTTTAAGGCCTACCGTACATTGTACATTTTTTTTATTGGTTTGCATTTTGATTTTGTAACTGTTACGGTAAAGCCACTTTAGGCCTGCTTTTATATAAGGTATGTAATATAGGCCTAATCGCATTAGTAATTTTAGAAACGCCTTTGTAGAATCCGCATGACCGAAATCTAATACGCTAGCTAATCTAGTATCCCAGACATTTTTCCTAAATGCATATGCATTTTGGGATCATCACATGATGGCGCCCTACTCATTCACTCCAGCCGGGGTATGTTCCCTATTAAACATGTTAAAGTGCCTTACACATGTTTTAAAGAACAGAATGTTCAGTTACTATACTGTAGCCTGTACTGGTACATAATAGGCATAATTATGATTATTTCATAGTGTACATTTAGAGACAAAGCAATAATAATTCCTGTTTTACTATTACTGAAGCTGTGTACAAAAAAATAGTAAGATACGTCAAGCAAATTGTGGGTAACAAAAATGGCAAACAAGTGCGTGCAGAGATTTATTTTTAAAGGCTATATATAAATTCTATAGGTCCAATCTGTAATAGAGATTATGAAATAGCTTGTAACTTTCATTTGGCGAGGACTTTAAAATGATGACTGTTAATGTACGCGCACGAAGAGTTTATGTTTAATTTTAAAAAATAAGAGGGGGAGGGTAAAAGAGCAATATGTTTAGAAGCGATTCGTGAATGTAGTAAAAACAAAGTCTGATTTTTGTTTTTTTCTTCTTGAAATATAGGCCTACCTCAATTTAAAATTGTTACGTATTATGCCTAATGAGACTGTCGTCTAGTATAAAGGGTATAATACAGTACAGTATTATACTGTATAGGCCTACATAATATCACAATAGCAGTGAGGACTGTGCACTAAAATGATGCGATGACCCGGGGCGATGACATGATCAAAGTGTATTGAAGGTCTGTGTTTGTAGGCCTTATACATGCACAGAAGGGCGAGAACTCACAAAACGAAAAAATAAAAAAAAGGTACACAATTTTTTTTTTACTTCGTATCCGCGTGAATATTTCTCACACTTTTATATAGTTTGGAGCAAATTTTTGGAAAAGGAAAATCGTGATTATGAAACCCGGGGGGCACTCAACTTTGGAAGTGACGGTATGTGCCTGTCAATAGGCCCCCTCTTTTGAAGTCGACTATACCCGATGACCCCTTTTTTAAGAGTCATACCATATGACCCCCCTTTTTTAGTTCCGGCTACCCAATGACCCCCTTTTTTGGGTTGAGGCCACCCAATGACCCCCTTTTTTCTAGAATAGCATCATCAAAATGTAACCAAAAAATGCAGAAACTGTCAAATTTTGCTCAATTTTTTCAAAATTATGCCGAAATTTTGAAAATTTTCTACCCGATGACCCTTTTTTAAAAATCTTATACTCGATGACCCCCTTTTTCAAAATATTGTACCCAATGACCCCCTTTTTTTTATTTTGTTTGTACCCAATGACCCCCTTTTTTTAAAATAACGCTTTGTACCCGATACGGCCCCTACTTCGCGACTCCGGTAGGCACATACCCCTCACTTCCAAAGTTGAGTGCCCCCCCCGGTTATGAAAACATGAATACAAATGTGCATAATTAAGAATTAAAGTTTAAGTTAGAATAAAATATGATTTTCATTATCATGTAAAGGCAGTCTACTGTTGGAGGGGCACTACATATAGCATTACAATGAAGGGCGTATGTTCAGATTAAGAATCCATAACTTCGGCCTAACCTAAATCTTATTTAATAGTTGTTTTAATTGCAAACTTTATACACATTCTTGATTTTGTAAAATGAGTTGATTAGCAAAAAAGCCATAGGTCATGGTTATAGGTATAATATCCTAACCAAAAGTGTAATTATAGGGCGGGAAGATTCCATTTGCTTTATTTCACAATTTAGTGATTAGTGAAACTGTAGAATCAAGCCTGGTCGTGAGAAAGGTTGAATCATGCGAAGTGTTTTAATATGGAGCAGACTCAAATAAGGGGCTATTTATAACTTTTTATCGGTAGCCAAACTTTGGTGGCAAGAAGAGGTCCCTTTGGCACTTTTTTGCAGGTCACTTTTAGCGAAATTAAGAATTAAAGAAGCATAAATCTTCCTTTAAAAGTAATTAAATAGATTTAGAGTCGAATTTATAAGACCTGAACATACAAAGAGCTACCAAAGTTACTCCTATGAGCTGAAGTTATTTCCTTTTACTGTAATTATTTTAAGGGAAGCACCCAAAAGTTATATAATATGAAGTCCTATGAAAGTCCTTTTACCATATTTACAGACCTGTTTTATTTACAAATGTAATTGATGTTTAACTCCTCCCCTCTTTTTGGCTCTAAAAATCTCTTCAAGAACATTAATTTCTAAGTAGCCAAGTTTATAAAGTTTAAAGTGTGTGTTTGTATTTTACTTCTGATACATGTGCATTTTTCTTTATACAGACAAAGTTACCCACCGTTAAAACCCTTGTTAAATATATCATTATATAAACTATGAAATATAAATAAATAAATAAAAATAAATAAATAAATAAATAAATAAATAAATAAATAAATAAATAAATAAATAAATAAATAGATAAATATCCGTTACATCTTGAATTTTATCATTGCATGTGATGAGCATTAAATTTACCAGCACCAAGGATCATGGTGTTGTTATTTTACATTTAGTTGTCTCATCTTTATGATGTATCGTTCTTTTAATATTAATGAATAAATAAGTAAATAGATAAATTTCTCATCTTTATAGAATGTATCGTTCTTTTAGTATAAATAAATAAATAAATAAATAAATAAATAAATAAATAAATAAATAAATAAATAAATAAATAAATAAATACATTTTTATCATTGCCCGTGATGAGCACTAAACGATTATGGCGTTGTTATTTTGCATTTAGATATCTCATCTTCATAGCATGTATCGTTGTTTTAATATTAATAAATATATAAATAAGTAAATAAATAAATGTCCCATCTTTATAGGATGTATCATTCTTTAAATAAATAAATAAATAAATAAATAAAAATAAATAAATAAATAAATAAATAAATAAATAAATAAATAAATAAATAAATATAAATATATAATTATATAAATATATAAATAGATATATAAATAAATAAAGGAAAGAATAAAATAACAATGCCCCAATTCTTCACAAGTCTGCTTTTAAACGTGTATCACGCATTGGGATTGTACAATACACATTAAAAAAATCATACCAATTGGGGCAAAATACTCTCTTTTTTTATTTATGAAACGTAAAAATTAAACAATTTTACAAAAGAGCGCACTCTACCACTGACCTCACCAACACATCAGAATATTTACACTCATCCACACCCACCTCATACCCATCCCCACCTTATTACTTCACCCACACCCCGACACACGAATAAGCCTACGCCTATCAACCAAAGCAAAGAATACACACGTATACGCACCTCCCTGAACCACACACTACACCCCCTCAATATAACCCGTGTTTTGCAATTTGTCACGTTGTAACAACAGAGGGCGCTGTGATTGAAATGCATGGTGTTTTAGGACGCATAACCTTTGGCCCCTTATGCGCAATAGATGTCCTCTGATCACTGACGTTTCTATGAAAATGTCCGCTTATAGCCAATATATGTCCCTTTACGTCAACATATGTCCGCTAATAGGCAATGCAAAAAGGTCCACTTACGTCAATGCATTGCCTATCAGAGGACATATGTTGACGTATAAGGACATCTATTGAGCATTAGCGGACAATTCACATTAAGGACCATTACTACTACTACTAATACTACTACTACTACTACTACTACTACTACTACTACTACTACTACTACTACTACTACTAATAATACTACTACTACTACTACTACTACTACTACTACTACTATTGACATTTAATACCGCGACGAAAACCAAAACAATTTGCACAAAAGGCGCATGAAAACAAAACAATGGATGAAAACAAGAAAAATATAATACATAAAACATCATAACATCAGATAAAGTCCAAATCAAGCAAAATGAATACAGTTACCAGTGGTGTACCGTGACCGCTCCTACCCCGGGGGGGGCTGAAGAAAATTCAATTTTGCCGTCCCTTACCCAACAGCCCGAAAACGTGGACCCCATTTTTTTTTCGGTGGTTTGTGAAAAGTGAAGAGCAAAAAAAAAAAAAGAAAGAAAAAAGGGTTTTAGACGCTAGCGCCCTAAAAGCAACACATTTTGATCTATAGTGGTTAGTACCATTTTTTCACAATTGTTTATACTTTTTCATTTTTTTTTGTCCATTTTTGTTTGCCAATTCTTTTTGCCGCCCCTTCGGTTTTTGATGCTCCTGTTTTTGCTGCCCCTTCTTCTTCCGCCGCCCCTTCGTTTTGGCCGCCACCTGCTTTTACCCCGGGGGCTCGCGCCACCAAAGCTCCCCCCCCCCCCCAAATACACGCATGATTACTGATTGAAAGCAATATTCAATGAACAAATGCTGTTTAAGCAGTTTCTTGAAAATGTCAATTAAAGAGGCGGTTTTGATATGTTCCGGTAATGCATTCCATAGTTTTGGTCCATAAGGACAAAACAAGAAAGTATGTCTCAGACACATTTGGTAAAAAAGCTAAGTGCTATGCGATTTTTTATTTTTTATTTTTTTAAGAAAATGAGCTATGCGATATGCGATATTTACTTATATTGGGGTTTTTTTGCAGACATAGCACGATATTTATGTACTTTTTGATATAACATAACAGAAACATAGTAATGTACATACACAATGAATAGTTTTGTTTGTCTCTTTTACAATCATGGCGAAATGTGTACAAAAAGTAACAACCAAACTGCAAAAAAAGACAAAATTGAATCGCTATACGATACTGAAAAAAAAAAAATGAACATATGCGTAGCGCTAAGCGCTAAATTGGATTTCGCATAGCAATGCGCGCGGGTGTCTGAGACATACATTCTTTTTTTTCTTGGCCTAACAAGAAAATGATGAGTCAGCAAAGGTTGAATTCTTGGTCTTGTGCTCAGTGAGTATGAAAGAAGTAGTCGAAGTTGAACGAAGACGACGATGAGATGTTGAAACATGAAGCAAATCTGAAAGGTACTCAGGTGCTGTCGACTCCTGAACTAAGCATTGTAGAAAAAAAAGACAATTTACTTTTTTATTCCCTGTGAAACAATTTGAGGTACATTACATCATTATAGGACTACTTTTAAGTTTGGAACCCAATGTGACTTTCGACCCCTCGTGGGAACCACAGGGGGCATAGAATAAAAATGGAACCGATCAAATTGTTATCATTTCAGGTTTAAGGATGCAAAAAAACATTGGTTCCATGTTTGTAGGAAAGTGAAATCCCAAACCCATAGGGCCCATTGCGCCACGTACTATTTAATTAGGAATGAAGTAAAAATTTAACTTACATTTATCAGAAATGGTAAAAAATGAAAAAGTTGATTTAAATCAGTGACTTTTGGACAAAAATCATGTGATGTAATGGCGATTTAAATCAATGTCATTTAAATCAAGCAACCCTGGGGTTTTTTTTTATCATAAAGTGTTATAATTAAAATGACGTTATGATAAAAACTTTGCTCAAGTAACCTTAGGCCTCATTAAATGGCAGTAAAAACTTGTATAACTTTATAATTATTTCACGGCCTCATTAAATGGCAGTATAAAACTTTCATCAAGAGAATAATAAAACCAGCGTAGAGTTTCCTGTAATGGTATCAATCATAATAAGCTAATGTGTTTTCGGTAATCTTATATTCAACCATGTAGGCGGGCGATATTATTTCACGAAAATTAAAAAAGTTGCCTGTAATTCTATCGTTTCTAGTAAGCTTACTGTGTTGTGTTAATCTTGCAACTAAAACACCAGGCAAACGATACTGTTATTAATAATATTAGGTAATTGGTATCATATCATTTAAAGGACACGTAATTTTTTATTCTAATATTTTACTAGAGTTGATTATGAGAAAAATAGTTTGTACAATGCCATTTTGATGGGGTAAAGCGTGACGGGTATGAGGCTGTCAATCGAGACAACCACCTTCAAGGGCGATAGGCATAACCCCTCCCTACACACCCCCACACACCCCTACCCAAACAACATACCCCGAGCACATACCCCACACACCCCTAGTCAAATTGGGTTTGCACGAAGGAGAAAGAAAGAAAGAAAGAAAGAAAGAAAGAAAGAAAGAACTGAGAAAGAAAGAAAGAAAGAAAGAAAGAAAGAAAGAAAGAAAAAAGAAAGAAAAAACAAAGAAACAAGGAAAGAAAGAAGGAAAGAAAGAAAGAAAGAAAGAAAGAAAGAAAGAAAGAAAGAAAGAAAGAAAGAAAGAAAGAAAAGAAAGAAAGAGAGAAAAGAGAAATAAAGAGAAAGGAGAAAAATAGAGTTCAATAGTGTTATATTCGGAAAACTGCGACAATTTCTAGCATTTTACCGCTTACGATTGTTTCAGGCGAAGTACAGAAAAACTTGATCTGAGACTGTGAACACTTTAGCATAGGCCCTACCCAAGTGCGGGTAAAGCAGCGTTTAAAACTCTGTCGGGTTCTGTTTTAAGCAATTTTGACATATATACATTTTGCTCGAATAACCTCGACTACCAGGGGGAATCGTCCCTCGGCCATCCCCAGAATGGGTCAAAGCGCTGCAGAGAAAAATGATTTGATACATTGGGCGATTTTGAAATGTAAATATTGGAAACATTTTTAGACTCCAAAGGGGAACCCCCATCGGCCACCTCCGGTCGGGTAATGCGAATTAAAGAATATGCCCCCCCGCCACCCAGGAATATGGGTTCTGGGTCCACCACTGCAGATATAGGGTCCACAACTTATCCCCCCCCCCCCTAAATACCTATTAAAATAAATCGATAAATATTTGGTGTAAAAAGGTATGGGTAGCCTTATTTGTTTTACACATATGCACCAAATTATAGCGTCACACGTCATTGCGTTCAGTCACAATGGTTCATTATGTAAAAAAGAGACCGTTTTAAGGGATGGGGTATGAACGTTTGGACAGTATTTATTGTGGGACATTAGAGCACATCAGACATATCGAATTGCATTCTGGATACGAAGAATGTCCTTCTGATATCAAATACTTTTGATTTTTTGAAATTCGCCATGTAATACACATTTTATGGCAAATCATTAAAAATTGATATTTTTGATATTTAACAGTACTCGAAGTAAACTTTATAAATCTGATGATTTATACTTAAAGTGTATGTACGTGGGATGAAAAGCCGACGATCAATTGAAAATTGTGACCTTTCGTATTGAAGATATGGATTTTTCCCCAAAACACCAAAAAAAAATAGGTCTTTATGGGAAAAAAATCCATATCTTCAATATGAAAGGTCAAAATTTTCAATTGATCGTCGGCTTTTCCTCCTAGCTACATACACTTTAAGAATATATCATTAGATTTTATATAAAAACAAAATTCGAGGATTATATCAAAAATGTGAAAAATATCAAATTTTAATAATTTGTCATAAAATTTGTATTATATCGTGAATTTCTAAAAATGAAAATTATTTGATATCAGAAAGACATTCTTCGTATTCAGAATGCAATTCGATATGTCCGATGTGCTCTCAGGTCCCACAAAAATACTGTCGAAACGCTCAAAACGCTCATTCCAGATCCCTTAAAGAGTGTTAAACGTTGCATCTTAGTCCATAGGCATGATATGAGTCAATTCTCACACAATGCAGTAGGCCAAGTCTACTCATGCGTTTGTTAAAGAAAATCTGACTGCTATGGACTCAGGTGCAACTTTTAAAACGGCCTCTTTTCTTACACAATTAGCCATTGTGACTGAACGCAATGATGTGTGACGCTATAAATTGGTCCACATGTGTAAGACTGAACTGAATTGAACTGATAGAGCTAGTTGTTAAATATACACAAAGACCAGATGGAAAATGTCTTGTGCTTTCACCAGCGAGATCATCGGTTGATTGCCACCTGTCTTGGGGAGTTTCGGCCCTCTTATAATCAAGACTCCCTCGAGGTGGGGGGCCGGCAGTGAAAGAAACACCACCTCCCGCTGGTGAGCTACTAAATAAAACTAAAACTCTGCTTCTAGCATCTGTTGCTAAATAAACAATCTGCTTCTCAGAAAATGAAACCGACTTCGAAGGGGTAGCAAGAAGCCTTCCAACCTCTATCCTTGCATTCTGCTCTCAATTCTGAATACTTGGTCAATTTTCTCTCATGAGCTTCATCAATGTTGTCTTCCCATGGAACAGTCAGCTCTCCAATGATCACTTCTTTTCCAGCCTCTGACCATATGACAATATCTGGACGGAGTGTGGTGATCAATATCTCTCTTGGAAATCCTCCTTTGCCAGCCAGATCAGCTCTAATACACCAGTCATCTGCTGAAGAAAGGATGCTCGATCTTGAACTGGAACTATATGACCTGGACTGAGAGCCCTCCTTCACAAATGATATGTAACGCTTGGTATTGTTTGGAGCTTGTGAAACATTATTTTGATCAACTTGCAGCTTGACTGCCTCCACTAACAATCCGAGGACGTTATTGTGCCTCCAGGTGTACATACCACTCGCAAGAGCAGGTGTACATGCACTCAGAATATGCTGCAAAGTTCCCTTCTTTCCACACGCAATGCAACAATCCGTCTTGTCCTCATACCAGACGCTCAGGTTGGCTGGTGTTGGTAATAGGTCATATGTTGACCTGCACAGAAATGAGATGCGAAGAGGTTCCATCTGCCAGAGCACGCTCCAAGACATGTTGCGTTGTTCAACATTCTCCCACCGTGTCCAAGCGCCTTGCTTAGCTTGACCTACTGCTGTAGCCAGTCTCTTCTCCTCTTCTACATATCTTTTTACATTTTTACATTTAATTAAATATTTTTCGACTTATTTTTAAAAAATTATTAGGGGGAACTTATAAGTTGTGGTCCCTATATGATCGCATTACATTTTGTGATCCACTCCCATCACACACATCATTTAGTTCTTGGTATAAGACTAGTGAAAGTTTCACATTAAGTTGGTATTAAATCAGGCTGAACATGGAACAAAACTATAATTTACGTCAAAAGGGCTATGTACACATGTGTATCATTGAGTTCTTGGTATAAGACTAATAAAAGTTTTACAATATAAAGTTGGTAATCACGCTCAACATGGAACTAAATAAAACAATTTACGTCAAAAGAGCTATGTACAATATGCATCAGTGAGTTCTTGGTATAAGACTAAAAAGTTTAATGATGCTTAACATGGAAAAAATCAGTTGTAGCCATTTACGTAGAAAGGTTGATTAACACGTGTATTGTTACATTGGCAGTAATCATGGTAATTGAGATAATTAAAAAGCGCACGGTTGAAATTAATAGCCCGATATAGAAGAGTCACGAATTGCACATCAATCACAAAACTGACATGTTCCTTCTTGTTTTTTAGGGTTTTTTTTTCGCTTTTTAATAAGCGATAATGTGGTCTTTTAAACTAAATGTGCGATATTTTTTCGTAACCTTTTGGGCCACTTGGGGGTTATTTTTGATCCCGCATTTCTAAGTGTGCACCTGCCTAGGGTCCTCTTAAGTCTTTAAAAATTCCATATTGTATATTTTAAGTACCATATTTAGAATCGGCATGAAAAATGCATTAAAATGAGTACAAACAAGCCTTGTATTGGTTCAGTAGTTCTTTGAGAAAAAAAACTCGGACTTTTTATGTTGACGAAGCCTTAACGATTTTCATTCAATTCAAACCTTTCCTGACAGTTATAATTAATATTATTTCAGCATTTTGAGTAATTAAATTTAATTATAACTGTCAGGAAAGGTTTCTGTCCATTTTCAGCCGAAATAACAGGATAAAGTGAAAGAAACCACAATGGCTATATTGACAGTTTAATTTAATCCTAGAAAAATTTAAGGGGGTTGTACCACCTCCTAAGATTTTGTCTCCGTCATAAAAAAAGAATTCATAAAATTCATTCAGAATCGTAAACTTTAATAGTTTAAGAACACAAAACAATGCATGGGTGATTTTTCAACAATACTTCATTTTTGAGCAATATTACTTGTACGTATTGGGGGTAACGTATCAGTGGTAACGTACCTGTGAAACCCTTTCCCATCTTTGTCTTAATCGTGCAAGTGTAAAAACTGACCGACTTAATAGTAATACCCATACTTGATCAGTCATCACCCAATGTACTAAAGTCTGGTATGGTATTTGGCTTCATTTATCACAGCGTTTTTTCCGAGGGGAGTAGAATTTAGGCAACGTATCTGTGACGGCATGAACGTACCGTAACGTCAGGACTTTTGCCATTAATAGACCTGATTTTTTTTTTACTTTGAAACCATTGTGTTATGTTCCATATATAATATATAACTATGGAGCCTGCTTGATCCATCACATATGAGAACATTCATCTAGCCAATTGTTTTCACAGATTGTTATCCATTAGAAATATGGTAACGTATCTGTGAACAATATTGGCGACATAGTCTGAAAGACATGTTGGAAAAATTTAATAATCTGTGTTGTGATGATTTATACTTTATAATTAGGGCATGATACCAGCTAATGAAAAGTACCTAGCTATAATCCAGTATATGCGCGCATGTTTAGAGAGCAGGGGCACATTATACGGAACACACCTTGGCTGGCGACATGGAGGAAAACAATGGACATGTATAATCAGCTTTATTGTTTTATACTTTCTGGGCATGTTACAACCTCAAGCCTCACACATTTTAAAAAGCAACTCCCAAGTATAAGTTATATTAATAAAAGTTATTTCTTTCTGACGAAACAAGTCTGAATACGACTTGAAACTATGGGAGACACATATTTGGCATTTTGAACACTTTATCGGAAAATGTGCCCTAAGCTAATCGTGGGATTTTTTCATAATCTTTTGGGCCATCCGGGGATTAATTTTGACCCCACATTTCTAAGTGTGCATCTGCCAAGGGTCCTCTTAAGTCTGCGGCAGATGACGTTTAAAATTTTCTTTAAAAATTCTATATTGTATATTTTGATTACCACATTTGGAATCAGCATGAAAAATGCATTAAAATGAGTACAAACAAGCCTTGTATTAGTTCAGTAGTTCTTGAGATAGTTCTTGATATTTTGAGAAAATATCTCAAAACTCGGACTTTTTATGTTGACGAACTATATGGCTAGCATCCCAAGCATTACCCCTATAAAAAGTTCAATCTTTTAATAAAAAGTGTACAATATTTGTGTTTAAAGCCTTAACGATTTTCATTCAACTGAAATTTTGTTATTTTTTACTCAAAATGCTGAAATAATATTAATTATAACTGTCAGGAAAGGTTTATGTCCATTTTGAGCAGAAAAAAATTAATAACAAGATAAAGTGAAAGAAACCACAATGGCTATGTTGACAGTTTAATTTAATCCTAGAAACATTTAAGGGAGTTGTACCACCCCCTAAGATTTTGTCTCCGTCATAAAAAAACGACTTAAGCTAATCGTAGATCCATCCTTTGCGCTCATTCTAGTGATACAAAACTTTGCTAAATTTATATAAATTAGGCTAATACAGTGGCAATAATAAGACGTTGCAACCTTTATGCTAAAACTTTGATAACTTTATATTATCATACATAAGATAAAATGGCAATATAAAACTTACCAAACTTTATGGTAAAATTTTTCCAACTTTAAGTACTTGTAGGTATGATGAAATGACAAAATAATACTTCAATAACTTGATGATAAAAACTTTGCTCACTTTTAATCACTTTAGGCAAGATAAAAAGGCAGCATAAAACTTTGATAACTTTATAATTACTTTACTTGATGATCAAAAGGCAGCATAAAACTTTGATAACTTTATAATTACTTTACTTCATGGTCAAAAGGCTGCATTAAACTTTTATGAAGAGAATAATAGAAAATATTAAAAACAGGCTAGAATTACCTGTACTGACATCATTTCTAATAAGCTTACGAGTTTTTGTTCATATTTAGCTTTATACCATGTAGGCGGACGATATTATTTCACGGAAATTAAAAAAGGTAATTAATTGTGATCTTTTCTAGAAAAGTTGTCTGTAATTCTATCATATCTAATTTAGATAATAATAACGATATTCGGCTATTCTATATCAAATCCACATTCCCCCTGTGGACGATTTTGGAAATATCTTCCACAGTGGGAGCATGCATTTCAAGTGGAATAAACAAATTAGGGTAACTCTATTTGAATTCCATACACCCTCTGAGAAAGATTTAGCCAGAATTTTCCACAGAGGGAGGCGTGCATGAGTTTCAAATAGAGTTGGTTAATGTGATGATTCCATTTGAAATTCATACTCCCCCTGTGGAAGATATTTATAAATTCTTCCACGGGGGAGTGTGAACTTTAAATGTATTAGCCCGTGTAATGCTAGCTCAGTGTAATCTCGCTTAGGTGCTATACAGGGGGTGCAACTCCTATATTGGCATGGGCATTTGCTTTGATTCTCAAAATACATAGGCCTAAAAGCTTTTGAGTGGAAAATAATCTGGCCAAAAATAACTATAAGAGCGAAGGGTTTCTGACTGAAAGTGAAGACTTAACAGATTATACGCCTACTGAGTAAAAATTATAAAGTCATATTTGTACAAAATCGGGGCCTTATTGAATTAGATATGACTTACAGGAAAAGGGACTGGAGAACATGCTTGATTATAGGCCTATACTATTCAATGCACCACTTAGGGGATGTATGGGGCCTCTAATTGGGGTTGTGCCGGGGAGGTGGAGGGCTTGAAATACTGCCGGAATGGTGCAAATGAGGGACGACAACTGCACATAAGCATGATTATTGTATCCATATTAGAATGCCTCCCCCGGAGCCTCCACTTCTGATCACTGCCTATTAATCATAAATCTGACGTTTGAAACTGGTGGGATTTTCACGTGATGGGGAGTGGTATCACGTGACGGGGAGTGGTCCCACTTGATGCAGGGTCTATTTACCTATAAATGCTGACTTTGGTGAGCGCGAAATCAGTCGCACCTCGGCACTTCATGAAGCTAAGACCTGTGTTCTCTACTTGCTGTTCCAATTGCCTGGATTTGGTGGAGCATTCGGCATCAAAGCGTTATCAAAAGAAGAAGTTATCCACAAAATAAGCTAACCTATTCAGCATTTTGTTTTGGATACGTGACCATCTTCTTGGAGGATTTGAACGGTATTCAGTCAATTGGAGCCTCTAACTTGGTCTGGGAACTTGGTAAGTCAATTACTTAACATTTATCAGATTATTCGTTGAATCTTTGTTTTAATCATTAATTTTATATTAGTTTATCTTAACATTTGTTTGCTATATACATACTGAGAACGGAAAGATGAAGTAAGCTAAACATGTGTGTTTTATGTTTATTTATTAACTGTCTAACTTGATCTAGACCAATATATTTATGGAGAGCAATGCAGCTTTTACTATTAACGTGTTTCTTGTTAAATACCGTTATTTTATTAATAGCTCTACATTTTAATAGTTGAGCCTTAAATTTTTGTGATATAAAAGAAGAAATTCATTTGACTGAGAACATCAAATCATGATTGCCACCACAAACTAATCGTTACATGTTGTGGGTATAACATTTAAATATAGTGTTGTGAGCAGGGGATTTATAATTTATTTATTTCGTAATTCTCTCTTTCAAATGCTAAAGTATAGTTTGTGGTAAATATGTGATTTACAGACTATGACTTTGCTTTTTTTTCAATGAGTGTTTGTGTGTGGGGTTGGTTTGTGTGTGTTCAATGCTAGTTAACTCTCTTCACGCGTGTGTCGACTGCAGACGACAAGTTTCAATTTTTTTTTTTTAATTCAAAAATTTCAGAAATGTAAATTTTCATGACCGTATTTGGAATCAGCATGAAAAATGCATTAAAATGAGTACAAACACGCCTAGTATTGATCCAGTAGTTCTTAAGATAGCTCTTGATATTTTGAGAAAATTGAGCATTTTCATGACCATTTAGAATCGGTATGAAAAATGCATTACAATGAGTACAAACAAGCTAGTTAATATTTTTAATTCATTTGTATTTCGTCAGCAAAATGAAAGATCGTATGTGCTTTTGAATTGTATGCCATCAACGATATTAGGTTCTTTTTATGATGTTTTTGTTCGCCTTTATTGTTCTAAAATTTTTGAGGTTTTTTGTAGATCTCTGTATGAAAAGACCTGCTGTATTCTTTGCCATTATGTAGCAGTAATAAAGGAAAGTAGTAGTATGGGGTGGGTGTGTGGGTGGGGTGGGGGTGTGTGCACGGGTGTGGGCTGGGGTGAGGTTGTGGGGTGGTTTTTATGACTTGCGTTTTTTCATAGTGATAAGTAGGACATACTCATCCGTTAATTATTAAGGCAAAAAACGGAACCCTAACGTAGTTTAGTTCATTCGCTAACACGTTTGTTTGTCAGTTTGTTTGTTAACACGTTCGTTTGTCAGTTTGTTTGTTAACACGTTTGTTTGTCAGTTTGTTTGCTAACACGTTCGTTTGTCAGTTTGTTTCGTTAAATATTAAGGCAAAAAACGGAACCCTAACGTAGTTTAGTTCATTCGCTAACACGTTTGTTTGTCAGTTTGTTTGTTAACACGTTCGTTTGTCAGTTTGTTTCGTTAAATATTAAGGCAAAAAACGGAACCCTAACGTAGTTTAGTTCATTCGCTAACACGTCCGTTTGTCAGTTTGTTTGTTAACACGTTCGTTTGTCAGTTTGTTTGTTAACATGTTTGTTTGTCAGTTTGTTTGCTAACACGTTCGTTTGTCAGTTTGTTTCGTTAAATATTAAGGCAAAAAACGGAACCCTAACGTAGTTTAGTTCATTCGCTAACACGTTTGTTTGTCAGTTTGTTTGCTAACACGTTCGTTTGTCAGTTTGTTTCGTTAAATATTAAGGCAAAAAACGGAACCCTAACGTAGTTTAGTTCATTCGCTAACACGTTTGTTTGTCAGTTTGTTTGTTAACACGTTCGTTTGTCAGTTTGTTTCGTTAAATATTAAGGCAAAAAACGGAACCCTAACGTAGTTTAGTTCATTCGCTAACACGTCCGTTTGTCAGTTTGTTTGTTAACACGTTCGTTTGTCAGTTTGTTTGTTAACATGTTTGTTTGTCAGCTATATCAGAGGTGCGTACTTCATATTGCCATCAAGTCTAATTTCAATGTATATATCTAAAGAGTCGGTAAATTGGGTAGTTTTCCTTATTATGCCGATGAGATTCATTCATACCATTTTGTATTTTGTAATCTGAATTTAGATGTAACCAGATTAACATCAACATTTGTAATTGGATTGAAAACCTGTTATCTTGTAATATCGTAATTCAAATTCATGATCATCCTCCTCATACATCATATTGGATTATATGATTTGTATTAGGCCTATTATTATTAGTGTTAGTGTTATTATTATTATTATTATTATTATTATTATTATTATTATTATTATTATTATTATTAGTGTTATTATTAGTGTTAGTGTTATTATTTGTATTATTATTATTATTAGTAGGCCTATTATTATTATTATTATTATTATTATTATTATTATTATTATTATTATTATTATTATTATTATTATTATTATTATTAATATTATTATTGTTATTATTGTTATTATTAGTGTTATTATTATTATTATTATCATTATTAGTGTTAATATTATAATTATTATTATTATTATTATTATCATTATTATCATTATTATCATTATTATCATTGTTATTATTATTATTATTATTATTATTATTATTATGATTATTAATTATTATTATTATTATTATTATTATTAGTAGTAGTAGTAGTAGTAGTAGTAGTAGTAGTAGTAGTAGTAGTAGTAGTAGTAGCAATAGTAGTAGTAGTAGTAGTAGTAGTAGTAGTAGTAGTAGTAGTAGCAGCAGCAGTAGTAGTAGTATAATTATTAGTATTATAATGTCATCGTGTGTGTTATTGTCACTATGATGATGACGATGATCAATCATCATCATCATCATCAATATTGATATTATTTAAATTGGATTTGGATTACTATCATCACCATCATCGTCGTCGTCAGCTATTCACTATGGTCATCATCATCATCATCATCATCGTCATTATCATCATCATCATCATCATCATCATCATCATCGTCATTACTGTCGTCATCATCATCGTCATCATCGTCGTCGCCGTCATTGGTCATCATCATCGACATTAATTTTATTGTTCTTGTTATTATCATTATTAATTTTACTATTATTATTGTTATTGGTATTATTATTAATTTTTTTATAATTTTATTATTATTATTTGTGTTGGTAAAGTTGGTTGTACTGATTTGTTTCCGTGTTCAGAACCCGTATCCTACAGCATAGCACAAGCTTGTATAATACACTAGCACAGGCAGCGTTGAAAGTACCAGAAATATGTTTGTTACACTGGCAGGGGGGCAGCAGGATGCAGTGAGGGGAGGGCAACAATTTAAATTTCCCAATTTTTGCCCTTTATAGTGGAATCTTTCGCGATCGTGTTTCGCCAACGCTTGGATACAGGGACCAATACAGCACTGCCACTGTGATACATCCTGTATTTATTTGTGGCACTCGTGTGTGACAAATTGGAGGTTTTTTTATATTATTATAGATTGTGAAACGCCCTGTGGTTCTTGGTTGAGACTCATTTTATGTATAAAATCATAGAACTATAATTACTGATCATATTAAATCACACTTTTTTCCTGTTATAGGAAGGACGTATATACGTTACGATCACCATAAAAACTTTGACGGATTTGGGCTGGCCTTGTATTGGTGAATTCTGAAACTGAAGCTGGGACATATCTGGTTAGTGCAAATGGCAGGGTTCCCCCTTGGTCCTTCCCACCCTCAGGAATGCAAATGGCAGGGTTGCCCCTTGGTCCTTCCCACCCTCAGGAATGCAAATGGCAGGGTTCCCCCCTCGGTGCCACCCATCCTCGGGAATGCAATTGGCAGGGTTCCCCTCGGTCCCACCCACCCGCGGGAATGCAAATGGCAGGGTTCCCCTCGGTCCCACCCACCCGCGGGAATGCAAATGGCAGGGTTCCCCCTTCTGCCCCCCACCCTTGGAAATGCAAATCTCAGGGTTCCCCCTCCGTTCCACCCATCCTCGGGAATGCAAATGGCAGGGTCCCCCTCGGTCCAACCCACCCTCGGGAATGCAAATGGCAGGCTTCCCCCTCGGTCCCAAACACCCCGGGAATGCAAATGGCAGGATTCCCCTCCGTCCCCCCCGCCCCCGGGAATGCAAATGGCAGGGTTCCCCTCGGTCCCACCCACCCCCGGGAATGCAAATGGCAGGATTCCCCCTCGGTCCCACCCACACCCGATAATTTAAATGGTAGCCCCCCTCCCCGGTCCCACCCACCCTCGGGAGTGCAAATGGCAGGATTCCCCCTCGGTCCCACCCACCCCCGGGAGTCCAAATGCAGAGTCTCCCCTCGGTCCCACCCACCCTCGGGAATGGAAATGGTAGGGTTCCCCCTCGGTCCCACCCACACCCGATAATTTAAATGGTAGCCCCCCCCCCTCGGTCCCACCCACCCTCAGGAATGGAAATGGCAAGGTTCCCTTCGGTGCCACCCGCCCCCGGGAATGCAAATGGCAGGGTTCCCTCAGTCCCACCCACCCCGGGAATGTAAATGGCAGGATTCCCCCTCGGTCCCACCCACACCCGATAATTCAAATGGTAGCCCCCCCCCACCCTCGGTCCCACCCACCCTCGGGAATGGAAATGGTAGGGTTCCCCTCGGTCCCACCCACTCCCGGGAATGGACTCCCCCCTCGGTCCCACCTACGCCCGGGAATAGACACAATCATTTCGAGATGGACTCGCGCGAAACGTTCCTTAATCATTTTGCTGTTTTAGCCTACCCTATACGAAAGTAAGCTGCAACTTACTCTTGCATTAATTATGGACTTACACATTACGCGTAGTAACGGCTACCTTTTCGTTAATTTGCCAAGATGATTTAAATAAGTTCTTATAAATAAATATGAGATATTTTCCATTTGTAGTGTTCCTGGAGCATATAGCTTGTTTGCTAACCTCTAAGTGGTGTGTTCATGACATTTATTATTGTAAGGCTCCCGGAGCATAACATGTGGAAAGAATCTTCATTTTGCGCTGTAAATTCAGGTGTGCGTATTGATATAATAATACGAAATTACTGTTTTCTAAACACAACAAATCTGTGTTAATCCTTTTTGGTACAACGACATTTATTTTATATTATCATATTATTATGGCTCCAAATAGATTTACCTTTAGTTGTATGTTGTTTAATGGAAAATAAATAAATTATTCAAAATATTCAGATATTGGTTATTTAATATTTATTAATCTTTATATTGATTTATTATGTTACATACAGAGAAAGAAGAAATCTTGGCTTGTCATTGGAGGAAAAATATTCACAAATTACTGTCAAGAAGAAAGGGGTGAGTTGTCCAACTAAAAATCAAGTTAAAACAATAAGATTTTGTTTTTTTTTCCACAAAATGATATTAATTTTTACTACTACCATTTACACTTACTTGTGTGCCCAAGTAAGAAGGTAACTGATTCATTCCAGCCGCTGTATCTTGTGAATGATTGAATCGGCTGATTAAATGTCGAGATCCCAAATTTTATTTTTAAAATCTCGGATATTTGTCTCAAATTTAACCTTATTTTTTGGAGGATGTTTTCGTACCATCAAAGTACATTACAATCAATTAAACTGAATTGGGTGTATTTTAATACATTTGGGTGTATTCTTTATACATTTGGGTGTATTCTTAACATTTGGGTATTTTTGGAGGGTATTTTCGTCTCATCAAAGTACGTTACTATTAATTAAGCTGAATTGGGTGTATTTTTAATACATTTGGGTGTATTCTTTATACATTTGTGTGTATTCTTAAAACATTTGGGTGTTTTTGGAGGGTGTTTTCGTCTCATCAAAGTACGTTACTATTAATTAAACCGAATTGGGTGTAATACATTTGGGTGTGTTCTTTATACATTTGGGTGTATTCTTAATACATTTGGGTGTTTTTGGAGGGTGTTTTCATCTCATCAAAGTACGTTACTATTAATTAAACTGAATTGGGTGTATTTTTAATACATTTGGGTGTATTCTTTATACATTTGGGTGTATTCTTAACATTTGGGTATTTTTGGAGGGTATTTTCGTCTCATCAAAGTACGTTACTATTAATTAAACTGAATTGGGTGTATATTTAATACATTTGGGTGTGTTCTTTATACATTTGGGTGTATTCTTAATACATTTGGGTGTTTTTGGAGGGTATTTTCGTCTCATCAAAGTACGTTACTATTAATTAAGCTGAATTGGGTGTATATTTAATACATTTGGGTGTATTCTTTATACATTTGGGTGTATTCTTAACATTTGGGTATTTTTGGAGGGCATTTTCGTCTCATCAAAGTACGTTACTATTAATTAAACTGAGGGCTGCTCTCCAGCAAATTTTGCAATTGATTAATAGTGTACGTAACCTTACACATTGAAATGTAATATATTAATTAATTAATATTTTATTTAATATATTAAGATGACGCTGACTTGTGTTTAATTAATAAATTAACTATTAGAATACTTATGTGACACTAGTAATTATTTTATTAATTACTATATTGTTAAAATGACACTAATTTGTGTATAAATTAATGGATTAGTTGCCTAATAAACATAATACTAGAAGCTAATATACCGGTAATATATAAATTAATTAATTTGTTTACTCAAGGTGACACAGACATTTATTTATTCGGTGTTGAAAGGTTATTGTTTGACTAATTAATATATTATTAAGGTGACACCGACTTGTAATTAATTAATCAATACGTTGTTAAAATGTAATTAGTTGACTAATTAGTATAATATTACGGTGACACTGATTTGTAATTAATTATTGGGTAATTAGTTGACTAATTAATACTACAAATGTGACACCGACTTGTAATTAGTAAATTAATTCGTTGTTAAAAGTTATTAGTTGACTAATTAGTATAATATTACGGTGACACTGATTTGTAATTAATTATTGGGTGATTAGTTGACTAATTAATACTACAAATGTGACACCGACTTGTAATTAGTAAATTAATTCGTTGTTAAAAAGTTATTAGTTGACTAATTAGTATAATATTACGGTGACACTGATATGTAATTAATTTTTGGGTAATTAGTTGACTAATTAATACTACTAATGTGACACCGACTTGTAATTAGTAAATTAATTCGTTGTTAAAAAGTTATTAGTTGACTAATTAGTATAATATTACGATGACACTGATTTGTAATTATTTTTGGGTAATTAGTTGACTAATTGATACTACTAATGTGACACCGACTTGTAATTAAAGAATTAATCCGTTGTTAAAAAGTTATTAGTTGACTAATCAGTATAATATTACGGTGACACTGATTTGTAATTAATTATTGGGTAATTAGTTGACTAATTAATATTTCTAATGTGACACCGACTTGTAATTAGTAAATTAATTCGTTGTTAAAAGTTATTAGTTGACTAATCAGTATAATATTACGGTGACACTGATTTGTAATTAATTATTGGGTAATTAGTTGACTACTTAATACTACTAATGTGACACCGACTTGTAATTAGTAAATTAATTCGTTGTTAAAAGGTTATTAGTTGACTAATTAGTATAATATTACGGTGACACTGATTTGTAATTAATTATTGGGTAATTAGTTGTCTAATTAATACTACTAATGTGACACCGACTTGTAATTAATTAATTAATTCGTTGTTAAAAGGTTATTAGTTGACTAATTAGTATAATATTACGGTGACACTGATTTGTAATTAATTATTGGGTAATTAGTTGACTAATTAATACTACTAATGTGACACCGACTTGTAATTAGTTAATTAATTCGTTGTTAAAAGTTATTAGTTGACTAATTAGTATAATATTACGGTGACACTGATTTGTAATTAATTATTGGGTAATTAGTTGACTAATTAATACTACTAATGTGACACCGACTTGCAATTAATTAATTAATTAATTAATTCGTTGTTAAAAAGTTATTAGTTGACTAATTAGTATAATATTACGGTGACACTGATTTGTAATTAATTATTGGGTAATTAGTTGACTAATTAATGCTACGAATGTGACACCGACTTGTAATTAGTTAATTAATTCGTTGTTAAAAAGTTATTAGTTGACTAATTAGTATAATATTACGGTGACACTGATTTGTAATTAATTATTGGGTAATTAGTTGACTAATTAATACTACTAATGTGACACCGACTTGTAATTAATTAATTAATTCGTTGTTAAAAGGTTATTAGTTGACTAATTAGTATAATATTACGGTGACACTGATTTGTAATTAATTATTGGGTAATTAGTTGACTAATTAATACTACTAATGTGACACCGACTTGTAATTAGTTAATTAATTTGTTGTTAAAAGTTATTAGTTGACTAATTAGTATAATATTACGGTGACACTGATTTGTAATTAATTATTGGGTAATTAGTTGACTAATTAATACTACTAATGTGACACCGATTTGCAATTAATTAATTAATTAATTAATTCGTTGTTAAAAAGTTATTAGTTGACTAATTAGTATAATATTACGGTGACACTGATTTGTAATTAATTATTGGGTAATTAGTTGACTAATTAATGCTACGAATGTGACACCGACTTGTAATTAGTTAATTAATTCGTTGTTAAAAAGTTATTAGTTGACTAATTAGTATAATATTACGGTGACACTGATTTGTAATTAATTATTGGGTAATTAGTTGACTAATTAATAATACTAATGTGACACCGACTTGTAATTAGTAAATTAATTCGTTGTTAAAAGGTTATTAGTTGACTACTTAGTAAAATATTACGGTGACACTGATTTGTAATTAATTATTGGGTAATTAGTTGACTAATTAATACTACGAATGTGACACCGACTTGTAATTAGTTAATTAATTCGTTGTTAAAAAGTTATTAGTTGACTAATTAGTATAATATTACGGTGACACTGATTTGTAATTAATTATTGGGTAATTAGTTGCCTAATTAATACTACTAATGTGACACCGACTTGTAATTAGTAAATTAATTCGTTGTTAAAAGGTTATTAGTTGACTACTTAGTAAAATATTACGGTGACACTGATTTGTAATTAATTATTGGGTAATTAGTTGACTAATTAATACTACGAATGTGACACCGACTTGTAATTAGTTAATTAATTCGTTGTTAAAAAGTTATTAGTTGACTAATTAGTATAATATTACGGTGACACTGATTTGTAATTAATTATTGGGTAATTAGTTGCCTAATTAATACTACTAATGTGACACCAACTTGCAATTAATTAATTAATTAATTCGTTGTTAAAAGGTTATTAGTTGACTAATTAGTATAATATTACGATGACACTGATTTGTAATTAATTTTTGGGTAATTAGTTGACTAATTACTACTACTAATGTGAGACCGACTTGTAATTAGTTAATTAATTCGTTGTTAAAAGTTATTAGTTGACTAATTAGTATAATATTACGATGACACTGATTTGTAATTAATTTTTGGGTAATTAGTTGACTAATTACTACTACTAATGTGAGACCGACTTGTAATTAGTTAACACAATACTAAGGTGCATACATGGCTAACCAAATCCTTGACCAAACAAGTCCCATTTTTGGCCAACTTTGAAGCGTGCGCTTTTCAATTCACTGTTATGCTTGCATGCACAGTGTGGCAGAATTATTGTGCAGCCACTGTGACATCCCAAGTTATATAAAATAAATTAATTAATATTTAATTGAAAGAAGCAGAAGAAGACACCATTTGTCATACATTGCTAGATTAAAAGGTAAAATATTTAACACAATACTAATGTGATGTAATATATTAATGAATTAAATTAGTTGACTATTTCATAGAATACTAAGATGACACCCACATGTGATAAATAAATTAAGTTAGTTCATCACTATTTAATAAAATAAGGCGCCCCTAACTTGAGTTAACTATGAATTGATAATTGAAATCGACAATAATATTTTCGGTTCCCTGTTCTTTCTTTTGCAGTTTTCGGCTCTTTCAAGATTGCGGATCACCTAGACGGACGACCCAAGCACCTGAGTCTACAGCTTTTACATCTTAAATAACTCTCTTGTATTTATTATATTATATATCTTGTATTTATTGTATCATATATCTCTATTTATTATATTATATATCTCTATATAAAATCCAAATCTCTACATAATATTGTAAGTAGATAATAATTTCTTTGCCATAAGCCACAAATCATTAATTGGCAGTTGATTGTGAATGGTAAGTTGTTAACCCATAGACCGTAATAACAAGCAGTAAGGTTTTTTTTTTATCGCGTTAGTCACTAATTCTCACCAAATAACATTGTATTTTCATCCTCAAAATATCACTTTCCTAAACTGTTCCCTGAATCTAGAAAAACAATGTTTCCTAAACAAGCAATTCTGGTTATTATCATATGGTTCACAACCATCACTTGTAAAGATACCCTGGACGATGAGAGTCTTAATTCCCCTGAGCCCCGTACCATCACACAGACCGGATATACCCTGGACGATGAGAGTCTTAATTCCCCTGAGCCCCGTACAATCACACAGACCGGATATACCCTGGACGATGACAGTCTTAATTCCCATGAGCCCCGTACCATCACACAGACCGGATATACCCTGGACGATGAGAGTCTTAATTCCCTTGAGCCCCGTACCATCACAAAGACGGCATATACCCTGGACGATGAGAGTCTGAATTCCCCTGAGTCCCGTACCATCACACAGACCGGATATACCTTGGACGATGAGAGTCTTAATTCCCCTGAGCCCCGTACCATCACACAGACCGGATATACCCTGGACGATGAGAGTCTGAATTCCCATGAGCCCCGTACCATCACACAGACCGGATATACCCTAGACGATGAGAGTCTTAATTCCCCTGAGCCCCGTACCATCACACAGACCGGATATACCCTAGACGATGAGAGTCTGAATTCCCCTGAGCCCCGTACCATCACACAGACCGGATATACCCTAGACGATGAGAGTCTTAATTCCCCTGAGCCCCGTACCATCACACAGACCGGATATACCCTGGAAGATGAGAGTCTTAATTCCCCTGAGCCCCGTACCATCACACAGACCGGATATACCCTGGACACGGTTGTTGTCACTACATCAATTACACCTACAGATACTGTTCTGTCAACTGAAAGTGACAAAGCGACAGAATCTGATATTTATGTTGAATCTTCCTCACAACAAAATGATGAAACCAAACCAACCAACCTGCCTTTATATCAAAGCTCAACTCAATTAACTACCACCATGAAGGCAGACATGGTGGAAACTACCACACATTCGGATGTTTCTAGGGCTACTACTGCACAAAAAACAACACAATTTTCGTCCACTGTTCAGAGTGTAATTGATGCATGTGACATTGATCAAACTCTAATTGTTTCTACCGACCATATCCAACTTGGTACATTTACTGGCCTAAATGACTGCAATATTTCGGTTACTTCCAAAAATAGTACAGCTCTTTCTGTCAGAATACTGCATTCAGGTGTCCAAACTGTGTACTCTTATTTCTATATAGAAATGTTAGGAAATGAAACCCAACTATGTCAAGGTCGATATGCGCTAGTGTCAAGTGAACATGTCCCTTGCATGACAGTTTTCAGTGGAAGCCAATTTAGATTGAATTTTCAGAATACCGAGATATTACTTGAGATACATGCTGAAGATGTAGAAATGTCAACTTGTTTTGACAATTTTTCTGAAAAGGATGCAATATGTGAACTGGCTTTATACAGAGACCTTGTCGGGCAAATTGAACAGAACATGAAATATACAATCATAGATTACCATAGGTACTGGGAGATCCATTTCGGTAAAAGAGACATAATTATCTTCTCTAAAGTAACTAAGCACCAAACTGAGTGTGAATGTAATAACTGCCTCCTGTCTGCATGCACATGTACATTGGGTACAAGAAAATGGCTGTATTCATGCATTAACGAGGCCACACATGAGAACAGTGCAGATCTGATTGTGTATAAGCCAGCTATTTTGGGCCTATCATTTGCTAACACTGGTTTAAGTAACATTCAACAACATGTGTTTGACGGTTTTGACACACTGAAATATTTAATCCTTGACCACAACAAGATTCAGGTACTTCCTTCCAATTTGTTTCAGAATTTACAACAACTAGACATACTTGACTTGAGTTCCAACCATTTGACTTACTTGACATCTAATATGTTTCATTCATTGGTTAGGTTGCGTCATCTTGACCTGAGTCAAAATAACATCTACACAATACCAGTGAATGTGTTTGAATCACTAGATGACATATTTTACCTTAACTCAAGTCATAATGTATTGAACTCATTGCCAGATGGAGTATTCACCTCACTAGTCGCAATTGGGGCAATTGACTTGAGTCATAATGAATTGACTTCATTACCAGGTGGAATATTCACATCAATAAGGTATCTAGATGGGATCATTGACTTGAGTCATAATAACTTGACCACAATACCAAATGGAACATACACCTCACTACACAGGATATATGGGACCCTTGATTTGAGTCATAATAACATGACCACAATACCCAATGGAATATTCACCTCACTATACAGGATACATGGGACCCTTGACTTGAGTCATAATAACATGACCACAATACCCAATGGAATATTCACCTCACTAGACAGGATACATGGGACCCTTGACTTGAGTCATAATAACTTGACCACAATTCCCAATGGAATATTCATCTTACTAGACAAGATATATGGGAACTTTGACTTGAGTCATAATAACTTGACCACAATACCCAATGGAATATTCACCTCACTAGACGGGATATATGGGACCCTTGACTTGAGTCATAATAACTTGATCACAATACCCAATGGAATATTCACCTCACTAGACAGGATAGATGGGACCCTTGACTTGAGTCATAATAACTTGATCACAATACCCAGTGGAATATTCATCTCATTAGACAAGATATATGGGACCCTTGACTTGAGTCATAATAGCTTGACCACAATACCCAATGGAATATTCACCTCACTAACGTATCTATATGGGACCCTTGACTTGAGTCATAATAACTTGATCACAATACCCAGTGGAATATTCATCTCATTAGACAAGATATATCGGACCCTTGACTTGAGTCATAATAGCTTGACCACAATACCAAATGGAGTATTCACCTCACTAGACGAGATATCTGGGACCCTTGACTTGAGTCATAATAACTTGACCACAATACCAAATGGAATATTCACCTCACTACACAGGATATTTGGGACCCTTGACTTGAGTCATAATAGCTTGACCACAATACCAAATGGAGTATTCACCTCACTAGACTGGATATATGGGACCCTTGACTTGAGTCATAATAGCTTGACCACAATGCCAAATGGAGTATTCACCACACTAAGGTATCTACGAGGGACCCTTGACTTGAGTCATAATAGCTTGACAACATCTAATGGAATATTCACCACACTATGGCTAATACTCGGGACCATCAACCTGAGTCATAATAGCTTGACTTCATTCTCAGATAGGATATTCACCTCACTATTCAAATACAAGGGATCCCTTGATCTAAGTCATAATAACTTGGTTAAACTCCCAGATGATATAGTCACTTCAATGCAGGAACTACTGGTCCTTGATCTAAGTCATAATAACTTGATTAAACTCACAGATGATATATTCAATTCAATGCAAGAACTACTGGTCCTTGACCTGAGCTGTAATGACTTGGTCTCATTACCAACTGACAGTTTTAAGAACTTGCACAAATTGACATCACTCAGCCTTAAAAGTAATCAATTGAAGATCAACTCATCCTTGACTTTCAAATCCCTCACTGCTTTACAAGTGATTGATGTGAGTTACAATGCAATTGACCAATTTTCACCAGACATATTTCAGTGGAATGCAGATTTGTTAAGTTTAGACCTAAGTGAAAATAGATTAGAGATGATTCCTTCTAACGCGTTTAATACCCTTACAGTATTGATATATTTGAACACAAGTAATAATTTTCTTTCAACTTTGCCTTCATTTAGAAAGCTAAAGGAGTTGCAAGTTTTAGACCTAAGTAAAAACAGGCTTCAAAACTTAACACTAGAAACCTTTCAAGGATTGAACAATTTAACATATCTGTATCTTTCCAATAATCAAGTATTAAATCTACCAAATCTTGTATTTTACCACTTACATAATCTTGAATTTCTAAACGTATCTGACAATGGTATTCAAGAAATTGGTTTCAAAACTTTCTACAATAAACTTGAAACAATTGACCTCAGTGGAAATGACATGTCCAAAATAACCCATAGGAGTTTTCAAACTTTAAACGATACAACTGTGATGGTTGACAGATATTCATCCTGCTGCTTTATTGACTATGTTGAATGCATATCAGAAGAACCCCGCCCAGAATATCTAACGTGTGGCAGAATGTTACCAGATATTCCTATTAGAATTTCAATGTGGGTTATCGGATTATTTGCATTAGGATCCAATGGAATTGCTTATTGCTTACGTTTGCGAAAAAAACAAGCAAACAAAGTTCAAACTTTACTCATATCCCATCTATCATTGTCAGACCTCCTAATGGGTATCAACATGCTCATTTTAGTTACGGCTGATTTATACTATAATGAGTTCTTTCCATCTTTTGCCCTTTCATGGCGACAAGGATTTACCTGTAAACTGGCTGTTTTTTTGTCAATATTATCTAGTGAGGGATCAGTGTTTTTTATTACCTTAATAAGCATTGATCGTTTTCTAGCAATAAAATACACATTTGGTAGCCGTCGACTAACAACAAAAATGGCTAGAATTAGTATTGTGCTTGTTTGGTTAGTAGCCATATTGATGGGTGTGATTTCCATAGCTTTAGCAAGTGAAGGAGGTGATGTATTTAACATCTCTGAAGTGTGCATTGGCATTCCAATAGTTCGTCGACATATTACCAATTGGAAAAAGCATCACATAATAATTAATAATACTGTTTTTGATACAGTAATAGATTATGATAATGATTATTTTAAGAATGTCCTTGGTATTAACATAAATAAACAACAATACCAATCAAATATTACCTCAAATGTTGCTGCAATTACCGGAAGCCTAGTTTCTCCCATTTTTTCCATTGTGATATTTATTGGGGTTAATCTTGCATGTTTTATGGTAGTTGCTGCTTGTTATATAGAAATATTCAAAATTGCTAGAAATACAACCAAGCAGGCAGCACGATCCCAAAGCCGTGATGAAGAAATACGAATGGCTAGAAAGATGTCTGCACTGGTGCTCACAGACTTCTTTTGTTGGGTGCCTCTGTGTATTACATGCATCCTTGTACAGTGTGGAGCTGTTGAAGTATCCCCCCAATGGTACGTTTTTATAATAGGGCTCGTACTACCTATAAATTCATCAGTAAATCCATTTTTGTACGTAATTGCTGGAGAGATATCAGATTATTGGAAGGAAAGACAAGACGCCCAAATTGCAAGACAGCAAATAGAGTTACAACGTCGCTAGGTCAAAGGTCGTATTACATAATTCCCATGATAATATTTCTTTTTTTTAAGGATGAGGAAAAATTATTTCACCAAGAAAAGCATTTTATTGAGACTGTAATTACTACACCGGTGGGGTGGGGGTGGTGATGGGGTGGGGGTGGGTGCTCTCGTCCCACCCCCTCGTCGCAACCCTTGACTATAATACCACAACGATCGTTTTATCTATAGTGTCCCAATACGGTTTCAAGTGTCATTGTGTACGTATTAATTGCTGTCACTTTTTGTGTAGACTGTATTTCTATTGGGCTAATCTAGTTGAAATCCATACACCCCCTATAGAAGACACTACATTAATCATCCACACAGGGAGTGTCAATTTCAAATGGGGTTACCGAATGGATGACTCCATTTGAAATCCATACTCTGTGTGTGGGAGATTAAATCTATACTCCAGGTCGTGTATTTCATAGGAGGTGTATGGTTTTCAACTGGATTAGCCCATTAAATTAAATAACTATATTATACAAGTTATTAATCCATGGGTACAATTTGTATTGCAGACACATTGTAACTAAATCGGAAGCCATGTTGTCGGATTTTAACAACTGAATATTTTTAATTGAGTAGACTGTATTTCTAGTATTTATACTTTTTTACTCCAAGAAAACAATAAAACTTGACAAACTTAGAATGTGGTGTTGTATCATGCTTGTTGTGTTCTGTCTGTCTGTGTTTATTAAAGCACATTGTTATTACGGGATTTGAGCAAATAAAGTAATTCATATTGCTGCAATAAATGTAAAAATGAGCAAATTATCTTAAATTCTGTTGTTTTTGGCAGCATAAACCCAAAAGGGGTGTACCATTTTAGCTGGTCAAAATGAGATGCAATCTACAGGGTGTCCCTGAAAGAACTTTATCGTCAGAAACTTAATTGTTTGAGTATTTTAACGCCTTAAATAAACATGACTAAATAGCTGGTGTGGTTAAGGAATATGTGACCGTACAGCACGAATGAGCCGTAAATGTCCTCAATTGTATTCTGAGTTTGGTGCTACGTGTATCTCATTAAATGAGGTACACGTAGCACCAAATTGAGGTACCTATGAATACGACCTTCATGCCCATTTTACACTGTAACTCAGAATACAATTGAGGACATTTACGGCTCATTCGTGCTGTACGGTCACATATATCAGATATCACATACTGTTTTTAATTTTGACAATTGACTACACCGTTCTTAAAATATAAGAATTTTACGAAACTCTCTTATTTTCAAGCCTTTCTACGGATTCAAATATCAATCAATGATTTGTATTCGGAGTGCTAATCACTGCGCATCATCAGTGCATGAGGCGTCTATAGAATTTTTGACGGATTGAAAAGGAGGTAATTCGTAAAATTCCTTTATTTCCAAAACGGAGCGGTTAATTGTCGAAATTCAAAGCGTATGTGATAGCTGATATATTGTTATTTAGTTATTGACACCCTGTATACTTTATCGCTGAACGACGAGCGATTGGTTTCTAGCCAATGTGGTAGCGCGCTTTTTGTTGCGTTGGGAAAAGCGCGCTACGTCATTGATCAAATACCAATTAGTCGTCGCTCAGCGATGGAGTATAAATGGAGCCTTATGCTGTATGATAGGAGGAAAGCACTAGGAAACGTTCAAACAAGTCATGCTAAATGTCCTGCTTGTAATACTCGCAACAAATTTTACACCATTTGGGGTTTTAAACTTGAGTTCGCCAAATGTGGCATGTGCTGGGGGGCAATATTTGGAATACCGAGAGAGAAATTAAACAATTTTAGGCACACTGTTCATATATTTTACCCTCCCCATGGTCTTAATACAAACAAGTCCAAATCGGTTACAACTCCAGCATATTATACGAGGGGTGACACCGTGGACCCCACCCCCGACGTGTTCTGCAAACCGGGGTTACGTCACCTTAAGCCTTGTAGGATAGCGGTATGAACAGTGGTCGTAGCGCCACAAAGATCATTTCCCCTCTCTTGAAACATGCTCGGCACCCCAGGGTTACATACCCTAAGCATTAAAGGATGTAGGCAGTGGCAGCACCACAAAGGGGTATTCCACTTCATGGCATGATATATATGTTGCGAGGGGAATCCCTCTTGCTTTGCAAACAAGTGTTACATTCCCCTCCTGACATGATATAAATACCGCAAGGGGTTTGTCCCCCTCTCCACTTGCTTTGCGCCCCCAGTATTACATCTCCTTAAGCATTGTGGGATATAGGCAGTGGCAGCACCACAAAGAGGCATTCCCCCTCCTGACATGATATAAATACCGCAAGGGGGATTTGTCCCCCTCTTCACTTGCTTTGCGCCCCCAGTGTTATATCTCCCTAAGCTTTGTGGGATATAGGCAGCACCACAAAGAGGCATTCCCCTCCTGACATGATATAAATACCGCAAGGAGGGGAATTTGTCCTCCTCTCCACTTGCTTTGCGCCCCCAGTATTACATCTCCCTAAGCATGGTGGGATATATACAATGTTGGCAGCAACACCAGGGGCATCCCCCTCCTCCAGACGTGTTCTGCTCCTGAGGGTAACACCTCCCTTAGCATTGTGGTAAATATGCAGTGGCGGCGCGACAAAAGGCATTTGAGGTGTTTTGCACCCCAGGGTTACGACTCCCTAGAGATTGTGGGATGCATCCAGTGGTGTCAGCACCATTAGGGGCATTCCCCCATCCCTAATGTTTAGCACTCCCACGGGTTACATCTCCTTATGCATTGTGGGATATATGTGGTGGCAGCACCATAACAGGCATTCAACCTCCTGCCATGATATATATGCTACAAGGGGAATTTACCACCTCCCCATGGTTAGATCCCCCTAAGCATTGTGGGATATTCGCAGTGGTGGAAGCACCACAAGGGGCATTCCCCCTTTAAGACGTGCTCTAAGGCCCGAGAGTTACATCTCCCTTAGCATTGTGGGATATATGCAGTGTCGGCGCCGCAAGTGGTATTTGTCTCCCCAGACAAGCGTTTCCCCCAGGGTTACATCTCCATTAGCGTTGTTGGATATATGCAGTGGCAGCACAACAAGGGGAATATTCTACCTCCTACCTCCTGACATATATGCCACAAGGGAATTCCCCCTCCCCTTCCCACTTGTTTTGCACCCCAAGGATTACACCCCCTTAGCATTGTGGGATATAGGCACCACAAGGGTCATTACACCTCCTGGCATGATATATATGCCGCAAGGGGAATTTGGCCCCCTCCCCACTTGCTTTGTACCCCCAGTGTTACATGTCCCTAAACTTTGTGGGATATAGGCAGTGGCAGCACCACAAGGGGCATTACACCTCCTGACCTGATATATATATATACCACAAGGATATTTTACCCCTCCCCACTTGCTTTGCATCCCTAGGGTTAGATCCCCTAAGCATTGCGGGATATAGGTAGTGGTGGCACTACAAGGGGCATCACACCTCCTGGCATGATATATATGCCGCAAGGGGAATTTCCCCACTTGCTTTGCACCCTCAGTGTTACATCTCCGTAAGCTTTGTGGGATATAGGCATTTGCACCCCTCCCTCCAGACGTGCTCTACGCCCCGAAGGTTACATCTCCCTTAGTATTGTGAGATATATTCAGTGGCTGCGCCGTAAGGGGCATTTGCCTTCCCAATGCGTCCTTTGCACCCGAGGGTTTAGACTCCCTAGGCATTGTGGGATACAAACAGTGGTGTCAGCACCATAAGGGTATTCCCTCAAGTGCTTGGCATCCCCAGGATTACATCGCTATAAGCATTGTGGGATGCATGTGGTAGTGGTAGCGCGACAAAGGGCATTCCTCCCCCTCCCTCCCCAAGTGATTTGCACCCCAGGGTAACATCTCTCTCAGCATTGTGACATATCTGCAGTGGCGGCGGAGGCATTTCACACTCAAAGCCAATTAAGCCTACCTTTAACGAAAACTTGCTAATATTCATCATGCATACTGTCCATTTTCATCACATTGTTAAATGCTGCCCTCACTGACAAGTAAAAGCGCAGCCCATATTATTTTGAGATTTTGGATTAGTGTACTATATTTTTATAGAGATGTGCTCTTCCTCATGGGCATTATATTTTTTCATACAAAAAAATAAGCTTCCCATCATACTTCGGAGGGGACATTTTTTAACCCAAAACTTGCTTATAAAGGGTGCAAACTTAGGTGACAAATGTTTCTTGTTTAGGGGGTATTGCTGGGATGGTGAAACTCGAATGCCTCCCCCAGGCAGTTAATGCACTAAAGTTCAATATAATTATAGCTAGACATTTTGCGTGTGTTTTTCTGATGCGTCAATTTCACAGCAGTATTTTCTGATGTAGAAAACCTCAGGGACATCGAAGCTAATAACTAGAGCTGAAAAATCACACGAACCGAGAACCAATCAAATTGCAAGAACTGAACACGTAGCGTCTGTAGCAACGGATATAATGTTGGACTATATACAGCCTGTCTCAAAAACATTAGGCGGCGAGTGGCATGATGGAGCCGGCAAAACCGCTCGGTCGTCCAATGTATGGCATTTTCCATATACTCGGTTAGTTTTGTGGGGTTCGTTATCGAACCCTTTAGCTTGCATTTATATTATTTATTAAGGCCTATTTGTTTCTGAAATTGTGATATTTCAAGCGTCTTAAAATTTCAAAATAATCCCATTCAATTACACGGTTGACGATGGAAATTTACTGAATTTAGAGAATGCACGGCGCAAAAACATTGTGCAAGTAAAAAGCAATTAAAAAATAACGTTCTGTTCAAGTTGCTTGTTTACGCCCTTGACGTTGATGTAAGCATCATGTCACAACGATATTTTCTAATTGCAAAAGAGAGCGTTTTTCGCTTGCACTTTTTTGAGACAGGCTGTAGTGCCGGGGGCACTTAACACAATAAACCATGGTATGCTCCCCGGAAAGACCCTTGTTTTTTGGACCACGCGCGCAGCTCCGAAAAACCCTGGATTTGACCAAAATAGAGCGCTGAGAGCCCCCTGATTTTGAATATTTTCATCAGTCTAAAAGAACATAGGCCTAAATTGCTCATTCCTCACATATATTTTCTGGTTTTTTTCATGCGATTTGCAACCAGAAAGCCAAGAAAGAACCTTGATTTTGACGATACACCGTCAGCTCCGAAAGATCCATCATCTCCGAATTCCGGGGTAGCATACCCACCAAAAAATTATGTATAATATTGTCCTTTAGGGCATACTGGTGAAAGTTTGAAACTGACATCAAGGTGGTACAGGCCTGGTTTTTAGAGCAATAAACCAAGTTTATCGACGACAAAGTATGTCAAAAACTTAATTTTTCAAATAAAAAAAACTGGTTAATGAAATTCGATAAGCTAGATATTTGACAAACCTGGTTTCTCAATCGAAAAAACAGGTTTCTTGGCCGAGAAACCAAGTTTTTCAAAAAATTTTCTTCGCAAATGAAGAAACTTGGTTTTTCGAATCGATGAACCAGGTTAATCGATTATAAACCTGGTTATCACCGAAAACCCAATTTCTCTCTTTCATAAGTGTTTTTTCTTCATGTAATTAACATGAACTTTAAAAATTCATGATATTTCTTTCAAATTATCTTATAAGTGAAGTAATTTCTCCTATCCCTGAGACATTATCGTTGGTAAAACTAAGAACAGTTTTTGCATCAATTAGTACACAATAAACAGTACCGGTAATAAAAGTTTTGAAATTTAAGTTCAGCTGGGCTCAGCTGTTGCCACTATTGCCAGCATTTCTGTTGGTACTCTTGCCTAATTATACCCGCATGCAGAGCATGCAGGGTATCTTCCCATCCTGTGGTTTCTTCTCCTCCTCCTCCTCCTCCTCCTTTTATACCCGCATGCAATAGCATGCAGGGTATCTTCCCATCCTGTGGTTTCTTCCATTACTCGTTGACTGCCGATAAACGTCCCAATAAATCGGACTTTCTCATGATAGATATCCATGGCTAACGATGGTTAACTATGAAAACATGTTAAAGGACATCAAGAAAATTGTCTAAGTTATTTATTTTGAGCTCTTTCGAGTATCGACGAGTAATGGATATATTCTGTAGATTTAGGTTTTGTCTGTGACTGCTAATGTGAGGCCGTCGTAGGTCGTACGGTGCTCAAACTCGGTGGGTGGGTGTAGCTCTGTCCTGGCAAGAAGAAGTTTATGTTCGTTAAGTCATCCGACCCCGGGGCCCCCTCCCAGGGGTCATTTGAGGTCAAATGACTAAAAACTGTCATATGGGCATGAAACTAGGTCATACGGGACTCAAACTCGGTGGGTGGGTGACGTTCTGTCCTGGCAAGAAGATGTTTATGTTCGTTAAGTCATCCGACCCCGGGGCCCCCTCCCAGGGGTCATTTGAGGTCAAATGACTACAAACTGTCATATGGGCATGAAATTAGGTCGTACGGGACTCAAACTCGGTGGGTGGGTGTAGTTCTGTCCTGGCAAGAAGATGTTTATGTTCGTTAAGTCGTCCGACCACGGGGCTCCCTCCCAGGGGTCATTTGAGGTCAAATGACTAAAAACTGTCATATGGGCATGAAACTAGGTCCTACGGGGCTCAAACTCGGTGGGTGGGTGTAGTTCTGTCCTGGCAAGAAGATGTCTATGTTCGTTAAGTCATCCGACCACGGGGTCCCCTCCCAGGGGTCATCTAAGGTCAAATTACTAAAAAGTGTCGTATGGGCATGAAACTTGGTAGGTACAGTCAACATTTAAAGCAGCATTTTTTAAGTTCATTTTGGGGTCATCCAAGGTCACCACGGGTCATCTGAGGTCAAATTAGTAAAAGCTCATATATGGGCATGAAACTTGGTAGGTACAGTCAACATTTAGAGTTATAAGTTTAGGTCATTTTGGGGTCATCCAATGTCACCCTGGGGTCATCTGAGGTCAAATTAGTAAAAATTGTCATAATTATGGGCATGTCACCATCAGCCTGGTAATCGCGCCCAGCCGAGAACCGCCAAATATGGGTAACCGCCTAGTCTATTTTAAAACTGATGCATCCATGACTATGTTCATCATGTCATATAGAGGCCTTGCATGCGACGTATCATCCCGTAAATATGGCGGACTACTCAAATGCATTCAACAAAAGCATGATTGCAATCTACCGTGACAGTTCGTCTCACACACATAATCCTGCACTACGATCAAATAGGTTGATGACAACATTTGATTGAATGGACTGCACTCCGCCATAACTACGGTGAAGGACACCGGTTGAAAACCTTTGTTTGGAGCCAATCAATAATTTCATGCAGGGCCTCTATTGTATCATTCTCACATAGATATAGAAATACTAAATTCGTTCACTATCTATATTTTTACTTCTAGTAGAGCTCCAATCTAAGGGTTAAAGTTATGTTTTAGGTTAGGTTAGGATTTTTAAAAGTACCCAGTACAGTGAACCTTATGGTACAAATGCGCGCGAAAATTTTAGCATAGGCCTATTGAAACTAAACTGGTGAAATATGGGACAAAAGTGGAATAAATTCGCGCAAAGCGCTAAAAATGGCATTCTGTGGCTATAAAATGGCCAAATATGAGGTTAATTTCGACACAAACCAATACACAGGCGTCAATATTGGGGGTGATTATATTGACCATCCCCTGGCAAAATATTGTGGCATTTATCCCCCCCGATCTACGCCTATGTAATTTAGAGCCCTGTGACTCCATCGGTCTCCCCCCACAGTGTCATCGACCCTATATCTTCATGGCAGGAATCGCCATGGTAGGTTAAATCCACAGCCACGATTAGCCATTTGGTTCAAACCTTTAAAGCTCTTTTAAACTAATAATTAGTCGAGGGACATAACTAAGGCTACTCACAATAGCCGGGTAATCGATCTTGGTTGTGCGTGATTAAGCTTGTATACCCCATTGAGGTCAATGGTCATCGACTTTTATACTGCCTACAGTGAGTGCAGCTGTACTACACGCTGCACGCTGTAGTCCATAACAGGACCAACGCAATATAAAATGGTCAAATTTTGAGTTCGAAGCGCACGGCCAATTTTCAAAGCGCATTCTAGCGACTATCATATCTGTTCAACACGTATTTCCAAGTTTATGAGACCAAATCTGGTTTCTTGAGAAAAAAATCATGACGGGAGATATTCATCATTTTCTAACCCGGTATCAGAAGATTTTCGCCTGATATCAAAATCGTGCATAGCAATTCACGTGTATCGATCCCGTGTATTCATTTTAGTGTCCCTTCTGCACCAAATAATTATTAGCCAGGCGGTGTCGGTGTGCCCCCCCCTCCTTCTTTTTTTCTTCCTCCCTTGGCGGAAAGGACTAATATGCGATACGTAATCTATTTCCTCTTCTTTCTATATCTAACCTCCTTGGGCCTACATATTAGTAGGCCTACTGATATATCATACGCTGGCGAAATTACGTAATTAATCGGATTAATTAACATACTGAGCAATAGGTGAAAACAATTTTGACAAAAGGAGTTGTCCTTGTCAATTTGTAGACATGTACTTTTGATTATTTACATAGCTTCTTCTCCAATCACTGTGTAAAACATCCATCCAAAAATCTGATTGCTATTATTATATGGATGAATGGACATATCACAAAAGGATTGCTTATCTCAATAGGGCATGTACTTAAGCATTTTTTTTAACTGACCGGCGTTATTGGGCGTTTTATCGGAGGTCACCGTATGTATCATAGGACGCTCGTATTAATTGTCTCTATGCGCTTGAGAATTCAACAATATAAATAATGGTAGCTCTATTATAATACACATTAATGTTTTAAGCAGATAAAATTCCAAAATATAATACGTTTTCTGCCTTTGCTTGTCACGTGGTAGGCCTATGTTGAAGTTGCGATTATATTTTTAAATAAGTTTCAGATGAATAACAAGAAGACAAGTGGCCTAGTGGTCTAAGGCGCCAGGCTCATAGAGTACTAAGCGTTGCGCCGTGAGTTCGAACCCCGCCTCTGCCAAACTTTAAAAGAAGTAAATTAAAATTTGACTTTTTTTAATTTCATATTTGGGAAATGTGACTGGGAGAATTTATGTATGGCGTGTCACACCACTCCACGCCATACATAAATTCTCCCAGTCACATTTCAATATGAAATTTAAAAAGTAAAATTTAAATTTTGCTACTTTTAAAATTTGGCAGAGGCGGGGTTCGAACTCACGGTGCCGCTTATAATGCTCTATGAGCCTAGCGCCTTAGACCACTCGACCACTTGTCTTCATGGAATTCATTTGAAACTTATTTGAAGATATAATCGCAACTTCAATATAGGCATACCACGTGACAAGCAAAAGCAGAAAACGTACCATATTTTGGCATTTTATTTGCCTAAATACATTAATGTGTATTAATAGCGCTCAATTGTTGTTAATCCGACCATAAACATGATAAATGCGCGTCTATATGGACAATACATGATATCGATTTTGACACGTGCTCTCACGGTGTCAGTACATTTCCATGGTCAGTAAAATACTATAGAGGAACCTACCATTTTTCTTGTATACACGTTCGATGTTTTTATCAATTACATAAAAATTCCAATTTAGACCCCAAATGTTTTTTCAGGAAATAAAAGATTAGATTACCATAAAAACGAAACAGTAATCTTTTGCCGGGTCTAATGTAATATTCACATAGGATTTTCAACGTTTTTTCTATCCTTATTCTTGCTCAATTAAAAAAAAATTTTGGCGTATATAAAATTGAAATAAAATTCTCTGCCTCTTAAACGGCATCAAATGCGCCATAATTGGGTATCACGAATCGTTATATATGATGTGCAGTTAATATTCATATTTTCTTTTATACAGAGGATGCTTCAGTTTTGACAGGAAAATTTTTTTTCTTGAAAACCCTCTCACTCGGTTATTTTAAAAAGGTAACCACGCTTCCCTAGAATGTGCAATAAATTAGCATTAAAATTTTTCTTATTCTAACAGCTAGCGTTTCTAGAATGTATTTTGGCGAAATGTGGTGTGGTATGGTGTGGAGTGGTGTGATAGGGCATGTACTTTAACTGGCCGGCGCGGTCTTTATTGGGCGTTTTATCGGCAGTCAACGAGTAATGTCCTCCATCTCCTTCTCCTATCAAACACATCATTCTGTCAAGGCTAGCGCTAAAACTACAAGGGCCCCAGGACCCATATGTGGTACACTTATGGGCCCTACCCTGTAGAAGTGCCTTTTGCCCATCTTGGCCCCAAAGGTCAAAGGTCACGGGCCCCAGGGACCTAAATGTGAAAATACAAAGCACGCCATTTCTCATCAAATGAAGCAGCCTCAGGGCCCTGAGTTGGTACACTGATAGCCCTAGGGGTGCTCTATATTTACAAATATACAAGCGCCCCATATGTTATATATTATGGGCCCCATGGGCCCAAATGTTAAAATATGGTGCAACAGATTGACAAGCCTAGCTCTAAGAGTACAAGATCACTAGGGCTCATATGTGGCATATGTATGGGCCCTAAGTTGTAGATGTGCCTTTTGCCCATTTTGGCCCCAGATGTACAATGCTGGGGGCCCCAGGGGCCCAAATGTTAAAACAAAATGTCTTTAGTATTATATTGTCATATGTATATATAACCCCCATATGTCACATAATATGGGCCCCAGGGCCCCAAACGCTAAAACATAAGGCCGGCAGTTACTCAGTAAATAAAGCAGCTACAATGTCCAGCTTGAGTCTACTGATAGCACTTGAGAATCATACGTCAACATATATGTACATGAGCCCCATAAGTCATATATATTGGGCCCCAGGGCCCCAAATGTTAAAGCAAAGGGCCGGCCGTTTCTCATCATATAAACCAGCTTTATGGCTCAGAGTTCGTACACAGATTGCACCTGAGAATTACATTGTTATATGTACATATGAGCCCCATATATCACAAAATATTGACCCCAGGGCCCCAAACGCTAAAACATAGGGCCGGCCGTTACTCAGTAAATAAAGTAGCTACAGTGGCCAGCTTGAGTCTACTGATAGCACTAGAAAATTATACTTCAACATAATTATGTACATGGGCCTCATAAGTCAAATATTATGGGCCCCAGGGCCCCAAATGTTAAAACAAAGGGCGGGCCGTTTCTCATCAAAGAAAGCAGCTTCCGGGCTCAGAATTTGTACACAGATAGCACCTGAGAATTATATTGTTACTAACACCCACACCCATCCACCCCACACACGTAGGACTAATCAGACACATCGTATTATATCATATTTGGAAATACCAGCGTGAAGCGTTAAGGCTGTTCCAGTTAAATTACATACCCATTGGCTGTTCCATTTAATTTACATACTCCCTCTGAAATGTCCCCAAAAACGGCTATTCCGTTTAATTTAACATACTCCCTCTGAAATAGCTGTTCCATTTAATTTACATACTCCCCCTGAATCATATTGCATAGCCTCACTGTGAGTAAGACAGACTGACAACAGCAACCTATGGAGAGTAAGAGAGCCGAATCCCCTGGGAGGGGACTTTTTACAATTTCTTTATTTTAAGTGCTACGACAGTGCAACCTACATTCAATTAAAGCTTGTGACTTGGACTTTCACTTTTTACACATACAATTTCTTTATTTTAAGTCTTCAGCAAATAAGGACTGTAAGTTTGGGTACACCGATAACATGCGGGTATAGTCGTATTTGTGTACAAATATATAGCCTTTTAGTTCCTCCTCCTTCTCCATCAAACACATCATTCTGTCAAGGCTAGCGCTAAAACTACAAAGGCCCTGGGGCCCATATGTGGTACACTTATGGGCCTTACCCCGTAGAAGTGCCTTTTGCCCATCTTGGCCCCAGAGGTCAAAGGTCACGGGCCCCAGGGGCCCAAATGTGAAAATACAAAGCACGCCATTTCTCATCAAATGAAGCAGCCTCAGGGCCCTGAGTTGGTACACTGATAGCCCTAGGGGTACTCTATATTTACAAATATACAAGAGCCCCATATGTTATATATTATGGGCCCCAGGGGCCCAAATGTTAAAATGTGGTGCAACAGATTGACAAGCCTAGCTCTAAAAGTACAAGATCACTAGGGCTCATATGTGGCATATATATGGGCCCTAAGTTGTAGATGTGCCTTTTGCCCATTTTGGCCCCAGATGTACAAGGCTGGGGGCCCCAGGGGCCCAAATTTTAAAACAAAGGGCCGGCCGTTTCTCAACAAATAAAGTAGCTACAGGGTTCAGATTTGGTACACAGATAGGTCTTTAGTATTATATTGTCATATGTATATATAATCCCCATATGTCACATAATATGGGCCCCAGGGCCCCAAACGCTAAAACATAGGGCCGGTCGTTACTCAGTAAATAAAGCAGCTACAATGCCCAGCTTGAGTCTACTGATAGCACTTGAGAATCATACTTCAACATATGTACATGAGCCCCATAAGTCATATATATTGGGCCCCAGGGCCCCAAATGTTAAAACAAAGGGCCGGCCGTTTCTCATATAAAGCAGCTTTATGGCTCAGAGTTGGTACACAGTTTGCACCTGAGAACTACATTGTTATATGTACATATGAGCCCCAACTATCACATAATATTGGCCCCAGGGCCCCAAACGCTAAAACATAGGGCCGGCCGTTACTCAGTAAATAAAGTAGCTACAGTGGCCAGCTTGAGTCTACTGATAGCACTAGGAAATTATACTTCAACATAATTATGTACATGGGCCTCATAAGTCAAATATTATGGGCCCCAGGGCCCCAAATGTTAAAACAAAGGGCGGGCCGTTTCTCATCAAATAAGGCAGCTTCCGGGCTCAGAATTTGTACACAGATAGCACCTGAGAATTATATTGTTACTAACACCCACACACCCATCTACCCCACACATGGAGGACTAAACAGACAGATCGTATGATATCATAATTGGAAATACCAGCGTGATGCGTTAAGGCTGTTCCAGTTAAATTACATACCCATTGGCTGTTCCATTTAATTTACATACTCCTCTGAAATGGCCCCAAAAAAGGCTGTTCCGTTTAATTTACATACTCCCTCTGAAATGGCTGTTCCATTTAATTTACATACTCCCTCTGGAATAGTTTCCCTGAATCATATTGCATAGCCTCACTGTGAGTAAGAGAGACAGACAACAGCACCCTATGGAGAATAAGAGAGACGACTTCCCTGGGAGGGAACTTTTTACAATATATTTATTTTAAAAGGGCATTTCGTGATCCACAGCCTCATCCCCCCACTTTTCTCAAAAAAAGTTGAGATTTTTACATCACTGGAAACCTGTGGCTACATAATGTTTATGTACAAAATATTTCTTGCAGATTAATTCGTTTAGCAAAGATATCGTGAATTTGAATTTCGTTCTGGTGCACCAGAACGAAATTACAACGCATTGTCTATGGAGCAGTGTAATACACATAATCATGCATAACTCGCGAACGCAAATTCGGAATCAACTGAAATTTTGGGAATAGGTTTTTTTCGTGGATATCTAATGAAAAATGACATAAATAGAGGATGCTAGGATCACAAAATACTCCTTTAAGTGCTACGACAGTGCAACCTACATTCAATTAAAGCTTGTGACTTGGACTTTCACTTTTACACATACAATTTCTTTATTTTAAGGCCTCAGTAAATAAGGACTGTAAGTTTGGGTACACCGATAACATGCGGGTATAGCCGTATTTGTGTACAAATATATAGCCTTCTAGTTCTACATACTTCTCATAGTTATACGTAATTGTATGCCTTGATGGAAGACGTAAGTTTGGAAAATGAGCTACAAACAATATTATACTCGAATGTAAGTTCAAACGTGCTGGTAATAAACAATTTCCAAAAGTTTAAACTGACTTTCAGCGCATCACACATGGTGTCACACCAAAGATCTTATACAATAAGATGAGACACTTCGTACAATTAACGTGCAAATGGCCTATACAGTGCAAGAGTCACATTTTGCCTAGTCTCGGGCCAGACTGTATGAAAGACGAGTGTCAGGACCACATAATTAACTGATTGTGTAGGAGACTAGCTCCGGAGTGTCGCGGCTTGGTCACACATCGAAAATTCAAGGTTCATTGAATTTCCGAAAGTCGGTTTAAACTTTTAGAAACAATCTTATAGTTTCTCCTTGACTCCATGTGATACAGTAAGTCACAACCATAAAAATATGCTCTTCCAACATGAATTGGGTTTGAAGTTGTGGAGCTGCAGCCATGATTCCAAGTAAATGAGATTGTTATTTTAGTGCTTAGTTGTGACTTTCAAAAACTGAAAGAGATACTCTATTATGTAATAATTTCTACCACCTCGCATACCCCATTGTTTAAGACTACCTATCATAAGAGCACCAACCAACTGGTCCATGGTTCAACTCTATTCAGTCACTTTTGTCACACACAAAGTGGCCCAAGCGGTTTTAAGACTAGGTTACATAATTGGCCATATCTTCACTTGTATATCATTGATTTTATTGGAACAAAGCTTATATGATGATATAAGTATCAAACCAAAAAATTAACGGCATAGGCCTACTTGTGTAATTTTATTTTCCAAAATGTATAAATTTTATTGTTACACCCTGTATGCCTAATACATTTGGGTGTATTCCTAATACATTTGGGTGTATTCCTAATACATTTGGGTGTATTCCTAATACATTTGGGTGTATTCCTAATACATCTGGGTGTATTTCTAATACATTTGAGTGTATTATTAATACATTTGGGTGTGTTCCTAATACAATACATTTTGGTGTATTCCTAATACATTTGGGTGTATATTCCTAATTAGATACCAACGACACAGATATTAATTTCTTATACCAAAGTTTCACGTGAACGCCAGACAAATCTTTTGAAAATCACTGATGATCACGAGTTCAGTAATTTTGAATTCGCCGTAGAAGTAGTGATGTAACAGGATTAATTACCATATCAATAGGGGAAAACAAGTTTGAATGTATTACCCTGCACTATAAGTTGGAACGCGAGTTAAATGTGATTTTGAATATTCGCCGTAGAAGTAGTGATGTAACAGGATTATTTACCATAGTGTTGATGCCGTAAACTATGATACACTTGCATCGAATGCACGTCGTATTATCCGTGCATCAATTGCACGTCGTGTGGGGCGATGTATTTCCCGTGCTTAGATAAATATATCACTCCAGTTGACTACGGATGTTTTGTTTAGGTTGGTCATTATGACAGCGTGCATTATGGCGTGCACGTGAATTATATTCAATTATGCTGCAATGTGACTCTGGTAAGATTTATTAAGATAAGTATTTATTATGTTGATCCGTGTTTCTGATAATGTAAATTCACAATAAATTTCATAAACGTAATTCTGTTTCATCTGGTTCATTCCGTGTTGCTCATTCCCGTTCAATATTCCTCCTCCTTTGGGACCCCAAATCCGGTATCTCTTTGCCTTTCCTTTGACTAATACCCTAGCTTAGCGTCATAATAATAATAATAGGTGACAACAATTTCTGAATGTATTGCCCTGCACTATAAGTAGGCTGCACTCATCACCTGTCATGTCTGTGTATGTGTGCAATCATAGATTGAATACAACACCGCTCTTTTCAAAGACACTAATCATACAGGTGCGAGTGAAACGTACATGGACTCCGCAAAGTGTAAATTTCCCATAGAATTACGATCTTTATGCCTATTCCTTAACTCTCTTCACGCGGGTGTCGACTGCAGACGACATGTTTCAAAAAAATTCAAAAATTCAAAAATTTCAGAAATTGAAATTTTCATGACCATATTTGGAATCAGCATGAAAAATGCATCAAAATGAGTACAAACAAACCTAGTATTGTTTCAGTAGTTCTTAAGATAGCTCTTGATATTTTGAGAAAATATTTCAAAACATCAACTTTTTCCGTTTAAGCGCATGGCTAGCACGCAGAGCATTAATAATCAATGGTGCGATGCAGAGTTACAGCGTACGTCTAGTGCAGGGCGATAAGTTTAAAGAATTGTTTCACCTATCGCTATGGTAATTAATCATGTTACATCACTACTTCTACAGATAATTGAAGCTAATTATGACCCAAGTGGCGCTCTTCCACTCGGCTTTAATTTATTTAACTTCCCTGAGCTAATGACCTAAGTGACGCTCGCGTTTAAGTTGGCTTATTGTAATATCTCAAATGGCGACAATGCCAAGGATAATTAAAGCAGGATGTGTCAATTGCTCATAAGCATAATATGTCCAATTCTTATTTAAATCGCATAATTATTGTTATTAATGATGTTATGACCTTGCTAGAGGGCGCTAATAATATCTGCAGACAGAGCTTGACTCGAATTCTATGTTGGGTTAAATGCGCACTTAAATGGGTGTTAAATGATCGGCTCTCCATAGTATGACCATTTCGTTATAAAATAAATGTAACCGTTCAATTTATTGTGTGTAAACTTCACGTTTGTACGTACATTGTAACTTTTTAGCATCTAAAATGCAGAACTCGGGTGAAATCCAAATTCTTTATAAATATGGTGGTGTCAAATTCTGCTGAATCACCTCGTCTGCATGATAGAATTCCATTAAAAATATTGAATTCACCTTTTTCGGTAAATCCATAACCTTTGCAAGTACATTTGAGAACTCGTCATTTGACGTCACGCCGACTTGCAATGCGCACTAACGGTGTTCCACAAACGATGTGCGCATCGGCGCAGATCGACGTGACGTCAAATGACGAGTTTTCAGGTGTACTCGCAAAGGGTTATGGGATTTACCGAAAAGGTGAATTCTAACATATGGATGTGCAGCAAACCACGATTTATCAGCATTTAAAAGAGATCTTAAAATGATGCCCCCCCCCTAGTTTCTCGGGAATTCCGGCTAGGTCACTGCAACCGCAGAAAGCCGAATCTTGGCCGAGTCGCATAGTTAACACGATAGTATTACTTCACTCCGTGTGGTAGTAATTCGATAGCTGGCCAAGATTATGATCGCTGCACTGCAACCTCAGTCAGACTTGCCCAAAATTTGGTTCATTGGTGCTTTACTCTGACACTGTAGTCAGTATTATGTGATTTTCTTTACCTATTACCGTTATGTTTGATTAGTGCAGATTGATATTTTTTCACACGAGGAAACGAATAAGAACAGACAGACAAAAAACGGCGCCATGATGGAAGATCACGTGAGGTGTCAAAGGATTTATGACTTCCAATACTCACTTGTATTTCATATCTAATACCATTTACTTCGTATTAATTTAATTCCTTCATCAATGTAGCAAAATACATTTCCTTATCAAATTAGAAAACATAATGATGTATATTCATACGTAGCGGTAAACGTAAATAGAAAGCAAATTCATACTTTTACGCTACTCAAATTTGGTACACTCACCGGAGCGCTTTCACCGGGTCAACCGGCGTCTTCAGCGGTTGTTATTGCTCTGAAGATAATGTTGTTGCTAGTGATGTAGTACTAGGACACCTAATATCAAATTCACGCGCGAGGAAGAGGGACACGGGCAACTCCCTTTCCTCGATACGCTAATTTCACGAACCAAGGACGGATCGGTGAAAATCCAAGTATACCGTAAGCCTACTCACGCGGATCAGTATTTGAACTTTAGCTCGCACCATCCGCTGGAACACAAACTGAGTGTTGTGAGAACCCTGTTATACAGAGCGGAGACAGTTGTTACTGATCCTGACGACAGATCTAAGGAGATCGTGAAGGAGGTGCTACACGAGAGTGGCTATCAAGACTGGACTTTTGTTCAGGGCTCGTCCAAAACAGAAAGAACCAAATAAGGACAGCGAGGAAGATAGCAATAAGAAGGCATATTTGTTACCTTGCCTTACGTGGAAGGACTTTCGGAACGGCTGCGCAGGGCTTTCAACTCTGCAGGTGTTAGCACAGCTTTTAAACCTCAGAATACCTTACGCAGATCTCTTGTCTCCCCAAAGGACAAAACTGAACAAGAAAAGCAACCTGGTGTCGTGTACAGCATCCCTTGCAAAGACTGTGGCTCCCTATACATTGGCGAGTCTGGACGCAAGCTCGAAAAGAGGCTAACAGAAGATAGATCCAAAGCGGCCAGTTCCAAGGAACACGTCGACTGGAGCAAAGGACACCAGATTGACTGGGAGAACGTAAACGTGTTAGAAAGGGAGTCCAAGGACTTCCCTCGCAGGGTCTTGGAAGCAATCCATATCAGAACTAAAAGACGCAGACTGAACCGTGACAAAGGGTTGGACATCGACCCTGTCTGGGACAACCTCCTGACCCCCCGGAACCGAGGGGGCGGCACAACATCTTCAAGTTTGACGTCATCAACATCTGTGACGTCATCGGAGGTGTCCTAGTACTACATCACTAGCAACAACAATCTTCAAAGCAATAACATCCGCTGAAGACGCCGATTGACCCGGTGAACGCGCTCCGGTGAGTGTACTAAATTTGAGTAGCGTAGAAGTATAAATTTGCTTTCTAAATTAGAAGACGTTCTTGGAAAAACAAATCACTGCCTGATAGGAGCATAGTAGTTAAGCGGGTTCGCCATCGGACTAGTTTGAAACTGTCGAGCTTTCGTCAGGAGTAGCTTTGACTTCTTCAAGACAAAGTAGTTAAGAATGAGACATGTATGCCGTCCATTGCCTACTGATGACCCTGAAAAGAGCCGTTCACTGAAGACTACTCCAATAGAGAACAAGCAGATCTTGCCAATCTGCTACATTTGAAGGTTTGTTGGCTCTGAAAAGAGCCGTTAACTGAAGACTGATCTTTGTCAACAGAAAACAAGCAGAACTCGCCTATCTGCTGATGCAACTGCGGAGAGTTAGCAACAAAGCAGATTGCCTGTACCTCTGTGTGTGATTATTAAATAGGAAAGAGTTATAAGAGTTCATGTGTGATTATTCATAACCGATCGATACCTTGCCTCACTTTGTTGAGAGCAAACCAACAAAGTTACACATAGGTTTGTGTTGTGAATTTAAAGATGACGTCCAAAAACAAAGTGACAGTGGCTTATTCAAGGATAGAGAAATTGCTAGAGAATGGAGGAAGAAAGGTCTTAACCCAATAGAGAAATTGTGATATTCTAAAAAAAGTTTTTATGAAACTCCTGATTGCAAAATCATAACACAATTCACAGATACAGTCCAGAGTGTATGGCGGCGCGGCGCCTAGACGAGAACAAGGAACTTCTTGTGACATTAGTGGACAGTAACCGGGGAAAGCGTGTTTTGAAGGTGATAATGGTGATTGACCACCAAGGATACTATGACTTCAAATAAATTGGTGTAACATCTCTACTAATGTAACAAAATAATCAATAACAAAATATAGCCTAAAATGAATTTTCTCAAACACATTATAAATGCTTGGGGTGGGGGGCCGGAACGAAGTTATTGCACACGGTATATTATGGAGGGCATACTTAACCGTCCATTTGTTGCCGAAGTGACATGTAATTGAAAATTCTTGAAGAGATTCATCAGGATAGTTTGTGTAGATTAGCAATATAAAATTTCTTGAAACATATCATCCAGTACTCACATTTTTATGGAGCTACGAAGTTTCGAGACCTGGTCTGGCATAATCATATACTTTGAAAACTTGCTTGATTTATTGTTGTTAATGAGTTATGTACGTTTTACAAAAGTGTTGATGTTTTGGCAAAGAATAACATAATTAATATTTGACCAAAATCATACGGTTTTAATGCTCTGCGGGCTTCAACATAAAAATGTTCAAGTTTTGACATAATTTTCTCAAAATATCAAGAGCTGGGTCTATCAAGAACCACTGAACCAATACCAGGCTTGTTTGTACTCATTTTAATGCATTTTTCATGCTGATTCCAAATATGGTCACGAAAATGTACAATATTACTGATTTTTTTTAATGAAATTCTGAATCTTGTCGTCTGCAGTCGACACCCGGTATCCGCGTGTAGAGGGTTAAAGTCATATCTTCCATTGTGGGTGTATGGATTTCAACTGGAATAGCATATTATATGACACAGAATGGGTGACTCCATTTGAAATCCACACTCCCTGATTAAGGTCATGTCTTCCATTGGGGGTGTATGGATTTCAACTGGAATAGCATATTATATGACACAGAATGGGTGACTCCATTTGAAATCCACACTCCCTGATTAAGGTCATGTCTTCCATTGGGGGTGTATGGATTTCAACTGGAATAGCATATTATATGACACAGGATGGGTGACTCCATTTGAAATCCACACTCCCTGATTAAGGTCATGTCTTCCATTGGGGGTGTATGGATTTCAACTGGAATAGCATATTATATGACACAGAATGGGTGACTCCATTTGAAATCCACACTCCCTGATTAAGGTCATGTCTTCCATTGGGGGTGTATGGATTTCAACTGGAATAGCACAATGACCCAGGACGGATATCTTTATTGTGTGGATTTTAATAAAGAGTTATTAATATAATATTTAATTGGATTTGACGAGAAGCAGGGTTTAACAGGAGATGTAATTTATATGATACTAACCCTAGGAGATGTAATTTATATGATACTAAACTACCATATTGGAACTAAACATAATCTATATGATGTTGGGTTAGATAGGTACAGCCGGTGGGGTCAAACCGGGTGGGATGAAATTTGTGGAAAGTGAGCCCACTCAGGCAGGACATGGGGATGTTTGGCAGATTCGGGTAAGATGGACCACAAAATGTCAGACAATGGACTTGGTCCATTAGACGACATAATTAGAAATACGATTTGAGCCATTTAATTTATAATATAATAAAAATAAGTACATCAGTGTAAAACATTAATTTCCTATAATATGTTTGCGATAAATACGAATCCGTCCCGGTTTTATTATGAAAACTCCTATAATTTTCCTGTATAATTCCAGCATTTCAAGCTTACCACTTATTACCATCAATTTTTGCACGATTGTGATACCCTATACTGTACATCATTGGGTATTTTTGCACGGTTGCGATAACCTATACGTACATCATTGGGTAGGCTACCCCATAAGTACATTAATAAATTGGTAATACCCAATAAGTACATTATTGGCCATTTATACAATAATTGTGCAAAATGTAAAAATCAAAGAATCACACATTGTGGCTTTAACTCATTTAAAGCCACAATGTGCGATTTGCAAAATGTCATTAAAACATTTTGATAAAAACTATAAAAGTAAATACAATTGTAGCATTATTATTGGTTTTTTTAATGTTTGCTATGATGGTTTTAAAATTTTTCCTTATCGGAAATTTCTCCAAATGTATTTGGAATACACCCAAATGTATTAGGAATACACCCAAATGTATTAGGAATACACCCAAATGTATTAGGAATACACCAAAATGTATTAGGAATACACCCAAATGATAAGGTATACTGGTCATGAAATCCATACACCCTCTATGGAAGACATGATCTTAATCTCCAACACAAGGCTAGGTACTAGGTGTAGATATCCAATGGAGTCACCTATTCAGGTAACCCCATTGAAATTCACACCCCCTGTGCAGAAGATTAAGGTCATGTCGTCAATCTGTGTATACGGGACGGGTTTCAACTGGAATAGCCTATTCTTTTTTAAATAAAAATTCCTTTAAAAAAGGAATAGGGCGCCCAATGGGAGCTTTGATGTGATGTGCTGAACCGTTTGGGTACAATTTTCTTCTATAAAACAATAATGTAACATTAGCATAGTACGCAAGGAAAGATTAGGAAATAGAAGGCATATTACGGTGAGAGAGGTGTAAAATCGTACTGCATTGGGATGTAAGAGGATTGGCTTCAAATAAAAAGGAATAAAGACCAGCATTTCGGTTGCTATTGTTAGGAAATCATATTGGGGGAGGAGTTGTTGGAGCAGAATTATTTTATTCTGAATATAGGTTTGCATATTTAATTCTTAAGGATTGTTTTCCAAGTGGACATATGATATAGTGGTCGGTGGTAATACCTGACAATCCTGACAATATTGCATGCCTGGTTATTGATTTAACGGAGTCACCGCGGATATCAGGTTTTAAGAACATTTGAACTTGTTTAACATGTTTAAGCGATACAAAGATCATGGTGTATTGGGTGTTTTTATTAACCCATTAATTTTGTATTTCAAACAAAAAGGGAACATATACGCACAGGCTTTTAAGGATTTTTGCAAATTTTGTCAATTGCAACTACCGCGCTAGATTTTCCAGGGATATGAGACCATCCCTGTTTTTTAAAAATAAGAAACCATGTTTATCGTTGGAACTTTACCGAACTTCTCTCTCTCTTTTATTGGACAAAATATGTGTCATACGAGTGGGCGGTTATGCCGTATCTGTTTATTCTAGTAAATCACGCTACTCTTCACCTAAATCGTACTCTGTGTTTGTAATAGCGCCATCTCGTGAAAAGTATTTTACAAGACTAAAAGGCAAAATTATTAATTTCGTATTTCAAGCGTTAATTCCCGCTGTATATAGATCTACTTTACTTGCATTCAATGCATATTAGTAAACAGTAATAAAATCAAAATCAAAACCAAGTTAGTTGTGTTATTTATTCTAAGCACATACTTTTAAACAAAACAGATGCAGAGTAAATCTAAAAAGACCGAAATTTGAAGCATTTTGCAAAGTCAAGCCAATATAGGGGCGCCGCCGTAGCGGGCGCCCTAAAAAGAAAGTGACCTTGGAATACACCCAAATGTATTAGGAATACATCCAAATGTATTAGGAATATAACCAAATGTATTAGGAACACACCCAAATGTATTCGGAATACACCCAAATGATAAGGAATACACTCACATGTATTAGGAATACATCCAAATGTATTAGGAATACACCCAAATGTATCAGGAATGCACCCAAATGTATTAGGAATGCATCCAAATGTATTAGGAATACACCCAAATGTATTAGGAATATAACCAAATGTATTAGGAACACACCCAAATGTATAAGGAATACAACCAAATGTATTAGGAATACACCCAAATGCATTAGGAATACACCCAAATGATAAGGAATACACCCAAATGTATTAGGAATACATCCAAATGTATTAGGAATACACCCAAATGTATCAGGAATGCACCCAAATGTATTAGGAATACACCCAAATGATAAGGAATACACCCAAATGAAAAAGAAAGTGACCTTGAATACCTCCTTATTATATTAAAAATAACAATGAAAGAAACCACTGGGAGTCAATATTAAAAATTCTTCATTTTATTGGTAAAATTATCTCACACATATTAGGAATATACAAATAGTAAGGATTCATTTATATTGCGTAATACAATTTGATCATTCTTTATTGTAAGTAATACAATGTACAACTGATAGGGGTCCTATAGTAGTCATAGTAATAGGAAATTCCATTTGAAATCCACAATCCCCATGTGGTATACATTTCAAATAGAACATACAAGTGGGTAACTTCCATTTTAATAGTCATGGTATTAGGAAATTCCATTTAAAATCCACAATACCCCTGTGGAGGATTTAGCTAACGTATGCCATAGAAAGAGTATGTGTTTCAAATAGAACATACAATTGGATAACTTCCATTTTAAATACACTAAGATCCCTGTGGAAGATAGAGGTAAAGTCATTATACAGAGGGAGTATGAATTTCAAAATAATTAACCCAGTCAATATCATCTGAAAAACATGCTTTTCAGGAATATGACAGATATCTACATGTATTTATTTATATTACCACAGAATTTATGTTCGTGTAAAATAAAGGGTGGCAGAAATTAATGATTGCACACAAATAAAATTAAGTTATAATAAGGGCAAACCCAAGAAAGAAGTACACACCCTGCATGTTTAGTTGCAGCCCCCACGCCCACCCACAAAAATATCACCCAAATGTTTTAGGAATACACCCAAATGTATTAAGAATACACCCAGATGCATTAGAAAAACCCTCAAATGTATAGATATACACCCCAGACCCACCCAACCATCACTAGAAATCACATATTTTAGAAAGAAATTCAAATTAGGACAAATAGGGTAAATCATTGGAAAAATCATAAATCCCAAATTGTGGTTTTTTTTAACGCAGTCGGAGAGGATTATGATATGACCTAGCAGTGATATTGAGACAAATGGGGACGGACAAGCAGAAAAATGGGGACGATGAGAAGGGGAGAAAAGAGAGAAAGAAGGGGAAAGAGATGGAAATAGGGACGATACTGATGTTTGAACCCCCGGATAGACAATGCTGGCTATGCGCCTGATCGGAGGGGAGTATGACCTAGCGGTATTTGCACTCAAATATTGAGACAAATTAAGCTGACACACAAGAGAAGGGAGGCTGCAGTTTAAAATGTTTACACTCTTGGCCATGATGGTTTGCACTGCAGACCACAGAGTGCAACAAATTACATTGGTGTGGCAACCATTTATCAGCTTTCTGTACAAACCCAAATGTATCAGGAATACATCCAAATATATTAGGTATACACCCAGTTGTATTAGGAATACATCCAAATGTATTTGGAATACATACACCCAGATGTATTAGGAATACACCCAAATGTATTAGGAATACACCCAAATGTATTACACCCAAATGTATTAGGAATACATCCAAATGTATTAGGTATACACCCAGTTGTATTAGAAATACACCCGAATGTATTAGGAATACACCCAAATGTATTAGGTATACACCCAGTTGTATTAGGAATACACCCAAATGTATTAGGTATAGATGAGGTGACATGTGTTTACATTTGATACGCCCTCTGTTGGTCTGTGATCAAAACTGTCAGGCACAAAACACTATAGTTTACATGGAAGAAGTTGATTTTTATTCATTAACTTTGGTTTCAAAGCAAATAATACAAAAAATGGTATCAATCTTGTTTATAAATGCATCAAGCTATATACATAATATCACACAAAACTTCAAAGGTTTTTAAAAGTTGAGTTTTAAAGAGATTTATGTGGTCTGTCATAGACACTTCTGTGTTATTTTGCCTGCTTTGAAACAACAGAGGGCGGTCTGAATGTAAACATGTGACGTCATAGGTCACCTCATCTATACACCCAGTTGTATTAGGAATACACCCAAATGTATTTGGAATTAGGAATACATACACCCAAATGTATTAGGAATACACCCAAATGTATTAGGAATATACTCAAATCTATTAGGAATACATCCAAATGTATTGCACTCAATGTATTAGGAATACGCCCGAATGTATTAGGAATACGCCCGAATGTATTAGAAAGACACCCAAATGTATTAGGAATACACCCAAATGTAATAGAAATACACCCAAATGTATTTGGAATACACTCAAATGTATTAGGAATACACCCAAATGTATTACACCCAAATGTATAAGGAATACACCCAAATGTATTTGGAATTAGTATTACAATGGTGGCGCTCTGTAGCAGTCACACCCACTCCGTATCGTCTGAAATTTTGTGCCGGATTTTCACCTTTTTTGCAGTGCTGTTTATCATGAGTGTGTGTGTTATGAATATTATTGTGAATTTGTATCTCCGCTGAAGAAAGAATTTCAGAACTCTTAAAATATAAAGACTTCTTGCTGCATCGAGTGTCACCACCACTGTCGTAAAGTTACCTATGTGTTGATATAGATTTACTTAAAGTTGACATTTTCTTGCTGTCTCCGTACCAACACGCATAGCCTACGGGTCTTGAGGCGTTTAATGTCAGACCTATGCGAATCCATTGTTCAAGCCTACAATATTGCATATTCGCCATGACACAGCTGTACACACCAGTGCAATATGTATATAACTCTGAAACACTGAAATCAATTGTATCATCAAGTAATGTGAAACTTTCACCCACTATCAAGCACAAACTAAATGGACTTGGCATTCTTAAAACTGCATATAAAAGGGGTAAACGAGCAGGTAGAAAAATCCAACTCCCTATACAAGTTGTGGTTGGAAATAGACCATCAGAAGTTTCACCCCGCCCCACACGGTCACCAGCAGTGCTTGCGCAAGTTTCATCAGCATCAAATGTGCCATCCACAAAAACTGAATCAAACACAACCAGCTTCCTCCTACCAGGACTGTTTCTTACAAATGCCCGCTCATTAATGAATAAGTTTGATGAGCTGGAGATTTTGCTCAAACAAACAGATATCAACCCCATTGATATAGCAGTTGTCACTGAAACCTGGCAACCAGACAGAGTTGACAATGACTTTCTTGCAGTGGATGGTTTCAATCTGTTTACTACGACCAGAATTGAAAAACGTGGAGGTGGTGTTGCAGTTTACTCCAATGAAAACATTCCGGTGGAAACCTTACCCGACATCAAAGAGCCCGACGAACTGGAATGCATTTGGCTTCGTGCCCGCCCCCACCGCCTACCACGAGCTGTGTCTGCAATAGTTATCTGTGCTGTCTATATACCACCCGAGTCACCGTACCAAGACTTGCTGATTGAACATATTTTGACAACTCTAGATACTCTAAAGTCTCAGCACTCTGAATTGGGTATAGTCATTTTAGGTGATTTTAATAGGCTCAATTCATTTTAGGTGATTTTAATAGGCTCAATTCATTAAAACAAGAGCCCATTCATTAAAACAAGTTGTTGATAAACCAACACGTAACGATGCTATCTTGGATTTGAATCATTTGATCATTACAAACCTTCAGAAGTACTATGGTACTCCTATTGTGAGCTCTCCAATCGGTAAAAGTGACCACAACACTGTCTACTGTTCACCAGTAGGGTATAGAACGGTAAATCTCACAAAAGAACAGTTAGGCCATTACGTAAACAAAGTTTGCATGAGTTTGGAAGATGGATAACCAAACATTCTTGGACTGAGGTTCTGAACGCGACATCTCCTGCTGATAAATCGAATGCATTTTATGCTACAGTCCAGGAAGCAATTGATCTTCACTTCCCCTCTAAGGGTATCAAACTACATTCCGAGGATAAACCTTGGATCACTCCTGAGATTAAGAACCTAATCAGGAAACGTCAGGTAGCTTTTGCTGAGAAGAAAATGTTTCTCTGGCGCTTTCTCCGCAATAAGGTTAGTCGTGCCATCGATCAAGCGAAGAAATTTTACTACAAAGATCGTATTTAGGGAGTATGAATTTCAAAATAATTAACCCCAGCCAATATCATCTGAAAAACATGCTTTTGTAACCTATTTTTGCAAACATTTTTGCCAAATATTGTGTCAATACTTAAATAACATTATGTTAAAATATTTGAACCCAGCAAACACAGAAATGTTCTTAAAATGTTTTTTTCAAAACCTTTTAATAACATTTAAATGTCGGGTTATATAAAGGTCATGAAAACGTTTTTAAAACGTTATTGAAAATATTTTGGGCAAACATTTTTCGCACAATATTTTTTCAACCCCAAAATAACATTCTGTTTAGAATGTTTTGTATCAAGTTTTCAAGAATGTTTTTGGAATGTTATTAAAACGTTTTTATACCCTTTATATAACCCGACATTTAAACGTTTTCTGTAAAACATTTTTGTTTACTGAGCAGTAGATTATCAAAAAATGTTTTTTAAGGTTATGAAAACGTTTTATACTCTTAATATACCCTTAATATAACCCGACATTTAAAAGTTTTCTGACAACCTTTTATAACCTTTTGCGAATGATGTCGAAAACGTTTTTGTGTTTGCTGGGCTGTTGATAAACCAACACGTAACGATGCTATCTTGGATTTGATCATTACAAACCTTCAGAAGTACTATGGTACTCCTATTGTGAGCTCTCCAATCGGTAAAAGTGACCACAACACTGTCTACTGGTCACCAGTAGGGTATAGAACGGTAAATCTCACAAAAGAACAGTTAGGCCATTACGTAAACAAAGTTTGCATGAGTTTGGAAGATGGATAACCAAACATTCTTGGACTGAGGTTTTGAACGCGACATCTCCTGCTGATAAATCGAATGCATTTTATGCTACTGTCCAGGAAGCAATTGATCTTCACTTCCCCTCTTAGGTTATCAAACTACATTCCGAGGATAAACCTTGGATCACTCCTGAGATTAAGAACCTAATCAGGAAACGTCAGGTAGCTTTTGCTGAGAAGAAAATGTTTCTCTGGCGCTTTCTCCGCAATAAGGTTAGTCGTGCCATCGATCAAGCGAAGAAATTTTACTACAAAGATCGCATTCAGAACCTCAAGTCAAGTGATCCATCAGGCTGGCATAAGGGAATCCAAATAATAACCAACAAATGCCAGCAAAGGCCAATTATCTCAGTCCCTGGTGTCCAGCAAAATGATGAAAAAGCAATTGCAAGGGCTATAAATGATAATTTTGCCTCAGTCTCACAAAGTAGACCTCCAATCAACCCACAGGAGCTGCCTGCCTTCCTACCTGCAAGATTGCCACCTCAGATCCAGGTATGGGATATGTACAATGCTCTGAAACAACTGAATGTTAAAAAGCAGCAGGACCCGACGGTCTTCCTGGGAGGTTGATTAGAGAGTTTGCCTGTGCGTTTAGCATCCCAGTAACAGATATATTCAACTCATCTTTAAAAGATGGAATGGTCCCCCAAGTTTGAAAAGATGCAACAATTGCCCCAATTCCAAAGAAAACCCCTGCTACAATCTCAAAACTAAGGCAAATCTCATTGACTTCCCTTTTGGCAAAGTATGTGAGGGGTTTGTTGCAAATTGGGTGCTTGATGATATTTCTAGTGCAATTGACAGCAACCAATATGGTAGTATCAAAGGGTCGTCTACTTCTCATTGTCTAATTGAAATTCTTGATGTTTTTTTCAAAGGTACAGACAAAGGAGGAACTGTAGGAACCCTAGTTGTGACGGACTTCTCCAAGGCATTTGATTTCATCGACCATACTTTAGCTATACAGAGACTCTACGAGCTTGGTGTCAGAAGCGAGTTACTGCCGTGGATTATAAACTTCCTCACAGCTCGTAGTCAACGGGTGCAGTACCACTCTGCCCTGTAAGAATGGGAAACTCTCTCATGTGGTGTCCCACAAGGCACTCAGCTGGGCCCCATTACATTTCTTGGTGTAATCAACAATGCTTCTGAGGAGTCTCTGACTAAAAGCTTTAAGTATGTCGATGATCTCACCCTTGGAGAGGTTCGTCCTGCTAAACAAGTCAGCCAGATTGGACCTGATGTTCGGTACTTGGATGCTTGTACAAAAGACCATCATCTCAAGCTCCATCCGAGTAAGTGCAAGGTGATGCAGGTTTGTTTCGTGAGGGAACCTCCCGCCCCTCCTAGTCTTCGCATTGCTGGGATTGAGCTTGAGGTGGTGTCTGAGACTAAGCTCCTGGGCCTGACTGTCCAGTCCAATCTTGGCTGGCAGTCTCAGGTTAACAATACACTACGAACTTACACACTATACTGCTGTATCTAAATACTCGACAGCTTTGTAAGGTCAAACTTTTCACTGTGAGGTTACCACGCTTGCGCGGAAGCTGTTTTGTGTGACCTTTATGCTAATTCAGTGACCCGTGTTCACTCAGGCTGCCCTGCACTTCCCGCCGTGAATCAAATCATCCTCCAGACACGCCCCATAAGATATGCTAATGCATGGAGTACAAAGAATTACTTTGATCAATACCAGTTAAACAGGTGATTGGTATTGTACTCCATGCATTTGCATGTCTTCTGGAGCGTGTCTGGAGGATGATTTAGCCGAGTAAAAATAAAAACATGTTTCTCGTCCGGGTTTAAAAAGGAGGAAGAGGGCTTGAGGCCCTTTTATTTTATTGTTCTGGTAGGTACGCCCCCGCTAGTGATCACAGAACCATCCAGAATTGTTTCTTGCATATTAGCAAGGCTATAGAAAACATCTCAACTTCCAAGACATCTTTCTTCAAAAGTGTTGACTGAATTTAAAAAACTGAAAATAAATTTGATGCGGCCTCAAAAAAGGAAGCGGGAGGTGACGAGAAACATGTTTTATTTTTATTCGGCCTTATGATCTTCCGTGCAGTAGAAACGGGAAAATCCGAAATATTACTCAAATTTGGTCCAACTTTGGCTTAAATGTAACACAAAACTCGAAAATGTAACACGTTAAAACTTGCACAGTGTTATACTGTGTAGTTTTCCGATGATGGAAAAATCAAAGTATTCATCGAAAAAATCCAAGAAATTGTGAATCTTGCGATGAAATTTATACCTCAAAATGTTTCAGAATTGTCAACTTGCCTAAAAATTCCGATGATCAAAAACATGTGCGCTGAAAAATGTCATTATTTTCCTTATCTCTTCACCGATTTTCAAGGTTTAAAAACTTCGTGTATATTGCCATTTTGTCTAAATGCGAGTAGAAAGTTGTCAGATTCAAAACATCATTCAACCCTCAAAGACCTTTCTAAAATCCCCGTGCCGAACACACGAAGATTAAAAGTTCGGCTGGTCATTCGGCAAACATCGGCAGGATCTCGCTGAGTCCACTGTGATTGGTCCAGCGGCTGGAGCATGCGCGAGTAATTTAACAAGCATTTGGATACAGTAATATTTGTAGTGCAATATGGTATCAAAAAGCAGTCGAAGGTTGTACATGCTCTCACGTCTCAAACGCTTTGGTGTTCCAACTGGTGACCTAGTCTCTGTTTATATTGGTTATGATCGCCCAACATGCGAATATGCAGCCCCTGTCTGGCATGGTAGTATTACCACAGAGAACCTATTCTTGAGAGGGCACTCTATTCACGTGGTTTCTTTTCCAACGCTAAAAGATCACGAATTTTGGTGGTTTGCAAATGAAAAGTGTCCGCACTATCGATTGATTACGTAACTGTTATGAATAATTTATTAGGTTTTTCAATGCAATCGCCTCGACCCATTAATATATATTATCTGTATTATCAAAGTACTTGGAATAGCAATCCGGTGAGTTCACTGAACTACGCCCTAATACTGATGGAGTTTTAATGGCGTTAATCCTCTCCATACACAGATGAACAAATACAATAGATGAAGGTCAACACGTATGACCTCCTATGTGACATGTTATATGCGATGTACAAGAACCTGAATATCATAAAGATCAGTATTCGTTTGTGCATATGAACTGCACATTTACGTTGCTAAATATTACTCATTATATATTATGACAAATATTGGTATTATGACAATACGGTATATACATTGTATATAAAACGACTAATAGATCCTGCTATCATGGCGTCAGGTCAATGTTCATCATATCCCGTATGTTTCTTAAAATTCACTCATATTTGAGACAAATTGCTGTGCCCATTTTATAGGTGCACAGGTAGACCCGTGTTGTTTTTTATTTTCATTTCTTTTTAATGAAAGAATTAAGGTTTTCCACTGCACGGGGGCCACAAGGGTGATACTAATTTTAATGCTATATTTTCAAAACGAATACGTGTTCCCGGTTGGCTCTATAGCGATTTAACAGAAAAGGTATTTCTAGTACAGTACAGCGTCGGACTCTAGCTGAGAGCGTAGCCTAAGTCATTATAGACTCCAATAATGGCTCTCCATACACAAATGAACAAACACAAAGGAGGGTAGTCTCCTCTGTGACCAGCTTGATTTCGATGGAGCGAAACCAAATTGGCTGCGGAGGAGACGGGTAATTTTGCCATGCAAATGAGCTGAGTGTCGTAGCCCTGGTATTACCAACGACCAGGCACATCAATTAGAGCGCATCCAAAAGAGGGCTTGCCGCATTATCCTTGGTGCTAATTACTCATCCTACACAGATTCCCTTGACCAGTTGGAACTCCAAACTTTGAATGATAGAAGACTACATCTCTGTACACAGTTTGCTCAAAAATGTGTTGAATCTGATAGGTACTCAGAATGGTTTCCGCACAATATGAGGACCCACAATATGACCCTTAGACAGTGCAATAAGTATCATGTCCCCAGAACCAAAACAAAAAGATATGGGAACAGCTCAATACCCTATCTCACTCATCTACTTAATTAGTGCATCTCATCATGTTCATATTCAGCTGGTGTGTTTAACTGTGATTTTATGACAGCATTTGTATCTTGATGTATTGAATTTTTTTTGTATTGAATATTTATGTGCAATATTTTGTTATGTTATTTATCAATTACTGTTTTATTAAATTAAATTCTTTAGTGCATCTGTGGTGTGTGTGGGGTGTGTGTGTAAGGGGTGTGTGTATGTAAGGTGTGTGTGGGGAAGATGTAGGAGTGTGTGAGCTGTGTGACTGTGAGATTTTGCCTCAACAAGTGCAATTAATTTCTTTGAGTAATTTTATGGTGTTTTCATGTATATTTTATATGTTTTTTTATGTCTTTTAATGTAAACATTGCAAATGTAATATTTCATGTAATTTGGCCTACGGGCCACGAATTGGAAATAAATTTAATCTGAATCTGAATCTAGAATACACTCAAATGTATTAGGAATACACCCAAATGTATTACACCCAAATGTATCAGGAATACGCCCAAATGTATTTGGAATACACTCATCATCATGATACTTGTAAACAAACCATGCTCGAATTTGATTGACAGATGATGTCAGGCGCAAACTAATCTATTTATCTCTGTCTTCAATTATATTCGTAGATCGCAGATGAGCAAAATTCACAAGGCAGACATATCACATCTTCATGTGTCAGTGTATCACCGCATGTTATAAATATATCACAGATTATGGACCAACTTGACAGCATTCTATTCCTAGATCACAGATGAGCAAAATTCTTAAGGCAGCCATATCACTTCTTCATGTGTCAGTGTATCACAGTGTGTTATAAATCTGTCACAGATTATGGACTGACATGACAACATCCTATTCCTAGATCAAAGATGAGCAAAATTCACAAGGCAGACATATCACTTCTTCATGTGTCAGTGTATCACAGCGTGTTATAAATCTGTCACAGATTATGGACCGACTTGACAACATCCTATTCCTAGATCAAAGATGAGCAAAATTCACAAGGCAGCCATATCACTTCTTCATGTGTCAGTGTATCACAGAGTGTTATAAATCTGTTACAGATTATGGACCGACTTGACAACATTCTATTCCTAGATCAAAGATGAGCAAAATTCACAAGGCAGCCATATCACTTCTTCATGTGTCAGTGTATCACAGAGTGTTATAAATCTGTTACAGATTATGGACCGACTTGACAACATCCTATTCCTAGATCAAAGATGAGCAAAATTCACAAGGCAGCCATATCACTTCTTCATGTGTCAGTGTATCCCAGCGTGTTATAAATATGTCACAGATTATGGACCGACTTGACAACATCCTATTCCTAGATCAAAGATGAGCAAAATTCACAAGGCAGCCATATCACTTCTTCATGTGTCAGTGTTTCACAGTGTGTTATAAATCTGTCACAGATTATGGACCGACTTGACAACAAATCTATTCCTAGATCAAAGATGAGCAAAATTCTTAAGGCAGCCGTATCACTTCTTCATGTGTCAGTGTATCATAGTGTGTTATAAATCTGTCACAGATTATGGACCGACTTGACAACATCCTATTCCTAGATCAAAGATGAGCAAAATTCACAAGGCAGCCATATCACTTCTTCATGTGTCAGTGTATCCCAGCGTGTTATAAATATGTCACAGATTATGGACCGACTTGACAACATCCTATTCCTAGATCAAAGATGAGCAAAATTCACAAGGCAGCCATATCACTTCTTCATGTGTCAGTGTATCATAGTGTGTTATAAATCTGTCACAGATTATGGACCGACTTGACAACATCCTATTCCTAGATCAAAGATGAGCAAAATTCACAAGGCAGCCATATCACTTCTTCATGTGTCAGTGTATCCCAGCGTGTTATAAATATGTCACAGATTATGGACCGACTTGACAACATCCTATTCCTAGATCAAAGATGAGCAAAATTCACAAGGCAGCCATATCACTTCTTCATGTGTCAGTGTATCCCAGCGTGTTATAAATCTGTCACAGATTATGGACCGACTTGACAACATCCTATTCCTAGATCAAAGATGAGCAAAATTCACAAGGCAGCCATACCACTTCTTCATGTGTCAGTGTATCACAGTGTGTTATAAATCCGTCACAGATTATGGACCGACTTGACAACATTCTATTCCTAGATCAAAGATGAGCAAAATTCACAAGGCAGCCATATCACTTCTTCATGTGTCAGTGTATCACAGAGTGTTATAAATCTGTCACAGATTATGGACCGACTTGACAACATCCTATTCCTAGATCAAAGATGAGCAAAATTCTTAAGGCAGCCATACCACTTCTTCATGTGTCAGTGTATCACAGTGTGTTATAAATCCGTCACAGATTATGGACCGACTTGACAACATTCTATTCCTAGATCAAAGATGAGCAAAATTCACAAGGCAGCCATACCACTTCTTCATGTGTCAGTGTATCACAGTGTGTTATAAATCTGTCACAGATTATGGACCGACTTGACAACATTCTATTCCTAGATCAAAGATGAGCAAAATTCACAAGGCAGCCATATCACTTCTTCATGTGTCAGTGTATCACAGAGTGTTATAAATCTGTCACAGATTATGGACTGACTTGACAACATCCTATTCCTAGATCACAGATTAACCATGGTCTAATAAATAACATTGGTTTACACAAGAGTCGCTTTATCCAAATCACAACAGTATTTTCCATGACATAACTAGAAAGGAGCAGGTGGTGACTGGATTACATAACTGAGTGTGGTGTAGCAGTCTGTCCAGTGGCGGCGCCAGGAATTTTGTTCAGGGGGGGCATGGGGGGCAAGGTGAATATCAGGGGACAAAATCAACAAATTTTGCGCAAAATTGCTGCAAAAAGTGGTATTTTTCGTAATTTTTGGTTTTTACTGGGGCCAACAGGGGGACAAGAGTTCTGACTGGGGAGGCATTTGCCCTCCATGACCTCCCTCCTCCGTGGCGCCGTCACTAAGTCTGTCTTGACAACATCTATAATTCCTAGATTGGTTTACCAATGGTGCAATAATAACATTGGTTTACACTAGAGTTGCTTTATCCAAATCACAACCATGACAACATGACATAACTAGAAGGGAGCGGGTGTTGACTGGATTACATAACAGAGTGCGGTGTGCGGGTGTAGCAGTCTGTATCTATAATTCCTAGACTGTTACCAATGGTTCAATAATAACATTGGTTTACAGCTTTATCCAAATCACAACCATGACAACATGACATAACTAGAAGGGAGCGGGTGGTGACTGGATTACATAACAGAGTGTGGTGTGCGGGTGTAGCGGTCTGTATCTATAGGCCAGTAAAATCAGCTGAAAAGGTCAAAAAAATTGCAATATGGAATTTTTTTGCGGCAAACATTTCTATTAGGTGCCCTTATCAATATGTGTACATCCATATCAAAAGGATGCACTTGTCAGCTGCTACATGTGTCTCATTTCACATAATAACTGGGAATAAATACCAGACTCATTTCAAGTGGGGTTCACTTGATATCACCCCCAAGTCACATGGCTTTATTAATATAGAGAACAATCCATAACCATGTCACTTGGGGATGATTTGAAGTGACCTCCACTTGAGATGAGTCTGGTATTTATTCCTATCTATTGTGTGAAATGAGGCACATGTTGCAGCCGACAAGTGCATCGTTTTGATATGTATGTACACATATACTAAAAGTCTACCAAAATCAACCTCTGCGAAATATGGATAAATCGATTTTTTTTTCAAAATGGCCTCCAAAATGATTAAAATGGTGTACAAAATATAGAAAACAGACTCACTTTGTCACTTATTAGTAATAGTAACACGATTCGTATGTTTCAAGCCATTATTCGAGGGTCTGAAATAAGATTAATCACTTTTTCTCACTTGTAAGTTTTCAAAATGGCCGCCAAAATAGCTGGAACGGTCATTATTCCATCCCTAAATATTGAATTAAATAATTAGCACTTGTAAACACAAACTGATAGTTTGGGACCACAAGAAACCCTCTGTACCACATAAAAAGGTTTTGATACCCCCAGAAGAACGGGGATGCCCGGTATCACCATACCCTAACAACATATCGCCCCACCAACGCGCGTTTCTTGTGACCCTCTACGTATGAATCTTGAGGTGTGGAACGCCTAAAACGCGGGTCAGTCTCAGTTCGTGAGAGGTAAGTATTATGCGCTTGCGTATCTCCCTCTCACTTCTGAGTGGGGTAAACGCTGAGCAACTTTACTTACCTCCCACGATCTCTTTGATACGTGCAATGTACCCTCTTAGAGCTCTGACTGGGCGCGACGGTTTCATCGCATATACCCCGCAATGAGAACCAGATCAGGGAGGCACATCGGGTAACGAGTAAAGGTCAGGGCATGGTCTGGTTCTTGTCCAGGAACCCAGCCCGGTGAAGGATAGAGACTACCCCAGTGGTGAAGCGTAGGTGGTGCTCGTCTATAGACAGAACATGTACATAACTGAACAATGTCGACCGCAGGCCACTGCCATCAAGAACACAGTGTTGAGTGCCAAGTCTTGCAACGGGAGGTCCTCCGTGGGTTCGAAGGCCTTGGGTAGATACTGCAACACCAACATGAAGTCCCATTCCGAAACCAGGGAGCGAATTGGAGGTCTTTCTGTCACCATGCTCTTAATGAGGTCCGCATGTATTGTATGCTTAAGCGGTACGAGGCATACGGTCCCCGTGGTAAGGAAATCTGTGACTTGTAGAATCGGCGAAGTCGCGAATCGTAATTCTGTCTAGTTGACTGTTGCCTTGCCTTTCAGCAAGCGCAGCAACCGAAAATTAATGGCCCGCTGTCTGGACGGACTGGCGGAAGTACGCCAGAAACAGTCAGGTGGAGCTTGTTAATCACCTGCATCTGTACCTGGTGCCGGTGGCGTGGCGGAACTGTGAGAAGATCTACGCGGCATAGGCGACTGACTGGTTCTCCACGAGAAGATCCAGGAGGCGGGAGAACAATCCACTGCTTGGGCCAGAGAAAGCGGCTAAAAGGAGTAATCAGTTCCACGAATTGGCTACCTTCAGCAGAACCAGAAGGATCATGACAATGGGAGGGAAGGCATTATACTGAATATGCCCTCCCAACTCTCCTGCATGGTGTCCCGGCCTACCGCCCTTAATCCCGGGTGAAGTAAGGCGGAAGCGAATGGTTCTGATGGTTCGATCTAACCTCTGAAAGATGGGCCGATACATGCATACTACTGAGTGAGGTGCCACTCAATTAGACAAGAGAGATGAGGACTGACCCGATGCCGCCTGCCTGATAATCAGAGCGCATAATCAAACATCAGCGATCCTCAAGCCTATACGAGAGACCCGGACCCTGGCGAAGTATATCGTCGCCCCCAGAATTATTCGAGTGGAACAGTAAAAATAAGTTACAGTCATATTGCAGTAATGCTGACAATTAATTCACCTTTTCGAATCATCCCTGATTTATAGGTCTTTAGAATCGACCCTGTAGCTCTTTGTGGGAGAAATGTTTGACGACGCTCTATTGAATGTTAATTAGGACCGGCCATCCAATTACCATTCAAATATTTACTCTAAAGTATCCGATACACATGTGGATCATAACTTACATGTACTATTTTAATACTGATTCAGCTTCTATGGTGAAAAGTTGATTGCCCTGTCTGTATTCACACTACTCATAATGAACGTATTTGGCGGCCATATTGAAATTTTGAACAAAACTACATGAGACAAATAAATATTTATGAAACAGTAAGGGCATAATAGCATTTGTAGGTCAAAATGTCACCCAATTCCCACATGGACACTCATATAATATTGATATCACAACTGTCTATTTTTTACGACATTTTGGCTGCCATTTTGAAAAAGTCAATTTTACACATCTTTCGCAGAGGTTGATTTTGGTAGACTTTGAATATGTTGAAATAGAGACTTAAGAGCAATATTTTCATAACTAACATGTACTATATTAATACTGATTCAGCTTCTATGCTGAAAAGTTGATTGCTCTGTCTGTATTCACAACCCATAATGAACGTATTTGGCGGCCATTTTGAAATTTTGAACAAAAACTATGCAGACAAATAAATATTTATGAAACGGTTAGGGCATAAGAGCATTTATAGGTCAAAATGTCACCCAATTCTCACATGGACACTCATATAATATTGAAATCACAATTGTCTATTTTTTTACGACATTTTGGCTGCCATTTTGAAAAAGTCAACTTTACACATCTTTCGCAGAGGTTGATTTTGGTAGACTTTGAGTTTGTTAAAATAGAGACTTAAGAGCAACATTTTCCGAAAATAGAATTCATGTTGCAATTATTTTGACCTTTGGAGATTTTGGGGCTGATTTTTACTGGCCTACTATAATTCCTAGACTGTTACCAATGGTTCAATAATAACATTGGTTTACAGCTAGAGTTGCTTTATAAATATCCAAGTCTTGTCCCAAATCACAACAGTATTTTCTGCAACATAGCCAGAAGGGGAGGGAGTGGGGACATGCAGGGGCGTACTGGGGCCACCGAGGTCGGGGGAGGGAGGTATGGGGAGGGACCAAATTTCCAAAAGGTCCCGCTGACTAAGATGACTTTTCCGGGGACAAAGGAGTGCGGAAATTTGAAATTTTAGCGCTAAAATGAGGACAATTGTGGTATAAAACCCAGCCAAATGAAGATGCACCTTTTGGGTCAATTTGGTTCCGGTATTGCAAAATGACTTGGTTAAGGCCATGTTAACCATGGTTTAATTAATATTAACCCTGGCTAAAGCCATGTTAACCCTGGTGTAAGTCATGTTAAATTGAGTTATTCATAGTTGGGCCAAGTGTTAAACCAGTATCCAACCAGGGTTAACGTGACTTAAACCACCAGGGTTAAAATGGCTTAACACCCAGTCTGTACACCTCTATAGGATTACATAATACATGGTGTGGGTGAGGCAGGGTGGTGGGGGTGGGGCAGGGTGGTGGGGGTGGGGCAGGGTGGTGGGGTGGGGTGAGTCATCTGACAAATTAACAGCAGGGAATTTAACTGAACCCAATTTTAATTCTTTTCTTTTATGCAACTTCTCATAGTACCAGTCAAGAGGCCATCAAAACAACAGAAAGTTGAACAACGCCTTAAATTAACGTTAGCACATAACTTTATATCAATAAAATATCAAATAGTTGCTAATTTTAACACAAAACTTTAACAATTATTTCCTTGTTCATGATCATATATTCATATAGATTTTTGTACATGTATACAAAACATATTTTGTTATACTGTAAATTTATACACAATTCTATTATTACCCCTGGGGTACATTAAACAAATGTAGTTTATGTAATGATAACTCTGGTTTAAGTCATATTAACCCTGATTTGAGCCATGTAAACCCTGGTATAAATAACAATAAACCTGGTTTAAGTCATGTTAACCCTGGTTTGAGCCATGATAACCCTGGTTAAGTAATGTTAACCCTGGTTTCAGCCATAAATGCTGTTTAAATCACTTTATCACTGCAAGTAATGTTAGCCCTGGTTTAAGTAATGTTAACCCTGGTTCTGGTCATTTTAACCCTCTATTGAGATGGCCGACCTATGCAAAGGGTCCATACCAATGTGATTTCCGCATGATTGGTTTTTAACTAAATAAAATTTTAAGGACATTGCAATCATCCAAGTATACGGTACTCACAATGATATAGACCACTTGGCATGTGACGTCATTGCCCGGCAGTATGCGCGCGCATTATGGCAATTTCCATTGTTCGTTGCCCTGCAGTATGCGTACGCATCGTAGTCTGCGAAGGGCACGTGCATTTTAAATCGCCCGCCACATTTCATATAGTACAGGAAAGCCATTGAACAGTGTAGCGGCTCATTCGAGCATATCGATAGACGAGTCCCTCGCCTTTGTTGATAAACAGTGATGTCAAGTGGTCTATACAGCAGGAGTTAACAGCCTTTTATAAGCCATGTTAACCGGGTGATAGGCCATTTTAACCCTGGTGGTTTAAGTCCTGTTAACCCTGGTTGGGGCCTGCTTGAAGTCATGTTAAGTGTGGCGAATACAGTGTTATCGCTTTCAAGTAAGATCAATCACTACCCACTCTGTACCAATATTACATGTATCTTACTTTTCCTGTTAAACTGCTACCCAGCAAACACAAAAATGTTCTCATAAACGTTTAATATTCAAAACGTTTTCATAACATTTAAATTTCGGGTTATTAAAGGTCATGAAGACGTTTTTAAAACGTTATTGTAAAATATTTTGGGAAAACATTTTTGCAAAATAAGTTTTTAAAATGTTTTTGAATGTTATTAAAATGTTTTATACCCTTTATATAACCCAAAATTTAAACATTTTCTCTAAAACGTTTGGTTTTTGCTGGGTAGGTTCTGATTTTCCCATTTTCCAAGGTTAATATGATTTAAACCATGGTTAACATGACTCTAACCAAGGTTAACATGACTTAAACCAGGGTTGGGAACCACTGGTAAATAGTGAGAGGGAATTTACTCTCTGTGGAATGATCATCAGGACACATGACACAAGATAATACAAAGTCTGGCAAAGGCTACTAATGATGTTGTTCTATTCGAGTTGAAATCCATACATCCCCAATGGCAGACATGACCTTAATCTCTCACACAACACAAGGGGTGTAGATTTCAAACCCCGGGGGGCCACTGGTCATTGACAAGGGGGTATCATGCGTGGCCATAAAGTTTCAAATGTCACCCTAAGCAAGTATTCACGAGGTCTGAAAATGCACCCCTAAACAAGTATGACATGTGCAATTTCATACCCTAAAATATAAATATTAACATTATTTTTGCCCCCATTAGAAGCAAGTAAATCAGTCATATTTTGACTCTAAAACCCTTCATGATAACTGGGAAAACACAAAAGTTCATAATTTTTAACCTTTATTACATACTACATTTGTCTCAAAGGACCCTAAACACTGATTTATTGTACAAGGTATACCCTTTTTCTCAAATTTCCTTGTTTTAGATACCCTATTCACGATACGTAAGTACAGTGCCTGATCATGAAAAAAGACCCTTTTTACTTGAATCTTTGGCCACGCATGATACCCCCTGGTCAATGACCAGTGGCCCCCCTGGGTTTCAAACAGAGTCACCCATTCAGGATTCAGGTAACCCCATTTGAAATTTACACTCCCTGTTTGGGAGATTAAAGCCATGTTGTAACATGTCCATAAAAAATAGATTAGTATTTCTAATGTTAGCTTTTACTGTCAGATATGTCCCCTTTTAATTCCAAGCTGAACAACTTACGTAAAGCAAAGAAAATTGGAATTTACTACCAGCGCCGATGTCGTCAATGCATGTCACTTCATCGGTCATACTACGACGCGGTCCTTTGATGTGTGTTGATTGTCCCGCAGGCCATGTACGTACTGTCCTGCGTTTAATTCAAAATCTCGGATTTGTCTTGAATTTTGCTGGGTATGTTAGTTTGATAACGTATCATTATAATTGTGTAAAAATTAGAATTTTGATAATTGATGGCATCCCACTCAGCAAATGTTACAATATGGCGTTAAGGGACTGTCATCCATAGGGGTGTATGGATTTCACCTGGAATACCCCATTGGCAAAATGCTATAAACTCAAATGTTACAATCATGTTGAGTCTATAGCTACTTCCTGCTTGTGTTTGGGCATTGGGAAGTGGTTTTAACCGCTTCCCATTGCCCAGACAGGAACATGTTAACCATGCATGTTAACCTTGGTTAGAGCCATGTTAACCATGGTTTGATTCATATTAACCCTGATTAAAGCCATGTTTAAAGTCGTGTTCACATTTTGAGTTACACCCGGCGTAAACTTACGCTAAAATAGATCAAAATTCCACAAATATTTTCCTTACTCCTACCGCGTGTCCACACCTAGCCTACTCTTAGCATTACACCGACTAGTTCCACCAAGTATTCACTTCTGGTCGGCGTAAACATTGGCTACCACTTCCGGTGTTTCTGTGACCTTTATCAACCACGCGATATGTAATTTCTTAGTTCTGACCAACAAAAGGTCAAACTTACTCCGGGTGCCAGGCGTAATCTGCGTTTACATTGCAACTTACGCCTGGCGGAAGTTACACCCAGCTCACTACTCCTGACTTTTGTCAGGAGTAAATCGTCGGACGTACGCCTGGCGGAACTTACGCTGACCATCTTTCACACTGCACCTACTCCTGGCAGCACCTACCGCTACTCCTAGCAACTTGCGCCGACCAAGTTCTGCCGGGCGTACGTCCGACAATGTGAACACGACTTAAGTCAAGTTATCAGGAACCAGTGAAATAGGCTATTCCACACACACACTGAAGACGATTTTCAAACTCCAACTAAGTTCAACAGTTTGAATTACTCCAGATCGAACCAATTTCATCCATTAAAAGTGGAAAAGGTGAGATAGATTTTGGAATTCCAAACAAAATAGTCTCATTTGAGGGTAAATTGTGTAGATTTCAACTTGATTTGATCCATTTCAACCAATACAAGCTAAAATCAAATCCTGGACATATTTCTTGTATTTTGTGAAATATCTTTTCTTTATCAATGTAACAATTGGAATTTCTATAATTGGCGATGAAAAAAAAACCACCCTGTTTTACGGGCGGATGGACTTTTCAAGAAATTCTCCCAAAATGTAAAATCTGGGTCGGTGTCGGCCCGTAAAACAGGGTGTGTTTTTTGTTGTGGCCTTATGTTAAGTTTTATATACACAGTATTGTTCTGGTCTCATTTAAAATTGGTTTAAAAATATCAAATTAAATGATACACATTTATTAAATCTCCATAACTCTATAATGTCAACAAGTCACCCTTCAATTTAATATAGTATAAAATTCAATCATTGTTATTATAACAACATATACATTAACTTCCAACACACATGCATATTTTTTATAAATGAAAAAAAAGTTGACATTGTTCCTGTTTCATGTATAGGAATACACCCAAATGTATTTGGAATACATCCTACTGTATTAGAAGTACACCCAAACGTATTAGAAGTACACCCAAACGTATTAGAAATACACCCAAATGTATTAGAAATACACCCAAATGTATTAAGACTACACCCAAATGTATTAGAAATACACCCAAATGTATTAGAAATACACCCAGATGTATTGGAAATACACGAAATGTATTAGAAATACACAGAAATGCACTATATATTGCATGTACTGTACCTCTTACAATTAAGGGGTAAAAGTATTAGAAGATTGATATAACCAAGTTAGTTATCTTTCGACCAACCATCAATGCTTGAGTTGATATATACTGCGCCAATAAAATATCCTTACACTTGGAATAATAATCACAATTTCAAAACTGAACAATATTGGGGTAAATTTGTTTTTTTAATAGATGCACTATCTAATCCTGCACATTATGACACCACATTGAATCCAATGTGACTTCAAGAAGCAAAGTTACAAGCATTTGCTTAGACGAAGGTCCAGTTTTAAAAGTAACAAACTGGCCTATACAAGGCGCAAAAAAATTCCAACAAGCGCAACAAAGAGACAACACAGTTTCTTCAATGAAGCGTTATTTAAAGCAGTTTTTATTTCAGTTTTTACTTCTCAGTACTTTTCATAACTTTCATTTTATTTGTCAGTTCTTTTGTTTCAGTTTTCGTTTGTTCCTTTTGTTTTAAATTAAAGCCAAATGCATAAATTAGCCATTCGCCACACTCAAACCAGATGTCTAGTCTGTGGAGTTTTGAATACGCTAGTTTGTCACTTTTAAGACTGGACCCTCGTCTAATCAAATGCTTGTAACTTTGCTTCTTGAAGTCACATCGGATTCAATGTGGTGTCATGATGTGCAGGATTAGATAGTGCATCTATTAAAAAACAAATTTACCCCAATATTGTTCAGTTTGGGAATTGTGATTATTTTTCCAAGTGTAAGGATACTTTATTGGCGCAGTATATATGAAACCTTAGATGTAATGATATTGCCCAATACAAATTTACCATTAATTCTGATTAATTAGTTAATAGTTCATTAATAACAATCTTCGAAACAGCTTCAACTATCTATCCAAAGATTGCACAAATTTGGTTCTGGCGCCTAAACAGTATTAGAAATAAGGGTCTGCCTATTGGCACCACTCATTGGACCTACAGGGCCTGAGAAAATTTGATACCAAAGTCAGCTTCTTATTTTGGACCTCAACATTCATCATTTTCACAAATTATAGCTTCCGGCTTTATTGTACAATTACCATTATTTTGTTCATGTCTGAGTCTGATGTATTAAGAAGTGCACTGTTTATAGCCTATATGAAAGGTTTTGGTTTTTTTAATTTGAGTTTATGCTCATTCAGATTGATGAAGGACTGTGGAATTTTAATCTACGGGGCCCAAATGGCCCTTGAACATTTACTGAACAGCTTATTGGGCTATTCCAGTTGAAATCCATACACCTCCAATGGAAACATGACATAACCTTAATCTCCCACACAAGGGATGTAGATTTCAAATAGAGCCACGGATTCAAGTAACCCCATTTAAAATTCACACTCCATGTGTGGAAGAGTAAGGTCAAGTCTTCCATAACGGGTGTATGGATTTCATTTGGAATAGCTATTTCCAATGCTGATCCTATAGGAACACACCCAAATGTATTAGGAATACACCCAAATGTATTGTGAATACACCCAAATGTATTAGGAATACACCCAAATGTATTAGGAATACACCCAAATGTATTAAAAATACACCCAAATGTATTAGAAAAACACCCACATGTATTAGCAATACACCCAAATGTATACTACGCCAAAAAGGTATCCTTACACTAGGAAAAACAATTTCAAAACTGAACCATAATGGGGTAAATTTGTTTTTGCAATAGATAGCACTATTTAATCCTGTACATTATGACACCTTAATACACACCTATGACGTCGCGCTATTGTTTTACCGCTCCATTATTTTCCACGAATGGAGCGATGATCTAATAACACGCCATTCAGTAAATGCCTTTCTCTTTTCTCTGAAAAGCAAATACTTTTCAGGAAAAAGTACTGGCATTTACGAATGTAGTGTTAATATCAATTGCGAAAAGTGCGGTATTGTTATCATCACTTCATTCATGCAAAACAATGATACGAAAAACAAGAAGAAAATGATTTTCATTAATACAATAAATTGAGGAAGCGGATAGCAACATTTGCACAGTATTGTCATGGGACCTGAGAGCACATCATACATATCGAATTGCATGCTGAATACGAGGATTGTCCCTATATCTAATAATAATAATAATTTTGATTTTGTGAAATTTGCGATATAATACAAATTATTAAAATTTCATATTTTTTATATTTTTCCAAATTTAACAGTCCTCGAAGTAAACTTTATAAATCTAATGATATGTAATTAAACTATAGGCCTATGTAGCTGGGATGAAAAGCCGACTCAATTGAAAATTTGACCTTTCATATGTTTCCAAAAAGACCTACATTTTTTAGTGTTTTGAGGAAAAAATTTATATCTTTAATAATGAAGGTCACAATTTTCATATGATTGACGGCTGTTCAACCCAACTTCCTACTATTTACTGCATATCGTTAGATTTATACAATTTACTTTGAGGACTGTTAAATTTCAAAAATATCTATTTTTAATAATTTGCCTTAAAATGTGTATTGTATCGCGAATTTAATAAAAATCTAAATTATTTGATATCAGAAGGATGTGTCTGATTTGCTCTTAGGTGCCACAAACAAAATACGTAAAACGTCGCTATCCGAGCCCTTACAATGCAATCTGTGAAAAGCAAGTCAAGATCAAAACGGGCATGTTAAATTGTTGGCTAAGTACGTTGTACTTATCATGCAAGATGTGTTTTACCCTCACTTAGGCCTGAGACCATAAGGCTTTACTTCGTAGGCCTTTACTTTTATTTATTTGGACCTTTCTTTCTACGTTCACTTTTTTTTATAACATTTTTTTCCTTCTTTATATTTTTATACGTTTTCAGTGGCTTAGGCCCTACATATAATTTGTCATATTTTGGGCAACATTGCTACATATACATAATACACATTCTGTATCAATGTATTTAGGCCTATGAATCTGTTTATTTTCAAATCGTTCTCTTCGGGCATGTTTAATAATGATAAAAGCCACAGTAGGTCTATTTTCTGTATAATTTTTATTTGTCATTAGTATATCTGATGTTTCATCTGATGGTATTTTGGCATGCTTGAATATTTACTTACATCGATCAGTAGGCCTATCCGATACCGTAAAACGGGTAACTTTGGGCACTTTTCAGAGTTTTTAAACCACTGCTTCCAAACAAAACCAAATATATTTCTAATTATCTCTTTTTTATGACGTTAGGGTTCCCCTTCTACACCTTGAAGTTGAAAAAGATTTTTGAATAATTTTGAAAGGGTGCCCTAGGGGTTGAAAATAGCCTGACCAAAGTTACCCCGCATTTGGGGCAACTTTGGTCAGAGTATTACATTCCATGAAGAAAAGAAAATGAAAAAAAATGATCTTCGCTGTATATGGGCAAGGTTTTGTTTTTTGTGACATTTGTCCCCATGCAAAATTAAGCAAGCACGCATCCTTGCTCACAAATATATCGATTTTTATTTTGTCTGAAATATATGTCAAAATATGCTCATTTTTGGTCAAAAATGCCAATATTTTCGTAACTTTCAAAGAAATTGGACATGAGCGACTTCTTCCAAATATATTTCTTAACAAATTGAGACCAAATATGACTAAAAACAATATTGCTGTACGGAAATATGACCAATTTAAAAAAATATATTTGAACGACCAAAGTTACCCCGCTTACCGAAGTTACCCCCATTTTACGGTAAATAAATATTACAATGTTAGGGACGCTCCATTTGATTTCGGAAGGGGACTGGAAGTTGAGGTGGCTTTTATTCAAGCGTCAAGGCGGCGAAGTTTGTTTTGTTTTTTTGCCGACAAAGTTCAAGGACAATAATAGGCCTAGGTAAAATGTGTTGTAGTACATTTAAAATTTTCGTACCTTTTCGTACCTGATTTTGGTCCTTCTGCTGCGAATCAACGATATATATCCTCGGAATGATTCCATCACAAAATTATCCAAGATAAACAATAGTGTCCATAATTGCATGGTTGTTCCAAAATCGTAAACTCGATTCACAGAGAAGAGTATCATTGCTCAGGTATAGCGATAGGTGTAGTTTTCTTGAGGTTGACAACTGTAATGACCATTTCATATGAGCCTATGCATGCTATATGACCTTTTTGCCAATTTTCCTTATTATGCAAAATAGAGACCTAAACCAGAGAAGATGTAATACGCAACTACTTCAACAGTTAATACATTAGAAGTGGGCATAAAGAACTATTGATGGTCTAATCACTTTAATGATTTTACGAATCTACGTTTATTCAATTTGTGTAACAAACATTTTAAATCTTTATAATTCAAGAAGGTGGTTACGGATGATTTGAACTAAACACCTGGATCGTGATATGATGGGTATTTCTATAGACATTTTACATAAAGCTGAGTCGGACTATTTTTGCACTCGCACCTAAAATTTAGTACGATCATTATATTAGTGTATTGTCCGCATCAATGAGTAATTGATCAATTTGTAAAGAGCAACCTATTTCAATAACACTCCATTCGTGAAAAATAATGGAGCGGTAAAACAATAGCCGACGTCATAGGTGTGTATTAAGTCGAAGTTAATGGCGGTCAGATTAGAGCGTGAGTGGGTAAGAATGGCTGAGCGCGGAGCGCTCAGCCATTCTTACCCACTCACGTTCTAATCCGCGGCCATTATCCTATACATATTGAATCCAATGTGACCTCAAGAAGTAAAGTTACAAGCGATTGATTAGACGAAGGTCCAGTTTCAGAAGTGACAAACTGGCCTATACAAGGAGCAAAAAGATTCCAACAAGTGCAACAAAGAGACAATTAACACAGTTTCTTCAATGAAGCTTTATTTACAGCAGTTTGTATTTCAGTTTTTACTTCTTTGTACTTTTCGTAACTCTCATTTAAATTGTGAGTTCTTTTGTTTCAGTTGCTTTTGTTCCTTTTGTTTTAAATTAAAGGCACACATAAATTAGCCATTCACCACTCTCAAACCAGATGTCTAGTCAGTGGAGTTTTAAATAGGCCAGTGTGTCACTTTTAAAACTGGACACTCATCTATTCAGATGCTTGTAACTTTGCTTCCTGAAGTCACATTGGATTCAATGGGGTCTCATAATGTGCCGGATTAGATTGTGCATTAAAATTAGAAATTTACCCCAATATGGTTCAGCTTTGAAATTGTGATTATTTTTCCAAGTGTACGGATATTTTTTTGGCGCAGTATATTCGAATTCTCGCTATTCGCAATAAGGGCGCCGCCAGCGGTTTGCGATGTAATCGTGATGTATCATGGGAAAAGGTCGACATCCAAGTCCGCGCAACACGTGACAATATTTTTTTAGTTTGTCAAAATAAAGGTGTTACACGCGAATCGATACTCAATAATACTTAATAATGTCATTTGAAATGTGCACAATTAATTTTTCTCTATCGATTTGCGTGTAATACCGTTATATTGACAAACTAAAAATATTGTCACATGTTCCTATGTAATAGCATGGTAATATTCAGTATTGCGGACTTGGATGTCGACCTTTTCCCATGATACATCACGATTTTCCCATGATACATCACGATTATCGCATAAACCGCTGGCGGCGCCCTTATTGCGAATAGCGAGAATTGCATGCTGTGACATATCATACTAGCAGTCACAGCATGTGATTCAAAAATCCCTAGTAGTTGCAACATAGCGACAAAGTAGTCATCAAATCACTTCAGCATACTATAATATTGACAGTAATTTCTTGGCCAAACTGGAACATGCACGTTGCGTCCATGTAGCGTACTAAGCGTGTACGCAATGTAAGGCGCATGTATGCTTTCTTCTGTACCGCGCTATATTTGCGTGTGTTTATCGCTCAGCCACTAGAGTTTATAGTGTTTCAGTTTGGCCAAGAAATTACTGTAAATATTATAGTGGGTTATCGATCAGATATCAGCAATCGCATTTCTGCTAAGCGATAAAATTAAGTTATGTCACAAACAGCGCTACGCTCCAGCAATTACGTAGTATGATATGGCTTGAAGGATTTGTGTGAATCCTACCTCTTTCGTAAAGACTTATTTATGATTGATCTCATATTTATCTCATGGGATTTTTCTTGTGGTAAATCAAAGGTAACACCAATGTAATGTGCCATGCCAGACTATGACTGAGGAATACACCCAAATGACTGAGCAATACACCCAAATGTTTAAGAAATACACCCAATGACTAAGAAATACACCAAATGTTTAAGGAAAACACCCAATGACTGTGAAATACATCCAAATGTTTGAGGAATACACCCAATTACTGGGAAATACCCCCAAATGTTTGAGGAATACACCCAATGACTGGGAAATACACCTAATGTGCCAGGCTATAGTTATTCTCATTCATAGAGCATTACTGGTAAAATGCATGAAAAAATAAGTCTTTATAATAGTGTCCTTCAGCACACACATCTATGGGAATGTTACCATGGTTACATGAAAATAACAATAATATACAAACTTACAATTCATTTTACAATCATTTTGAGTAACCTGTTATTATCAATTATCAACATTGTCCACTCTCTGAGTCCATCATATATTGATCAATGGGCTATTCCAGTTGCAATTTTTAAACCCTTTGGAAAACATGGCCTTAATATCCCACATAGAGAGTGTCAAATGGAGCTACCAAGTCAGGTACCCTATTTGAAATGTACACTCTAGGTGTGGAAGCTTAAGGGCATGTCTTCTATAGGGAATGTATGGAATTAAGGGTAGACAGGGTATTGTTGGTCGAAGCAGCCAAAAAATCGATTTTTATTGTCTAAATCAATATATTAGTGAAAAATAACACTTTGATGTTTTGCAAATGTTCATTCTACAAATCATATACTTTGAAAACTTGCTTAATTTATTGTTGTTAATGAGTTATGTACATTTTACAAAAGTGTTGTTGTTTTAGCCCTCTTTACAACATAACTCAAGAACCACAGGACCTATAAAAGCATTTCTGTGATATTTGAATTCTTCTACACGCTCATAAGGAAATGGGCAATGCAATTTTTGCCGAAACTCACTACCATTCGCAAGATGTTGTGAACTACCAAATCGCAACACTTTAAAATTGTGTATTACCTTAAGAGGACATAAATTCTCAGGTTCCGTGTTTTGGGCAAGGTCCAATGTGTTCCTTAAACTTTTACAAACCTCCAAGCTACTTTGGAATCTACTATAATTATTGCTCATTTTATAAACACACTGCTAACTGAAGTCTTTTCTTCTTATTAGAAATACACCCAAATGTATTAGGATTATACCCAAATGTAGTAGGAATACACCCAAATGTATTAGGAATATACCCAAATGTATTAGGAATACACCCAAATGTATTAGGAATATACCCAAATGTATTAGGAATACACCCAAATGTATTAGGAATATACCCAAATGTATTAGGAATACACCCAAATGTATTAGGAATATACCCAAATGTATTAGGAATACACCCAAATGTATTAGGAATGTACCCAAATGTATTAGGAATACACCCAAATGTATTGTGAATACACCCAAATGTACTAGTAATACACCCAAATGTATTAGGAATATACCCAAATGTACTAGGAATACACCCAAATGTATTGTGAATACACCCAAATGTATTAGGAATACACCCAAATGTATTAGGAATACACCCAAATGCATACAGGAGTAAAAAGGTGATTATACCAAATTAGTAACGGTACTTTACTCATCCAGTGCCAATTCAATTAAAGGAATCACATTAAAAATATGATTATACAGGGAAATTACTTACTCTTAACTTAATTGCTATCAATTAAAGGAGTCAGGATAAAAAGGTATTACTCATATAAGAGTAACTTTACTCTTCCTATAGCTTAAATTCAAGGAGTCGTATCAAATACTTACATACACAAACAGTATAAAGGTGATAACGTCACAGGAGTAAAATAACTCTTCATAATTATGCCTTAAACATGTCAATTTAAAAGGAAGTTAACTATACCATTAATTTTAGGAGTCACAAAGACAACTTCCAAAAGAGTAAATTCTACTCTTATGGCCTAAATCTGGGCTATTCCAACTGAAATCCATACACCCCTATGGAAGACATGAACTTAATCTTCTACACAGAGAGTGTGAATTCAAATGGTGTTACCTGAATGGGTGATTCCATTTGAAATCTACACCTCCTGTGTGAGAGATTAAAGGCATTTATTCCATACGGGGAGTTTGGACTTAAAATGGAATAGTCTAGTCTTTGTTCTTTAAAAAATGTTTGATTTTCAAAAGAAATTTGCTCTGAATGTGCAATATGTGACCCACTTTGAAAATGTAAATGTTGAAAGTTTATCAAATTGAGAAATGAACTTTGTATACAGTTTTCATATAATTGGCCCCTTCTAACCGTTGATGACGTTTTGGTTTGGCTAATTCCAATCAGGCCAGAATTACAGAAGCGGAAAGCGAGGATGATTGTGTAGCCTGAAAATATTCATATTCATATATTCATATTTTATTTCCATAAAAATCAAAGACATTACATAAAAAAATATATAAACACGGTACATATGGAGGAAAAGGCTGGGAGACCAAAAAGGTCTGAAAGTTAGCCTTTCCCTGAAATCAAATGAAATTAACATAATAAATCAACATCACATAACATAGCCAAAAGACAAGGTAAGGGGAGGGGGTGCTCATGAAAAAGATTAATTATATTTAGAGATCAGTTTTGTTTTGAATTGATTACGGAAATGTTTAACAGGTTTTGATGCTTTCAGATTTTTATCTAAATTGCGTAGCTTGGCTTCCCTAATTCCGAAGTGATTGGAGTTAGCCGAGCCAAAACGCCATCAACTGCTAGAAGTGGCAAATTATAAGAAAACTCTATTGGCTGCTATTAGGTGACCCAAATTCACGTTTTGGGATTTAAAATAAAATATAGCTGTATGAAATCAAAAACAGCTGTTTTGATTGATTTTGACAGAAATTTTTAGAAAATCTTTCATCCTATTCCAGAAAAAAAATCCAGTCAGACTGGCTCTACTTGGTCCAATTGCCCGTAGAACAAAAGGGGACAAAGTTTCCCCAATTTGCTTGATCAAATTACACATTTTAAAGATTAAAAACATTTTAAATGTTCTATTAAAAATATATGTCTCACATTTAGAGTAGCAATACTCTTTATGCTAATAACAGGTGAGTAATAAATGACTCAAATGAGTAGCAATACTCAATAAATGAATCACTATGAGTAGCAATACTTAATGACTCACATTAGTAGCAATACTCAATAAATGACTCACATGAGTAGTAATACTTAATGACTCACATGAGTAGCAATACTCAATAAATGACTCACATGAGTAGCAATACTCAATTAATGACTCACATGAGTAGCAATACCTTTTATGCTAATTACAGTTGAGTAATTTTGACTCTTTAGTGAGTCATTTAAAGAATTAGTACTTTATATGTCAAAAATGATTCATATCGGATTGTTTCTCTTCCTGTCTTTGATTTTGGGAGTATAATTACTGACTCAAATAGAATTCTACTCTTTAAAGAGTCATTTAAAGAGTTGTGTGAAAGACCACAAGTTGCCTGACAATGGCCAATGGGTTAATTCATTTAACGTCCACACTCCCTCTGTGGAAGATTATGGAAATATCTAGGCAGTTCCATTTGAAATTCCCACTAAGGAAGCTTTTGGGAATATCTTCCACAGGGGGAGTATGAATTTCACATAGATTTAGCACATTAGCCAACTCTATTTGCAACTCACCCTCCCTTTGTGGAAAAATTGGATTGAATCTTTCTCAGAGGGTGTTTGAAATTCAAATGGAACTGCCTAATGTATTTATTGCATTTGCGATTCATACTCCCCCTGTGGAAGATATTTCCAAAATCTTCCACAACGTACATGGGAGTAATGATTTCAAATGTGCTCATTCCATTTGAAATTCATACAATACCTGTGCCACAGTAGAAGTGAAACTGCCTAATTTGTTCATTCCATTTGAAATTCATACAATACATGTGCCATAGTAGAAGTGAAACTGCCTAATTTGTTCATTCCATTTGAAATTCATACTCCCTATGTGGAAGATATTCTGAAATCTTCCTCAGTGGGAGTGAGGATTTTTAAATTGAACTGCCTAGTGTGCTCGTCTATTTGAAATTCATACTCCCCCGTGGAAGAAGTAAGGATTTCAAATTATACTACCATTCCATTTGAAATTCATACCATACACATGGAAGATATTTTCAAAATCTTCCACAGTGGGAGTGAAGACTTCAAATGGAACTGCCTAATGTTCATTCCATTTGAAATTTATATTCCCCTGTGCAAGATATATTTAACAAAAAATCCACAGCAACACACATGAGGATTTCAAATGGAACTACCTATTATGCTCATCCCATTAAAAATGATACCCTTTCCATAGAAGAAAATTTCAAAATCTTACTTGCACAATGTACATGGGAGTAAGGATTTCAAATGGAACTACCTATGCTCATTCCATTTAAAATTCATATCCTGCCCATGGAGGAAATTTTCATATTTTCCAGAGAGGGAATGTGGATTTTAAATAGAATGCTCTTATTCTGCTGGTTTATCTTCTTGTTGCTCTGTGGGTGTTTCTTCTGCAGGTGTTTCTTCGGCTGGTGTTTCTTCTGCAGGCTTTTGTTCTGCAGGCGTTTCTTCCACTGTTTCTGCTGGTGTCTCTTCTGCTGCTGGTTCGGCTGGAGTCTCTTCAGCAGGCTTTTCTTCTTCGGTAGCAGCTGCTGGTTGTTCTTCTGAAGCTGGAGGTTGTTCTTCTGCAGCTGTGTAAGAGATGCAGACAGGGTATTGTTAGGAAAAATATTAAAAGCTTTCCTTGATCATTATTCCTTTTTGAGTAATATATACATCCAAATGACTAAATATAGGAATACACCCAAATGACTGAAAAATACACCCACATGTTTAAAGAATACACCCAAATGACTGAGAAATACACCTAAATGTTTCAAGAATACACCCAAATCACTGAGAAATTCAGGGTGAGAAATACCCCTAAATGTTTGAGGAATACACCCAACTTTTTGAGGAATACACCCAAATGACTGAGGAATACACCTTAATGACTGAGGAATACACCCAAATGACTGAGAAATATACCCAAATGTATGAGGAATACACCCAACTGTTTGAGGAATACACCCAAATGATTGAGGAATACACCCAAATGACTGAGAAATACACCCACATGTTTAAATAATACACCCTGGACTGAGAAATACACCTAAATGTTTCAAGAATACACCCAAATCACTGAGAAATTCAGGGTGAGAAATACACCTAAATGTTTGAGGAATACACCCAACTTTTTGAGGAATACACCCAAATGACTGAGGAATACACCTTAATGACTGAGGAATACACCCAAATGACTGAGAAATATACCCAAATGTATGAGGAATACACCCAACTGTTTGAGGAATACACCCAAATGATTGAGGAATACACCCAAATGACTGAGAAATACACCCACATGTTTAAATAATACACCCTGGACTGAGAAATACACCTAAATGTTTCAAGAATACACCCAAATCACTGAGAAATTCAGGGTGAGAAATACACCTAAATATTTGAGGAATATACCCAACTTTTTGAGGAATACACCCAAATGACGTGAGGAATACACCTTAATGACTGAGGAATACACCCAAATGACTGAGAAATATATCCAAATGACCAAGGAATACACCCAACTGTTTGAGGAATACACCGAAATGACCCATATGTTTCTTCACAAGTCTCCTGAGCCCATAAACTCAAACTAGAAAAAATGGGATAATTCTGGTTTACCCTGCGCACAAGTATAACCATAATGTTACCCTCAAACACTAGGGTACACAGGGTTAACCAGAATTGTACCAAAAAACCAACATAACTTATTCCCTCCACCAATTCAATTCTACACACTACAGAAGCCTATTCAAAGCCCAAGCCATGGATTTCTATAATGATATTATTAGAGTATTCCAGTGTGATCAGTTGAATAAATCTTGGCATGCACCCAAACTGCAGGCACCCAAATGAGAAATACACCCAAAGGTTTGAAGAATACACCCAAATGACTGAGGAATACCCCCAAATGACTGAGGAATACACCCAAATACCAGTGGAATACACCCAAATGACTGAGGAATACATCCAAATGTTTGAGAAATACACCAAAATACCAGAGGAATACACCCAAATAACTGAATACACCCAAATAACTGAGGAATACACCCAAATACCAGAGGAATACGCCCAAATGACTGATGAATAGACCCAAATACCAGAGGAATACACCCAAATACCAGAGGAATACACCCAAATACCAGAGGAATACACCCAAATACCAGAGGAATACACCCAAATACCAGAGGAATACACCCAAATACCAGAGGAATACACCCACAGGGTGTCTGAATAAAAGCAAGTCTTAACTGCATCCACTTTTTTACATTAAGTTGTTAGTATTAATATACTGAAGACATCATTTGCATTGACATAATACTTTTGAATGCCATTGTAACAGCTATTCCAGTTGAAATTCATACACCCCTAAGGAAGCTAGATATGACCTCAATCTTCCACAATGGAAGTGTGAATGTTAAATGGGGTAACCTGACTCCATTTGAAGTCTCCATCTTTGAAGTCTCCATATCTTCCATAGGGTTGTATGGATTTCAACTGGAAAAGCCCAAACCTACTAGTGAGCAGTCGGATTTTTTTCGGGGGGGGGGGATAATAAGTAAATAGCCATGTAATCAGGTAGCAACTTTGAAATTGCAGCCTCATATGATAGTCCCAATATGCAAAATGATTAAGCTAACCTAACCATAACCCTAATTCTTTTGTTTCAGGCATACACCCAAATGACTGAAAAAACAACCAAATACCAGAGGAATATATGTCCAAATGTTTGAGGAATACACCCAATTGTTTGAAGAATACACCCAATTGCTGGAGGAATACACCCAAATGTTTGTGGAATACACCCCAATGTTTGAGGAATACACCCAAATGACTGACAAACACACCCAATTGCTGGAGGAATACACCCAATTGTTTGAAGAATACGCCCAATTGCTGGAGGAATACACCCAAATGTTTGTGGAATACACCCCAATGTTTGAAGAATACACCCAAACAACTGAGCCATACACCCAAATGTCTAAGGTACACCTAATTTTTTGAGGAACATACCCAAATAACTGAGGAATACACCCACATGACTGAGCCATATACCTAAATGCCAAATGTTTGAGGAATACACCCAAATGTTTGAGGAATACACCCAAATGACTAAGGAATACACCCAAATGTTTGAGGAATACACCCAAATGTTTGAGGAATACATCCAAATGTTTGAGGAATACACCCAAATGACTAAGGAATACACCCAAATGATTGAGGAATACACCCAAATGATTGAGGAATACACCCAAATGACTAAGGAATACACCCAATTGCTGGAGGATTACACCCAAATGACTGAGGAATACACCCAAATGACCGAGCCATACACCCAAATGCCAAATGTTTGCGGAATACAACTCAGTGCTTGAGGAATACACCCAAATATTTGAGGAATAATAAATAATAATAATAATAAATGCGCCATTTATCTAGAAAATTCAATCTAATCCAAGGCGCAAAATACACCCAAATAATTGAGAAATACACCCAAATGACTGAGGAATACACCCAAATGACTAAGGAATACACCCAACTCAATATTTCAGCTAAAATCCATACACCCATAAGGAAGCTAGACATGACCTCAATCTTCCACAACGGAAGTGTGAATTTTAAATGGAGTAACCTGACACCATCTGAGTCTCCATCTCTATGTGGTCATAGGGGGTGTATGGATTTCAACTGGAAAAGCCCAATCCTACTAGTGAGCAGTCATTTTTTTCAAGGGGGTGGGGTAATAATAAGTAAATAGCCATGCAATCAGGTAGCAACTTTGAAATTGCAGCCTCCTCATATAAAAGTCCCAATATATGCTAAACCTAACCATAACCCTAATTCTTTTGTATGAGGCATACACCCAAATGACTGAGAAACACACCCAATTGCTGGAGAAATACACCCAAATGTTTGAGGAATACACTTAAATGCCGGAGAAATACACAAAATGTTTGAGGAATACACCCAAATGACTAAGGAATACACCCAAATGACTAAGGAATACACCCAAATGACTGAGGAATACACCCAAATGACTATGGAATACACCCAAATGACTAAGGAATACACCCAATTGCTGGAGGAATACTCCCAAATGACTTAGAAATACACCCAAATGTGGTAGGAATATACCCAAATGACTAAGGAATACACCCAACTCAATATTGTTGCCTTACCTGTAATATGATTGCATAAACAATTAGTTGAAATGCGCAAAGTGAATGAGAAAATAAGAAAACTACCTGGCTATGCAGTCATTGTGTGTAACTACAAGGGCGTTTTCATGCTTTACAGTTTTGGCATGCATTTGAGAGCTGTTGCATTAAGAATATCATGCTATGAAAAGATTGTAAAATAAATTATACAAACTAAAAGATGAGAGGTCAAAGGTCACCTTCAGCTGTAGCTGGTGGCTCTTGTGCCTCCGAAATGTTGGACTCTGGTTGGTTTTCTGCATGACTTTCTGCTTGAGTTTCCGCTTGACTTTCTGCTTGCGTTTCTGCTTGAGTTTCTGCTTGAGTTTCTGCTTGAGTTTCTGCTTCATCAGGTGCTTGATTTGCTGTTTGATCTGATGCTTCATTTTCTGGTTTAGCTTCTACTTGATATTCTACTTGACTATCTGCTTGATTTTCTGCTTGACTATCTGCTTGATTTGCAGGTGTTTCTAGTTCTTTTTCAGTGTTTGTATCATCTTTGTCATCATTATGTTCTTGTGCTTTATCTGGTGAGTCACTAGTAACCTCAACTTGGCTGGCAGAGGTTGGTTCTGTCTCCTCAGTTTTCTCTTTGTCTGTTTCTTCGGTTTTCTGTTTGTCTGTGCTGTCATTTTCTGCTGATGGTGCTTCACCTTGGGTCAACGGTTCTTGTGCTGTGAGGGGTTGGAGGTCAAAGTTCAGGAGAAAATAAATGCAAAAGCAGGTGCAAATGAAACACAAAAGCTTATAAGCCACATTTGACTATTCCGGTTGAAATCCATATACCTTAATGGAAGACATGATATTAATCTCCTACACAAGGGGTGCAAATTTCAAACGGATTCACCCATTCAAATAATCCCAACTCACACTCACTGCTTGGAAGATTCAGGTCATGTTTTCCATAGGGGGAGTATGGATTTCAACTGGAATAGCTCATTTGCTCTGTAGTGTAGATTTCTTAAATTTCAAGGCAAAGTTGGTATTGTTAATCAATCAATCAATCAATCAATTATTCCATCAATCAATCAATCAATCAATCAATAGTAGAATACGAGCAATTAACAAAATTGATCATGTATGTTCTTAGGCAAAACTTTATGAAGCCCAGGGCTTAGTGAAGCCTAGCCTTTAGCCTTGTTTTGAGAAATCTAACATCACTTAACATAGGAAATGATGTCATGCAAATAAATCTAGAGTTGCTGGAGGTGAAATTTTAAAGAACAATGTAACTTTTCAAGGTATAAAGGGTGTATAGGTGCCAGTCTTAAGGGGTAGGGTATGAACCTTTGGACAGTATTTATTGTGGGACATTAGAGCACATCGGACATATTGAATTGCATTCTGAATACAAAGAATGTCCTGATGATATCAAATAATTTTGATTTTTTGAAATTCGCAATGTAATACACATTTTATGGCAAATGATTAAAAATTGATATTTAACCGTACTCGAAGTAAACTTTATAAATCTGATAATATTTACTTAAAGTGTATGTAGGTGGGATGAAAAGCTGACGATCAATTGAAAAATGTGACATTTCGTACTGAAGATGTGAATTTTTTTCTCCAAAACACCAAGAAAATTTTTGTCGTTTTGGGAAAAAAATCCATATCTTCAATATGAAATGTCAAAATTTTCAATTGACCGTCGGCTTTTCCTTCCAGCTACATACACTTTAAGAATATATGATTAGATTTATAAAATTTACTTCGAGGACTTTTATATATCAAAAATGTGAAAAAAATAAAATTTTAATATTTTGTCATAAAATTTGTATTATATTGTGAATTTCAAAAATTAAAATTATTTGATATCAGAAAGACATTCTTCAGTATTCAGAATGCAATTTGATATGTCTGATGTGCTCTCATGTCCCACAAAAATACTGTAAACGCTCAAAACGCTCATTCCAGATCCCTTAAGGTTTGCTAGTCCTAAAGTTTGCTTGTCCTAAGGTTTGCTAGTCCTGAAGTTCAGAAGTCCAGAAATAAGGTTTGCTATCCAGAAACAAAAGTTCCCTATGAAAAGGGCTAACTACATGTAGTCCAAAACTGAGAGTAGGGGTTAGGATAGGGTAAGGGTTATGTTAGGGCTAGTGTTTGATTTAAATTTAGGGTTAGGGTTAAGGCTAGTGTTTGGGTTAAGTTTAGGGTTAGGGTTAGGGTAGGGGGCTAGTGTTTGGTTAAGTTTAGGGTTAGGGTAAGGGTTAGGGCTAATGTTTGAGTCAAGTTTAAGGTTAGGGTTAGGGCTAGGGGGCTAGTGTTTGGGTTAAGTTTAGAGTTAGGGTAAGGGTTACGGCTAGTGTTCGGCTTAAGTTTAGGGTTAGGGTTAGGGCTAGTGTTAGGGTTGAGGTTAGGGTAAGGGTTAGGGCTAGTGTTAGGGTTAAGGTTAAGTTAAGGGTAATGATTAGGGATAAGGTTGGGTACTTACAAACTTTTTGGACTAGCGGATCTTAGGACTAGCAGATGTAGACCGTATTGACAGGAAGAGATAGACAACACATTCAGACAAAATGAGACCACGTCAGAGTTTCAGAGAGGCAGAGCAAGACACAGAAACAAGAGAAAGGGAGGCAACTCAACAGAGTCTAGCGAATGTAGACCGTATTGACAGGAAGAGATAGACAACACATACAGACAAAATGAGACAAAGTCAGGGTTTCAGAGAGACAAAGCTAGACAGAGTCTCAGAGAAAGGCCCAGCTCAAAGAGACAAGGCCAGACAGTGTCTCAGAGAGGCAGAGCTATATAGACACAGAACAAGAGAAAGAGAAGCAACTCTAGATGTAATTGTCACAACAGAAAGTGTGCATAATAAGGTGAAAATCACAGAAGCAAAATATGGTATAAATCAAAAATTTGCAACACAAATCAAACTTGAAAATATGAGTTTTAAAAATAATAACTTTGTCTAAATCAAAATTTGGCAACACAAATTAAACTTGAAATTGTGAGTTTTAAAAAGAATAACATTATGTCATAAGGCAAAAGAAAACCCAAAAACATGTTTGTCTCTGGTCAACCACACGCATTCATAAACTACCTGTCGATCTAACTTTGTCTCTGATTGGTTAATTACATGATATCTTTACTTTAATCACCAATCAGAATGGAGCTTTGCAAATAATTCACCCTAATTTTTTTGTGTGGTGAAATTATTAATTTTTGCTGATTGGTCCATTTGATAATGAAAACATCTTTTTGACCAATCAGCAGGTAGTTCTCATGCAGTTAAATTGGCCAAAAAACATAATATTATACATTTAACTAGAAGTTGATTCCCCTGATAAGTTTGTTTCACAAACAGGTATTTATTTTATGGCATGTTTAGGGTTTCTACCATTGAGTGCGACAGTAAGCTTCCCCTTCATGAAGCAAACTAGTGCAAGTGACCGACAGAATAGATCGTAATAGAGTGAAATATATCGAGTGAGTACTTCATTCATTTCTTTTGGATCTGTTTCCAGAATCTTAACCAATTATCTTGACTTTGATCGATTTTTAGGATTTCTACCATTGAGTGCAACAGTAAGCTTCCCCTTCATGAAGCAAACTAGCGCGAGTGGCCGACAGAATAGATCGTTGCCAGAATGGAAACAAATGTACAAAATAGTTTTATTTTGGAGTCATTATTGCTCTGTGTGCTAGCCATATAGGCCTAGGCATCAACATGAAAAGTCCAAGTTTTGAGACATTTTCTCAAAATACCAAGAGCTATCTCAAGAACCAATACTGGGCGTGTTTGTACTCATTTTAATGCATTTTTCATTTTTTTCCAATGGTCATGAAAATACACAATTCTGATTTTTTTTTAATTTTTAAAACAAAATTTGAAACTTGTCGTCTGCAGTCAATATCCGCATGGATTAAGACCTCAATTTTGCCAATCGACAAGGTCACAGTTCATTAACCCCTATTTACTTGTACACACGTACTATGACCTTTAAATATATTGGGTACAAAACCCATTATAGTTTATACTTCATCCTCTTAATGAGCCCACTGGAAATGAGATCAATGAATGAGTCTTGACTCAAGTCTCCCTTACTAAATCAAGATGTGTAGTGTAGACTTGAGTCCAGTCATGACTTAAGTCTACTTTACTAAACCAAGATGAGAAATTATAATTAATGACTTAAACCTATGATCTCGACACAAAATTAAGACGTACCTCAAATTTTCGATCACAACTTCGACCTTCGTCAGAAGACCGGCAACCCAAGTTCGGGATCGGTGACAATTTGGACACTTGACCCCAAAACTTGGTCGTACACTCTGGGTAACCTGTATCGGCTCCCATCACGGTTGAGTGATGGTTGGTTGACTCTAATGTAGATTGACTCCATCACACCCCTTTTAAGGTTAGCAACAACTTTAAACTGTTGCGATTTGGTAGTTCACAGCATCTTGCGAATGGTAGTGAGCTTTGGCAAAAATTGCATTGCTCAATTCATAGCGAGCTTGTAGAAGAATCTAAATATCACAGATATACTTTTGTAGGCCATGTGATTCTTGAGTTATGTTGTAAAAAGGGCTGAAACAACAACACTTTTGTAAAACATACATAACTCATTAGCAGCAATAAATTAAGCAAGTTTTCAAAATATATGATTTGTAGAATAAACTTTTGCAAAAGATGAAAGTGTTATTTTTCAAAAATATATTGACTAAGATAATGAAAATCGATTTTTCGGTTGCTTCGACCAACAATACCTCGTCTACCCTTAAAGTATCTTTGACCGGGATTAGTGGCGGCGCCAGGAATTTTTTTTTCGGGGGCATTAGGGGAAAAGTGAATTTCAAGGGGGGCAAAATCAACAAAATTTGTTTTTTTCTGGGGCCAACAGGGGCAAGAGTTCTGACTGGGGAAATTTGCCCCCCCATGCCCCAATGGTGCCGCCACTGACTGCAAGAAGAGGTCAATCCACATCAGAGTCAACCAACCATCAGTCAACAGCGACGGGGGCCAATACAGGGTGTACGACCAAGTGTTGAGGTCAAGTGTCCAAAAGGTCACTGATCCCGAACTTTGGTTGCCAGTCTCCTGATGAATGTCAAAGTTGTGACAGAAAATTTGAGGTACGTCTTAATTTTTGTGTTGAGATCATCGGTTTAAATCATTAAATATGAAGACTTAAATGTATTAGGAGTACACCTAAATGTATTAGAAATACACCCTAATGTACTAGGAATACACCCAAATGTATTAGAAATACACCCAAATGTATTAGGAATACACCCAAATGTATTAGGAATGCACCCAAATGTATTAGGAATACACCCAAATGTATTAGGAATACACCCAAATGTATTAGAAATACACCCTAATGTACTAGGAATACACCCAAATGTATTAGAAATACACCCAAATGTATTAGGAATACACCAAAATGTATTAGGAATGCACCCAAATGTATTAGGAATACACCCAAATGTATTAGAAATATATAAGGGACACTGGCAGTTTTTTTGTTTTTTCACTCTCTTAATATTATGGCAGTTTAATCAAGTTTTCTTTCCATTTAAAGCCATAATGCATGATCTTTCAAAACAAGTTCAGTCTTTTATTTTTAAAAACCTGATTTGTTTTGGCATATTTGTAATGTTTAGACTTACATTATATGTGTCCCAACTTACACCTAAATTAATTCAGTCAAATCCATTATGTTTTAGGACAGCAAAGCAAGTTTGAATTTAAGTCAAAATATGACTTTAAATTCCCCCTAGAACACCACAGTTAAGCTTTCCAGGTGAGCGGCTAAGATAGTGAGTGATTTTTCTCTCATTTTACTTCATTAATTTGGCTTTAAATGCCAAGAAAACTTTCCTGACAGTTGTTACTAAATATTTTGGCAAAGAATTACCAAATTAAAATTTGGCCGAATCGTAGCCTATATTAAGGCTTAAATAATTATTCTCTCAGGTTTGAGAGATAAGTACAAATGCTTTGTATTACTTCGATAATGACCAGTTCAGAATTTTCAAAAATATCACTTTTCCACGTAAAAAGGCCCTAATTGACATGTTATTCATTGGTTAATAATGCATGTTTACTTTGTGACTAGATACACCTGTAACCATGGTAACCAAACCACAAAGGCAGTAACTGCTTTGTTAGTTATTTACATATACTACATTTTTACTTGCAGGGACTGACTAGATACACCTGTAACCATGGTAACCAAACCACAAAGGCAGTAACTGCTTTGTTAGTTATTTACATATACTACATTTTTACTTGCAAGGGACAGGCATACTAGCAATGACCCTGACTTTCAAAAATCCAAAGATAGCTTTTTCCTGAATTACTTATTTTGTATTTTCTTCCTGCTATATGGAAAGAGAGCTTAACTCTCTTCACGCAGACGACAAGTTAAAAAAATTTAAAATTCAAAAATTTCAGAAATGTAAATTTTCATGACCATATTTGGAATCAGCATGAAAATGCATTAAAATGAGTACAAACAAGCCTGGAATTGGTTCAGTAGTTCTTAAGATAGCTCTTGATATTTTGAAAATATTTCAAAACTTGAACTTTTCCGTTGATGCGCATGGCTAGCACGCAGAGCATTAATATGCTATGTGTGCTAGCCATAGGCTTCAACATAAAAAGTTCAAGTTTTGAGATATTTTCCCAAATTATCAAGAGCTATCATAAGAACCACTCAACCAATACCAGGCTTGTTTGTACTCATTCTAATGTATTTTTAATGCTGATTCCAAATATGGTCATGAACATTTACAATTCTGAAATTTTTGAATTTTCAAAAAAATAAAATTGAACTTGTCATCTGCAGTTGACACCCATGGGGAGAGTTAAGAAATATGAGGGAAATAATAATTATGTTGTTCAGGCCAAAAATAATAAATTTTTCTCATTTCCCCTGCATATTATTCCTGCCATATGGACACTTAAGGGTATACGAGGTATTGTTGGTGAAACAGCCAAAAAATTGATTTTCATTATCTGAATCAATTATTATTATAAAATAACACTTCAGTGTTTTGCAAAAGTTGATTCTACAAATCATATACCTTGAAAGCGTGTTTAATTTATTGTTGTTAATGACTTATGCACGCTTTACAAAAGTGTTGTTGTTTCAGCCCTCTTTCTAACATAACTCAAGAACCACAGGACCTACAAAAGTATATCTGTGATATTTGAATTCTTCTACACGCTCGCTACAAATTGAGCAATGTAATTTTTGCTAAAGCTCAGTACCATTCGCAAGATGCTGCGAACTACTTTTTTTTGGCTGCTTCGACCAACAATACATCGTATACCCTTAATGCTATATGTGCTAGCCATAGACTTCAATAAAAAAAAGTCCCAGATAGTTTGAGACATTTTCTCAAAATATCAAGAGCTATCCTAAGAACCACTGAACTAATTTAATTCTATACTCATTTTAAAATGCATTTTTCATGCTAATTCCAAATATGGTCAAGAATATTTTACAAGCCTGAAAGTTTTGAATTTGAAAAAGAAAACGAGCCTGTCATCTGCAGTCGTCACCCGCGAAAGAGAGTCAAGAAATATAAGGGGAAATATTATGTTGTTCAGGCCAAAGATAATTTTAAGTTTTTTGTTTTTCTCATGTCCCCTGCATGCATTAGATTTATGCTGCATTTTTGGTCGTGTAAAATAGTAAAAGTTGAATTTCGTTTCTTTTTATTATTTTAATTTTTAACAAAAGCCAAAAATCTGCTGCAAAATTAATATGCTCATTTGCAAATTTGTTTCTAATCACATCACCAAATGTAGCCTGTATTCAGCATAAAAAGTCCTAAGTTTTAAGATATTTTCTCAAAATATCAAGATATATTTCAAGAACCACTGAACCAATTCCAGGCTTGTTTGTACCCATTTTAATGTATTTTTCATGCTGATTCCAAATATGGTCATGAAAATTTACAATTTTGTAATTTTTGAATTAAAAAAGAAAGTTGTTGTGTGCAGTCGACACCCGCATGCAGAGAGTTCCCTTGTTAAATCACTGTTTCCTTAATTGGTTTATTTTAACATTATAAATAGCAAATGAAAGTTTTGTATACTGGGCAATGACTTGAACATAAAAAGTCAAAATTTTGAGATACTTTCTTTAAAGTGAAAGAGCTATCTCAAAAACCACTGAACCAATACTAGGCTTGTTTGTACTCATTTTAATGAATTTTTATGCTGATTCCAAATATGGTATAATGTACAATTCTGATTTTTTGTTAATTATTTAAGAGATTTGTAAATTTTTAAAGAAAATTTGGAATTTGTCGTCTGCAGTCAACATCCTTGTGGATTAACTTGAGGCCTCAATTATGCCAATCCACCAGGCCACAGTTCATTAACCCCTATTTACTTGTACACACATACTATGACCTTTAAATATATTGGGTATAACACCCATTATACTCCATCTCTTAATGAGCCCACTGGAAATGAGATCAATGAGTGAGTCTTGACTCAAGTCTACCTTACTAAATCAAGGTGTATAGTGTAGACTTGAGTCCAGTCCTTACTAAACCAAGAAAATTGTGAACTTGTCGTCTGCAGTCGACACCAGCATGGAGAGGGTTAACACAATGTCCTTTGAGATATCTTAAACCTGCTCTAGTCTACAAATTATCACTTAATTATGCATATTCAGTAGCCCCTTGTGACTATTAACTGTACGTGCTATCAGCAGTAGATAGCAGCAACTAAATAATATTGTAGTCATTTAATGCTATATATTGGGCTATGGCAACAAAACCTTACCTCTCATCACCATGCTCATGCTGGTGTCGACTGCAAACAAGTTTCAATTTTATTTTTAATTAAAAAAATTCAGAATTGTACATTTTCATGAACATATTTGGAACCAGCATGACAAATGCATTAAAATGAGTACAAACAAGCCTAAAAAATAAATAAATTTTGGATTTATAAAGCGCCTTTCTCCCGATCTTAGAGGACTCAAAGCGCTGTAATTTCGATGCAATGGTGAATCATCACAATCAGATCGCATCAACTAGGCCAGTTGCTGCCGAGCGGCGCACACCTATCCGCATTTAGATTGTAACATCCACCAATTATCTGTGCAGCTCCCCAAATTCCATTGGGTGAAGGAAGTTTTGATAACCAAACAACTAATCACCGATTATTGCGATACAGGAGATCCCGGAGAAAACCTGCGAGAGCGAGCATGGAATCGGGATAAACCAAGGGCTTGAACCCGGGACCTCAGTGGTGCAAGGCAAGGGAACTACCGCTGCGCCAACTCACTCCCCTAGCCTAGTATTGGTTCAGAGCCTCTTGGGATAGCTCTTGATATTTTGAGAAAACCAAGTGGTATGCGCCGTGCATTTTCTAAATTCAGTAAATTTCCATCGTCAACCCTGTAATTGAATGGGATTATTTTGACATTTTAAAACGCTTGAAATATCACAAACAAATAGGCCTATGTTAATAAATAATATAAATGCAAGCTAAAACTGTTGGGTATCTCGTGTTAGTGTAGAAGGTACACTGTCTGAACCTCAACCTCTGAGCTTTGGATTACCACAGGGATCTCTAGTTGGACCGCTGGGTTTTTCAATGTACACCTCTCCAATTCGCCATATCATCAACAGATTCGGTCTTTCATATCACATCTACGCAGATGACATACAATTATACATCAACTTTGATCCCCGAAATCTATCATCCATCACTGATGCGCTTGCTCGCCTCACAGCTTGTAGTGTAAGATCAAAATATGGATGACCAGGAACTTGCTGCGCCTGAATGACGAGAAAACTGAATTCTTTGTTGCGGTATCTGATTACCAAAAGCAAAATATGCCGCCTGTTTCTCTTCGGATTGGTGACATGGAGATTCTGCCGACTGCCAACTTAGGTGTTATTTTTGATCGTCAAATGACAATGACATCACACATCAGCTCACTTTGTTCAAGTTTGAATTACCAGCTTCGTAATATATCCAGTGTTAGACGCTTCTTGGATGTTGACACATGCCACCTTGTTGTTAGAAGTCTTATACTCTCTCGCATTGACTATGGAAGTGGGCTCATTCTGGGTAGTAATACATCTGACATTCAAAGGTTGCAAAGAATCCAGAACTGGGCATCCAAACTCATTTGCCGCAGAACAAAACAGGACCATGCTACGCCTTGTTTACAAGAATTACATTGGCTTCGGATCAGAGAGAGGATCAGTTTTAAGATCATGATGATTATTTTCAAATGCCTTAAGGGTTGGGGTATGAACGTTTGGACAGTATTTATTTTGGGACATTAGAGCACATCAGACATATCGAATTGCATTCTGAATACGCAGAATGTCTTTCTGATATCAAATAATTTTGATTTTTGAAATTCGCAATTTAATACACATTTTATGGCAAATCATTAAAAATTGATATTTTTGATATTTAACAGTACTAAAGTAAACTTTATAAATCTGATGATTTATACTTATAATAGAGTATGTAGGTGGGATGAAAAGCCGACGATCAATTGAACATTTTGACCTTTCGTATTGAAGATACGGAATTTTTTTTCCAAAACACCAAAAACAATTGGGTCTTTTTGGGAAAAAAATCCATATCTTCAATATGAAATGTCAAAATTTTCAATTGACCGTCGGCTTTTCCTCCCAGCTACATACACTTTAAGAATATATCATTAGATTTATATAATTTACTTCGAGGACTGTTATATATAAAAAATTTGAACCCTTGCCCCTGTTTGCCCCCCCAATGAAAAAGTTAAAGTAGGCCTACTTCTGAGAGTTATTAATTAACCTCATATCTGGTCATTTTAAGCTTAAAAAACACAAATTTTTGCGCACTTCGCTCGCATTTATTCCACTTTTTTACCATGTCACCAGTTTAGCTTCAATATGCCAAATATTTTCGTGCGCTTCGCGCGCATTGGTACCATACACTTCTTTTGTCGCCAAAAGGTGCTGGATTCCTGTCCCCTCATTTATTATGTTTGCCCCCGCTTGCCCCCCAAATGAAAATGTCTAGTTACGCCACTGTTCTTTGTATTTAATTAATCTGGTTTCATCTTTTGCCATGTTATTTTGTCATTTTTGTCATATGCGCTGCGCTCTTTATGTATGTAGCGCTATATAAATGCCTCAAATGTATGTATGTATGTATTAGGAATACACCCAAATGTATTAGGAATACACCCAAATGTATTAGGAATACACCTAAATGTATTAGGAATACATCCAAATGTATTAGGAATACACCCAAATGTATTAGGAATACATCCAAATGTATTAGGAATACACCCAAATGTATTAGGAATACACCCAAATGTATTACAAATGCACTTTATGTATTAGGAATACACACTATGTATTAGGAATACACCCAAACGTATTAGGAATACACCCAAATGTATATAGGAATGCACCCAAATGAATTAGGAATACACCCAAATGTGTTACAAATATACTTTTTGTATTAGGAATACACATGTATTAAGAATACACTCAAATATGTTACAGGAATACACCTAAATGTGTGTGTTAAATTTGGACAAGAAAAGCTTGGGCTATCTTAGTTTGGATAATTGTTTTATTTCTATTTTTATTATTTTTTTTATATTTTACACAATGCATCCAAAGATCATTTTATGAGTGTACAAGTGTATTGGGCTATTTTAACTGAAATTCATACCCCCTATGGAAGACAAAACCATATTATCTTCCATACACAGGGTGTAGATATCAAATGGGGTCACCCATAAAGGTGCTCCTGGACCTGGATTCTCAAAGCTGTCTTAAGGTCTGCATTTACAAGCATCTATCTATACACCCAAATGTATTAGGAGAACACCCAAATGTATTAGGAGAACACCCAAATGTATTAGGAATACACCCAAATGTAATAGGAATACACCCACATCTATCTATACACCCAAATTGATTAGGAATACACAAAATGTATTAGGAATACACCCAAATGTATTAGGAATACACCCAAATGTAATAGGAATACACCCAAATGTATAAGGAATACACCCAAATGTATTAAAAATATACCCAAACATATATATTAGGTTTACAACCAAAAATGTATTAAGAATACCTGTTGTCAAATTACGTAGGAATGTAAGGTAAATGTGTTACTGAGATGTGTTACCATGGTTACTGTTAGTGTTACTATGGTTACCTGGTGGTGATTGTGCCTCCTCTGTTGTTTCTTCATCTTTCATGTTGTCATTGGATTTTCTCTCTGCTTGCTCCAATGTTGGATTTTCTGATGGAAAAAAAAACAGTTCCACTAACAACTATTTTGATTGGTTACAAAGAGGGCTGTATCATGTATTGAGCCAATCAGAGATATGGTAAGAATAGTCAATAGGACTGAAAGGGATATGCTGAAAGATCTAAAATTAACCAATCAGGGGCTCTTTAAGAATTGGAAGAAGACCATAAGTCCACTTGGCCCTCAACATGTATACTTTAAAGTTGCGTATAGTTTTGTATAGTTTGGTAATGTTTTATACATGTTCAGAGCCAAAACAAATCTTTCACAACCTTTCATGATGTTTTCACCCTGGAACATGTATTAAGCATTATTAAACCCTAAGAAACTAAACGTAACTTATATGTATACATGTTGAGGGGCCAAGTGGACTTACGGTCTTCTTGCGCTCAGGTCTTCGTTTGCTATTTCTCTTGGATTTTATGATATTCAAAGAAAACCAAAATTAATGCTGTGATAACAACACTGACTTTCTTGCAGTTTTTCTGATTGGTTAATTCAAATATAACTATAAGTGATAAAGGGTGTTTTTTGGTGAAAAATAAAACACAGAAAGCAGTCCCCTATTTAGAGGTGTTCATTTCTGAGGAGATATCTCTCCCTTCCCAGAATCCTTTGCACATAAACTTATCTCATCAAATGACTTCCCAGAATCCTTTGCACATAAACTTATCTCATCAAATGACACATGCATTATGTACAGGTTCCCTTTGTTTTAATTTTGAAAATAGTCTGGCTAAACAGGGGTTGATAGTCAAGAAAGAAATATATTGTGCAAGACCTGGAAATGCTCTGTACATTTCTATCGACCAATGTCATGAGAACACCAGGGGCCGATAGTCGAGAAAGAAATATATTGTGCAAGACCTGGAAATGCTCTGTACATTTCTATCGACCAATGTCATGAGAACACCAGGGCCGATAGTCGAGAAAGAAATACATTGTGCAAGACCTGGACAGGCTCTGTACATTTCTATCGACCAATGTCATGAGAACACCAGGGGCCGATAGTCGAGAAAGAAATATATTGTGCAAGACCTGGAAATGCTCTGTACACTTCTATCGACCAATGTCATGAGAACACCAGGGGCCGATAGTCGAGAAAGAAATATATTGTGCAAGACCTGGAAATGCTCTGTACATTTCTATCGACCAATGTCATGAGAACACCAGGGCCGATAGTCGAGAAAGAAATATATTGTGCAAGACCTGGAAATGCTCTGTACATTTCTATCGACCAATGTCATGAGAACACCAGGGGCCGATAGTCGAGAAAGAAATATATTGTGCAAGACCTGGAAATGCTCTGTACATTTCTATCGACCAATGTCATGAGAACACCAGGGCCGATAGTCGAGAAAGAAATACATTGTGCAAGACCTGGAAATGCTCTGTACATTTCTATCGACCAATGTCATGAGAACACCAGGGCCGATAGTCGAGAAAGAAATATATTGTGCAAGACCTGGAAATGTTCTGTACATTTCTATCGACCAATGTCATGAGAACACCAGGGCCGATAGTCGAGAAAGAAATACATTGTGCAAGACCTGGAAATGTTCTGTACATTTCTATCGACCAATGTCATGAGAACACCAGGGGCCGATAGTCGAGAAAGAAATATATTGTGCAAGACCTGGAAATGCTCTGTACATTTCTATCGACCAATGTCATGAGAACACCGGGGCCGATAGTCGAGAAAGAAATATATTGTGCAAGACCTGGAAATGCTCTGTACATTTCTATCGACCAATGTCATGAGAACACCAGGGGCCGATAGTCGAGAAAGAAATACATTGTGCAAGACCTGGAAATGTTCTGTACATTTCTATCGACCAATGTCATGAGAACACCAGGGCCGATAGTCGAGAAAGAAATATATTGTGCAAGACCTGGAAATGCTCTGTACATTTCTATCGACCAATGTCATGAGAACACCAGGGGCCGATAGTCGAGAAAGAAATATATTGTGCAAGACCTGGAAATGCTCTGTACATTTCTATCGACCAATGTCATGAGAACACCAGGGGCCGATAGTCGAGAAAGAAATATATTGTGCAAGACCTGGAAATGCTCTGTACATTTCTATCGACCAATGTCATGAGAACACCAGGGGCCGATAGTCGAGAAAGAAATATATTGTGCAAGACCTGGAAATGCTCTGTACATTTCTATCGACCAATGTCATGAGAACACCAGGGGCCGATAGTCGAGAAAGAAATATATTGTGCAAGACCTGGAAATGCTCTGTACATTTCTATCGACCAATGTCATGAGAACACCAGGGGCCGATAGTCGAGAAAGAAATATATTGTGCAAGACCTGGAAATGCTCTGTACATTTCTATCGACCAATGTCATGAGAACACCAGGGCCGATAGTCGAGAAAGAAATATATTGTGCAAGACCTGGAAATGTTCTGTACATTTCTATCGACCAATGTCATGAGAACACCAGGGGCCGATAGTCGAGAAAGAAATATATTGTGCAAGACCTGGAAATGCTCTGTACATTTCTATCGACCAATGTCATGAGAACACCAGGGGCCGATAGTCGAGAAAGAAATATATTGTGCAAGACCTGGAAATGTTTGTACATTTCTATCGACCAATGTCATGAGAACACCAGGGGCCGATAGTCGAGAAAGAAATATATTGTGCAAGACCTGGAAATGCTCTGTACATTTCTATCGACCAATGTCATGAGAACACCAGGGGCCGATAGTCGAGAAAGAAATATATTGTGCAAGACCTGGAAATGCTCTGTACATTTCTATCGACCAATGTCATGAGAACACCAGGGCCGATAGTCGAGAAAGAAATATATTGTGCAAGACCTGGAAATGTTCTGTACATTTCTATCGACCAATGTCATGAGAACACCAGGGCCGATAGTCGAGAAAGAAATATATTGTGCAAGACCTGGAAATGTTTGTACATTTCTATCGACCAATGTCATGAGAACACCAGGGGCCGATAGTCGAGAAAGAAATATATTGTGCAAGACCTGGAAATGCTCTGTACATTTCTATCGACCAATGTCATGAGAACACCAGGGCCGATAGTCGAGAAAGAAATATATTGTGCAAGACCTGGAAATGTTCTGTACATTTCTATCGACCAATGTCATGAGAACACCAGGGCCGATAGTCGAGAAAGAAATATATTGTGCAAGACCTGGAAATGTTTCTGTACATTTCTATCGACCAATGTCATGAGAACACCAGGGGCCGATAGTCGAGAAAGAAATATATTGTGCAAGACCTGGATGTGCTTTGTACATTTCGTCAATATGAAGCAATGTTGCACTAGATAGCAAATCAGTATAGAAAATAGAAATGGGAGAAATGCATTATTGGAAGTGCAAGATATCTTTTCTGGTCATGTGACACCAGACCATTGGAGGATCTCAATTGCACCAGAGCTCCTACAGCTCTCCTTAACAACATTCCAGGAGTATGATTTGAATCCCTAGAAGTTTTAATACAGATATTTAAAGATTGAGCTCCTTGTTGAGCACCTTGTAAAGCTCCAGCAATTTTCAAAAATGAAGGCCTGTGACATATGTGTACTGTTATGGTTGAGTACCCCTCGCACCTTTATGCTTTAAAACTTGAATTTTAATTCCAACATTGCCTTTAACAATATATGTGAGAAATAGACCATGAGATCCATTGCCTTTAACCCCTGAGCACTACCTGCCGATCTAACATTACCTCTGATTAGTCAATTACATGATATTTTCACTTTAATCACCAATCAGAATGGAGCTTTGCAAATAATTTTTTTTTGTGTGATGAAATTATTCTAACAATGTTGCTGATTGGGCCAATTGATACAAAAACTTCTTTTTGGCCAATCGGCAGGTAGTTCTCATGAGGTCATGGTTGAGTACCCCTCACAGCGGTGTGTTAAAATACTTGAATTTTAATTTCAACATTGCCTTAAAAACAATGTATGTGAGAAATAGACCATGAGATATGATGGAAATCAATACAAAATCCAATATCCCCAAGTCATGTTATCGACGTATCATGCTTATTTCGGTTTTCCACAAAAATTGCCTCCAATTGATTGACTGTATATATTATGCATTCTCACATGCAAGTATTAACAGGCCAGGTCAAGAGGAGATATCTTACCCTTCCCAGAATCCTTTGCAACATGATATATCACCTCAGTACAGCAAATGCATTCCTACTACTTTGTCAGGTTCACTTTGTTTTTATGTTGAGAATAAACTGGCTAACAGGCCTTGTCGTCTAGATTTTAAATACAAGTGGTTAATCACTCACTAGCATGATGCCAGGCGAGTGGTTGAACACCACTTATTTGGGTTTAATGAAGTAGAGCTTCGAAAACGGTTAGCGGTATTTATGTAGAAATCTGCACAAAGTGCGCTAAAGATTTGTGACTTTCGCCACTTGGAGGGGGCACAGAATCAATCAAACATGTTAAATGTTGAATTGGCGAGCGATTTTTAGGCGTAGTGTATATATGGCGAGTAGAAATTTGCTCACTAGAAATCGAGTTTGGGCGAGCGGTGGCGAGAGAGAGCGATCGCTCGCCTCAAACGGCAAGACTTGGGCTAAACATGCATGTATGAGTCGAAAGTCAAGAAAATAATAAACATATTTTACAATATCTGGATGTGCTCATTGAGGTATATACACTTGGTAACTATCGATGTTGCACTGGATAGCAAATGAAGGAAAATTGAAATGCATTGGAAGCAATGCATTGTGGGTAGAGCAAGCTATTTTCTCTGGGTCAAGTCTGTGCAGTAATGCAAGGAGAGAACTACAGTCAGAAAATTCTAATTTTTAGTATTTTTTTAATACACTGCATGCTGTGGCCATAGGTGTCAACATAAAAAGTCCACTTTTGAGATATTTTCTGAAAATATCAAGAGCTATCTCAAGAACCACTGAACCAATACTAGGCTTGTTTGTATCCATTTTATTGCATTTTTATGCTGATTCCAAATATGGTCATGAAAATGTACAATTCTGATATTTTTGGGATATTTTGATCTTGTCATCTGCAGTTGACACGGTGGTGGGGTTTATGCCACAACAAAACAGAACGGAATAGTGAATATCACTGTGTGATAAAGCAGCTACCGAATGATTTGAATTTCAAAAATTGACCCTTCCATTCTTGAATTAAAACAATTGGAAACCACACCTCTTTTTCAACCCATTCCATGTACATTGCACCTTCCATGCCTAAAGTCCGCTTCAGACTTCACATCGCGGCTGCGTGCGATGAAATCTGAGCTAGGGTTTTTTTTAGCTTGGCGGTGAAAATTCTCATCGGGTGGTTGAATTTTCATCGACGATGAGAGATGAATTTTGTTCAACTTTTTCACTCTCTCTTGGAATATGGCAGCTGCGCACACTTGTGATTGGCTGCTGGAAATAACCATAGATTATCAAAAAACATAAAACAAGGTCGAAATTCACATTGGGGGAATGAAAATGGTTTCTTGTGGTTGAGACTCTGCTACGACTTGGGAGGCCATATCTATACTGTACCTGTTGTTTCTAGTGGTTTAGTCTCTGCTACATCATTTTCTGTTGGTTTCTCTGCGTCTTTCTTCTCTTCTCCATTTTCTACTTCCTTTTCTTTAGGTGATGTTTCATCTGCAGAGAATAAAAAGAGAAAAGTGCTGAAATACACCTAATTTGTAGAAGAAAACACCCAAATACACACAATCTCTAGAGAGAAGTGCTGAAATACACCTAATTTGTAGAAGAAAACACACAATCTCTAGAGAGAAGTGTTTAAATGCACCTAATTTGTATAAGAGAACACCCAAATACGCCCAATCTCTAGAGAGAAGTGCTGAAATCAGGGATATGAGCTGAAATACACCTAATTTGTAGAAGAAAACACCCATTCTCTAGAGAGAAGTGCTGAAATACACCTAATTTGTACAAGAAAACACCCAAATACACACAATCTCTAGAGAAAAGTGTTTAAATGCACCTAATTTGTATAAGAGAACACCCAAATACACACAACCTCGAAAGAAAAGTCCTGACATACACTTAATTGGTAGAAGAAAATACCCAAATACACCCAATCTCTAGAGAGATGTGTTGAAATACACCTAATTTATTGAAGAGAACACCCAAACACACCCAATATCTAGAGAAAAGTGCTGAAATACACCCATTTCGAATACCCATTCCACAGGTTTTGTGTGTTTTTGGGTGCATTTGGGACCGATTTGCTGCAGCTTGGTGCTGATGAGGACTGGCAACACTGTATAGATTACTGTAAACATGGTTGATATTGACACAATAGTGCTGAACATGCTTAAGGCATGTGTAAACTTACTTAAATTACAATGCTACAATAATTGGGTTGGTTTCCATGTACACATACTTGTATTTCTCAAAATATCAAGCTACATCAAGAGCTATCCCAAAAACCACTGTTTGTACTTGTTTTATTTCATTTTCCATGCTGATTCCAAATGATCACAAAAATATTCAATTCTGATATTTTTTTAAATTTTCAAGAAAATCTGAAACTTGCCGTGTGCAGTTGATACATGGAGGGGTTAACATGCATTGATATAGATTCATAACCTCATCATATTTTATTATTTGCGTAAAACGCGAACGCAAATCGAGGTCATTAATATCTCACAATTGACCGCAAAATGCGTAATTGTTCCAATGTCGCTTTACAATTGACTTCTGCGTGCGCGGTATTGTAGCGTCCAACAAACTGTGCTGCGCTGGCTGCCGATATTTGGATTGCGCGCTACCATATTTGCACAGATTGTGATACGCACTTTTGTTATTGGTCGCTCTGTTTTAGCCTGATCGATTTTTGGCAAGGGAAGATGTAAAAATCATCAATTTTTATAAACTTTTGAGCAAAATTTTGTGTTATTTTGTAAGGTGAACAGATTAAAGTGACGAAGTTATGAATGAGGTTAATAACTTTGCATCGGTAATATGTTCGGGCATTGTGAAAATCTAAACATTTTGCTTTGGACCTCGGAATATCCTCGGGCTCGCGCCTCGGGATATTCCTCGGTTCCAAAGGCAAAATGTTTAGATTTTTCACAATGCCTCCAAATAACCGATGCGCAGTTATTAACCTCTAAAGGATTCATGTTACAATGCTACAATATCATTGGGTCCCTTACCCTGCATTTGACATATGTTTGAGATACAAAGTATTAATGTAAGACTTATTTTCAATAAATATCAGAGCAACCATAAAATGTTTTGAAAAACAACTGATTTTAACCAAATTTTAAATATGGGTCTTGCTTGTGAAACACAGGTCTTTTTTTGTTCGCCTTATGCCTTCAAAATATCAAATGAATTTATCATTTTCATTGACTGTTAGTACCATAAACATGGATTTTCAGGGCAACAAGAAAGCCTTTGTTGTTTGTATTTTCCATAATTTTACACACATAAATAAAAAAAAAAATGTCATTTTCCTCATATTTTACATTACCTGCTGCTGAGAAACATGCATTTTCAGAATACTGTAAGTGGTAATTTCCGCGCGTATAATTTTTTGCGTTTTGCTGATTTTGAACTACATTGCTATTTTGAGTTTTCTTATATAGACCTATACATTAAAATAACATATTTGCATGTTTTTATTTTCGCGGTAGCTGTGTTGTGCACGAAAAGTTGAAAATTAATGTACTGCAAAATTGTCCACTTTTACAGTACAGAGGAGATATCTTACACTTCCCACAATGCATTTCTTCCAATGTTCAATTTTCTGTACTGATTTGCGGTCTTGATGAACAGAGCACATAGCAGGGCAGTGACCATGTCTTAATAATATATACCTAGTATAGCTACAACTTGAGCCTGTGGGGCCGGGGGGTACTCAGTACAAATGACCATAATGGGACGTGCCGCAAACATGGGTAGCATTTTCGGCCTTGTGGTATATCAATGACCCCTTTTTCAAAGCCTATTTTGGTATATGAATGGGTCCTTTTTTCAAAATGTTCTCAATTTTTTTCGGAAAACATCTCAATTTTTCCTTAATCTAGCCAAAATTTTCAAAATTTTCCCAAAATTTTGGGAAAATTCGTAAAAACTAAGACAATTTTGGTTAAGTTCGGCCGAAAATTTTGACTTTTGGTATATCAATGGGTCCAAATTTCTTGAAAAATTGGTATATTTATGGGTCCACTTCCAATCTCAGCGGCACGTCCCTACCAAAACCAAACTTGAGTACCCCCCGGGTGTGGGGCACTTCAGTCATAAATATCAAGAGCTATCTCAAGAACCACTGAACCAATACAGGGCTTGTGTGTACTCATTTTGTATGCTGATTCCCAATATAGTTATGAAAATGTACAATTCTGAAATTTTTGAATATTTTTAAACTCAATGTGGAGAGAGTTAATTAAACAATACACAACATAGGCATGTGGGGCATTTCTGCCTTAATTGGTAAAGTCTTTTGTCGGTTTGTCTCACCCCCAGGGTCCCACCATGACCCCATTTGACCTTTCCCTTGTTGTCCTCCCTTACAATTGGTTTTTCCTGTTGAAATCTATATACCCTCTGGAAGACATGACTGTAATCTATAGCTTGAATTATATGAAGATAAACCCTTATGCTTAGCTATGATGCATGGGGAGGGGGCAGGTGGAGAGAGAAAAAGAGAGAGGGAGGCATGGAGGAGGGGCAGTACAAAGTAATAAAATATGGAGAGGTAGAGGAGGAAAGAGAAGGAATAGAGAAGGAGAGAGGGGAGAGGGAAGGAGGGAGGGAGGGAGGCATGGAAGAGGGGCAGTATAAAGTAATAAAATATGGAGAGGTAGAGGAGGAAAGAGAAGGAATAGAGAAGGAGAGAGGGGGAGAGTGAAGGAGGGAGGCATGGAGGAGGGGCAGTACAAAGTAATAAAATATGGAGAGGTAAAAACCCAAAATTACGAAAGTTTCCACTTTTTATGGCAATTTTGCGCAAAATTTGTTGATTTTGCCACCCACCCCCCCCACCCGAAAATTCACTTTGCCCCTCAATGCCCCCAAAAAAAAAAAAAAATCCTGGAGCCGCCACTGGAAGGAATAGAGAGGGGAGAAGGGGCAGTACAATGTGATATGATGAGAGATAGAGGAGGAACTAGAAGAAAGGAAAAAGGGAGAGACAGAAAAAGAGAGAAGGAGAAAGATTAAGGATCAAAGGAGAGAGATATAAGACCCATGGCAATGTGATGATGCTATCCATGCATACCACCACATGAAATCAATAACATTAGTCTACAAATAGGGCACTGCATCTCGCAGTTGAAACCCAAAGATATCTTACCCTTCCCAGAATCCTTTGCAACATGATACATACCCTCATTCCATCAAATGACACTCCCATTAATTTGCACAGGTTTTCATTTTGAGAATAGACTAGCTGCACATGGGTCGCTAGTTAAGAAATAAACATATTTTGCAAGATCTTGATGCACTCTATTCACTGAGGTATATTTCATATTTTGTCACTATCTATACCCATGTGACACACCATAACAGTACAGATAAATGAAATGGAAGAAATGCATTATGGGAAGGGTTAGAAAGCTTCTCTGGTTGAAACCACCAAGCACAAAATGAATCATTTGACAAATGAATTTACATTTTTATACTAGACCATAGTATGTTGCAGAGATGCTTGGGCTATTCAGTTGAAATCCATACACCCCCTAGTATGGAAGACATGACATTATTAAACCTCCCACACACAGAGTGTGAATTTCAAATGGGGGCTACCTGAATAGCCTTAATAGGTGACTCCATTTGAAATTCACACTCCCTGTGTGAGAGATTTAGGTCATGTCTTCCATAGGGGGTGTATGGATTTAAACTGGAATAGCCCAATAGAACTACTGCATTGTGTAGAACTAATACGTCCCTCATTTGAATAGCCCATGTTTCTGTATTGTGCATTTGTACTTGATAAATTTATCAATTGAATTTTTCTCCATTTTTTAAAACAAAACTATCAGTTCGAAATAATTGTGTGAATAATAACTTTTTAAGGCTTGGATAGCGACATGTTCTCATATTTTTTGTGGGACCTGAGCGCACATCAGACATATTGAATTGCATTTTTAAAACGAGGAATGTCCTTCTGATATCAAATAATTTTGATTTTTTGAAATTTGCGATATAATACACATTTTATGGCAAATGATTAATTCTTCACTCATACCTCCCGACACTGAGATCCCCCACCGGGGCCCCCTCACACAAACAAATAAACATACCAAAACACAAGAAATTAGCATTAATTGTCGGTACTGTTATTGATCAGAGCACTACTGTAATGCTCCATGATTACCATTATGTTAAACATAATGAATCCTTTGTCTTGAATTACTACATAGATCAGGATAATTGAATCTATTACAATAGGACAGCCTACACAGAATACGAACGCAGCAACTAGGGAGCTACGAAAACTCGAAAAACTTGCCCTTTTTATTATTATTATTATTTGAATTATTGATAAGAACAAGAAAATGTGAGAACGTAGATTGGCCCAGCCTAGCCACCCCATGCCAATCTGGTGTTCGATTCTCCCTTCCGCCAAAATTTCACATGCCAAAATACCCTCCCATAAAGAGTACTAACCAGCTTGACCATAACAATATAAATAAAAATTTTATAAAAATTTTTGTGTGTTGTAGGCTCCAGCTACCGACGTGAAGTGATCTAACCCCGGAACAACCCTCCGCAATCTCACTCCCGATGACGTAATCGTGAAGAAGTTTAATTTATTCTAATTCAACGAGGGCAGTATCAACCGAATAAATTTCCAAAAATTGATATTTTTGAAATTTAACAGTCTTTGAAGTAAATTGTATAAATCTAATGATATGTACTTTAAGTGTATGTAGCTGGGATGAAAAGCCGACGATCACTTAAAAATTTTGACCCTTCATATTGAAGATATAGATTTTTTTCCCAAAGAGACCTAAAGTTTTGCAAGTTTTTGTGAAAAATCTATATCTTTTTTCATATTTTCACAAAATATCAAGAGCTATCTCAAGAACCACTGAACCAATACTAGTCTTGTTTGTATTCATTTTAATGCATTTTGTGCTGATTTCAAATATGGTCATGAAAATGTACAATTCCGAAATTTCTGAATTAACAAAACAACATTAAAACTTTTCGAAGTGATGTGGTGCAATGGCATCGGATATGTACAGGGCCTAGGGACAGAGTGTTCATAACCCAAACCAGAAACACAATGCATTGTGGGAAGTGATGTGGTACAATGGCATCGGATATGTACAGGGCCTAGGGACAGAGTGTTCATAACCCAAACCAGAAACACAATGCATTGTGGGAAGTGATGTTGTACAATGGCATCGGATATGTACAGGGCCTAGGGACAGAGTGTTCATAACCCAAACCAGAAACACAATGCATTGTGGGAAGTGATGTGGTACAATGGCATCGGATATGTACAGGGCCTAGGGACAGAGTGTTCATAACCCAAACCAGAAACACAATGCATTGTGGGAAGTGATGTTGTACAATGGCATTGGATATGTACAGGGCCTAGGGACAGAGTGTTCATAACCCAAACCAGAAACACAATGCATTGTGGGAAGTGATGTGATACAATGGCATTGGATATGTACAGGGCCTAGGGACAGAGTGTTCATAACCCAAACCAGAAACACAATGCATTGTGGGAAGTGATGTGGTACAATGGCATCGGATATGTACAGGGCCTAGGGACAGAGTGTTCATAACCCAAACCAGAAACACAATGCATTGTGGGAAGTGATGTGATACAATGGCATTGGATATGTACAGGGCCTAGGGACAGAGTGTTCATAACCCAAACCAGAAACACAATGCATTGTGGGAAGTGATGTGGTACAATGGCATTGGATGTACAGGGCCTAGGGACAGAGTGTTCATAACCCAAACCAGAAACACAATGCATTGTGGGAAGTGATGTGATACAATGGCATTGGATATGTACAGGGCCTAGGGACAGAGTGTTCATAACCCAAACCAGAAACACAATGCATTGTGGGAAGTGATGTGATACAATGGCATTGGATATGTACAGGGCCTAGGGACAGAGTGTTCATAACCCAAACCAGAAACACAATGCATTGTGGGAAGTGATGTGGTACAATGGCATTGGATATGTACAGGGCCTAGGGACAGAGTGTTCATAACCCAAACCAGAAACACAATGCATTGTGGGAAGTGATGTGGTACAATGGCATTGGATGTACAGGGCCTAGAGACAGAGTGTTCATAACCCAAACCAGAAACACAATGCATTGTGGGAAGTGATGTGGTACAATGGCATTGGATATGTACAGGGCCTAGAGACAGAGTGTTCATAACCCAAACCAGAAACACAATGCATTGTGGGAAGTGATGTGGTACAATGGCATTGGATATGTACAGGGCCTAGGGACAGAGTGTTCATAACCCAAACCAGAAACACAATGCATTGTGGGAAGTGATGTGGTACAATGGCATTGGATATGTACAGGGCCTAGGGACAGAGTGTTCATAACCCAAACCAGAAACACAATGCATTGTGGGAAGTGATGTGGTACAATGGCATTGGATATGTACAGGGCCTAGAGACAGAGTGTTCATAACCCAAACCAGAAACACAATGCATTGTGGGAAGTGATGTGGTACAATGGCATTGGATATGTACAGGGCCTAGGGACAGAGTGTTCATAACCCAAACCAGAAACACAATGCATTGTGGGAAGTGATGTGGTACAATGGCATTGGATATGTACAGGGCCTAGGGACAGAGTGTTCATAACCCAAACCAGAAACACAATGCATTGTGGGAAGTGATGTGATACAATGGCATTGGATATGTACAGGGCCTAGGGACAGAGTGTTCATAACCCAAACCAGAAACACAATGCATTGTGGGAAGTGATGTGGTACAATGGCATTGGATATGTACAGGGCCTAGGGACAGAGTGTTCATAACCCAAACCAGAAACACAATGCATTGTGGGAAGTGATGTGGTACAATGGCATTGGATGTACCGGGCCTAGGGACAGAGTGTTCATAACCCAAACCAGAAACACAATGCATTGTGGGAAGTGATGTGGTACAATGGCATTGGATGTACCGGGCCTAGGGACAGAGTGTTCATAACCCAAACCAGAAATCCATATCTAATGTATGGTGCACATTCAGATGCACTGTTAGCATATGTATACGGGGTTTGGATTTGATAATGCGAACAGAATTAATAAATGGATGCGTTGCAAATACAAATGGTAAAATACACACAGCCATGTTGGTAGCCATATGATTTATTTGGGAGTGGTGATAAAAAGTGGCCCTTTTTTTATTTTGCCTTCAAGTAAGGGCTGATCTTATATTTTTGATTGGCATTTGGGGTTAACCCCTCCCTTTGGCTACAGCTTTATACAGCTAAATCAAAAATGCCTATTTTATTTGGGACATGATAATTCATGACAACTGAACACTACTTGCAGATCTAACATTGCCTCTGATTGGTCAATTACATGATATCTTCACTTTAATCACCAATCAGAATGGAGCTTTGAAAATAATTCAGCCCAATTTTTTTTGTGTGGTGAAATTATTCTAACAATGTTGCTGATTAGTCCAATTGATAATGAAAACTTCTTTTTGGCCAATCGCTAGCATTCCATTTCAAAAAACCTACTCCCTCTGTGGAAGAAGCTTTTTATAGACCGTTTTATTAGATCTTCCACAGAGGTATGGCATTGTCATTTTTAAAGACAGTTCTTGTTTATGTAGACTTGTCCACAAAACAATCACAGGTTTCACAGGTTGTATTCTATACAAGCTGAGAAGACGGCAAAAAGAGCAAATCAGTAGCGTAGCCAGCGGGGGGGCAGAGTGAAAAAATAAAAAAAAATGAAAGAGAAAATCAGGAGGGCAAAGGAAAAGAAAAGGGCAAGGAGCCCTTTTCTAGCAAAATTCAGGGCCAAAATAGTGTAAAATACAACATTTTTTCAGCCACGCAAGACATTGTAACAATAAAGCCCTTTTTAGCGGATAATGGGCGAAAATAGTGTAAAATACCATTTTTTTGCGCTACGCGTGCACATCATCCCAATAAGGCCCTTTTCGGGAAGCTCAAAGACATACAGTCTCTATGTATTGTATGATGCAACTGCAATTTTTTTCGTCTGTGCCCCCAAAATTTTATTTTGCCCCCCCTGACCAAGAAAGCTGGCTACGCCCCTGGAGCAAATATTTATGTCCTGCTAAAATGTCCACTTACCAGTTCTTAGCCTTTTAATGGAATTGGTGTTAATTCCTTAACTCTCCCCACATGGTGTCGACTGCATGCAAAATTTTCTTTAAAAATTTAAAAAATTTCAGAATTGAACATTTCCATGACCATATTTGGAATTAGCATGCAAAATGCATTAAAATGAATACAAACAAGCCTTGTATTGGTTCAGTGGTTCTTAAGATAGCTCTTGATATTTTGAGAAAATATTTCAAAATTTAGACTCTTTTTTTATGTTGAAGCCTATTGCTAGTACACAAAGCATTACTGAGCTGTAAAGGCTGCACTTAAATATGGACATTTAATAGGGTTTTTCTATATTTGATGTATTTCATATACGGCATGTGTTACAGCAAAAATGGCTGAATTTGAGGAAAAAATATAAAAACTACTATTTTCTATTTCCTAAACTGATCTATTTGATGCTTATGAATAGTTTGTTCCTCTGTGGTCATAATTGTTACCGGTCAAAACCATAGAAAAGCATATAAACTCCATTTTCCCTGGAAATTTGTGGTAATTTTTTTATCAGGCCCCCCCCCCTTAGGAGGGTCAAAAATTTTCAGGGACCCCCTTTTTGCATCAGGCCCCCCTAACAAGTGTTTGTGAATGGTCCCGTACCTCATTTTTTCAACCCGAAACTAAAACTTAAAAAGAGGAAGTATCTGATAGTGAAACCAAAAAAATTAAAATCTATTTTTAATGCAAATCGCAAATTATTGCTTTAATATTATACACAATTCCCCAATACATAGTAATACTCATAATTAGATGAAATTTATAATGAAATAAAGATACAAAAAAATTGCCTTGTATTAAAGGAGTGTTTCGTGATCCTAGCATCCTCTTTTTATGACATTTTTCAGTACATATCCACGAAAAAAGCCTATTCCAAAAATTTCAGTTGATTCCGATTTTGCGTTTGCGAGTTATGCATGATTATGTGTATTACAATGCTCCATAGACAATGCGTTGTAATTTCGTTCTGGTGCACCAGAACGAAATTCAAATTTCACGATATCTTTGCAAAACGAATTAATCTGCAAGAAATATTTTGTACATAAACATTATGTAGCCAGAGGTTTCCAGTGATATAAATATCTCAACTTTTTTTGAGAAAAGTGGAGGGATGAGGCTGTGGATCACGAAATGCCCCTTTAAGAACTACTGAATCAATACTAGGCTTGTTTGTACTCATTTTAATGCATTTTTCATGCTGATTCCAAATATGGTCATGAAAATTTACATTTCTGAAATTTTTGATTTTCTAAAAAATTTTTGAAACTTGTCGTCTGCAGTCGACACCCGCGTGAAGAGAGTTAAGTTGACGGCAAAATGAACCACAACTTATGACAGAAAATTGGCAATTCCAGTTGAATTCCATACACCCCCAATATGGAAGACATGACCTTTAATAATGGGCTATTCCAGAAAATAGGTGCACACCCCCTATAGAGGAGTAAATTTTGAATCAAAGAAATGTCCGGATTTCCAAGTCTGCTTTCTGAAAACGACTGGATTTCCAGTTGCCAATGTTACTGGAAAAAGCTTGGAAATCCAATCAAATGAAGGGAAAATCACGGAAATGTTGAAAATGAGCTCTCAAATTGAGGATTTCTGATTTTAAACTATTTTTCTGCGGATTTTTTTGCCTTTGGGCACTTGAAAAGTCTGGATTTCCAACAGTCACGAGTGGACAAAAAGTCCGGATATCCGAACTCCTCTATAGGGGGTGTGCATCTATTTTCTGGAATAGCCCAATCCCCTACTACACATTGGATGTAGATCCAACTGTGTCACCAATTCAGTTAACATTTCAAATTCACACTCACTCAAGCCTCCAATAAGCAGGCACCCAGGAGCCATTCCCCAATGGTTATAACATTTTGGCTCCTGGTCCACACCAAAATCTTGTGAACCAGGCTCTACATTAGGCCTAAAAAAGACAATTGTTTGAATGGCGTAACATAAAAATTAAAAAAATAGGGTAGGTAGGTCGGGTTTTACTTTTAAAGCTGTAAATTGCGTTTGATGCCTTGGAACTTTTTTTCTTCCTTTTTTTTAATGTAATTAACTTTTTTATTTATTTTGTTTATTTTTTTTCCTGGCTTGATCTGCAATCGACATTTTTTAAGGACGTGTACACATGAAGCAAGTTGTTGTTTGCTGTATCAAGCCCAGGTAGACATATTATAAATCCTAATCCATCATTCTAACATTCTGCTGCACTGCCCCCGACTTGGGACGGGCGGTGGTGGTGGGTTGCGTGTTTTGGTCCCGGGAACCGTCCCTCTCCAGTGTAGCAACTGTTTGCATCAGGGAATCACATTACAGTAGTGGCTACTCCCTTCTTGCAGACCAGAAACTATTGGTATATTGGTGTTGAAACCAACGTGCCAAGCCATCACCCCTTAGTACCGTATACCAAGCAAAATAATATAGTAAGTTAAATAACATGCATCTAAATGTCTCAGGCATGTCAGGTGAGCATGGGAAGCTGTAGAAATAATATAAATAAGCATTTTGAGAGACTGAAAATGACTCACTGTTTAAAAATGATTACTGGTTCACCAGATAATCACAGAACCAGGAGCAACCTTTCTATCCCAAATGTGTGGCTCCTGGGCCAGACATGCTTATTTTGAGGTTTGTTTCATACACTCCCTGGTCACTGTGCTCCCTGGTAGCTCCTGGTCATGTCTTCCATAGGGGAGTAAGGATTTCATCAGAGCTCATCAGGAATAGCCCAATTAGCTACATTATACAGTCAATCCTGATAATTGAACTTTATTGCAAAACTGTACATTTTAGTGGTGCATGTATTCATTTGAACTGTAAGGAATAATTTGCATGGATTTTTTTAATCACTGTTTCATAGGCCTACAGGGTACCCCCCCAAAAAAAAGGGCATAATCTTCAAAAGTTGTGAGCCGATTGAAATAATTGTTTTGGTTTACTAAAGCTAACGATTAAAGGTTTCTTTACATACCAAAATATATTTGATCAACTTTTCAGAAGTAGGAGAAAAGAGGGCGCAATGAGGGCTCTCTTTTTTTTTTTTTTTGGGGGGGGGGGCACCCTGTAGCTTGGCCTGCACATAAAAACCTATGGCTAGCAAACATTTGCACAGGCGTTTAATTAAATTTGTGTTTCAATAAACCTGTGGTGTACACAGGGTTATAAAAGTGTTTGGGGCATAATCCCTTGAATGCTCAAAAAAAGTTTTCCAATGGAAATATGTCTTGGCGACTAAAATTGTGAATAGTTGTCAAAACCAGGGTGCTCAAAAATCTAAAAAGAGGCTGGGGGTCAGTGTTGTAGTCAAGACCTCTATGTCCGAGACCTGCCCATCCGTATGCCCCAAATCAGAACTCTTGCCCTCCTCCCAGTAAAAAACCCAAAAATCCACTTTTTGCAGAATGTTTGTACAAAATTGATTGATTTTGCCCCCCCCCCCCGGAAAAAATCCCTAGCACTGCCACTGATTGTACAGTAACATTCTATGGTATCAACATAATTCCAAGTAATAATGACCTGAAACAGTTAAATCCTTATGAAATTGTACAATTATTTCAAATTGCATTGGAGTAATTCATCTATCTGATAACCTTGACCTGTCATATTACTGTATGATTTCATCATAACATATCCACAACTGAAATTTATTCAAAATTTCTTGTATATTGTATAGACGAAATAACGAGGCAAGTCATGGATTTGGTCGGATATTACTGGGTCCCTGGCGCACCAAACTGGTGTTGTGTGGATTAAAACCCGCTTAAAAATCAATGTTAAATTGTAATTGTTTAATTGTGTTGTAAAATTTCATCATTCTTTTGTCTACGTGTAACATGGGTGATGGAATGCAGTTTAAAATTCCCGCCAAGGACGCATCATTTCTGGTGGGATTAATACAGTGGGGACCCAGTTATGGCTGCGTGAAATTGGATTGTTCATTCATTCATTCATTATTCATTCTTCATTTATTTATTTTTATCAACCAGGTCCCAGTACACAAAAGTAAGTACACCCAAATGTATTAGGAATACACCCAAATGTATTAGGAATATACCCAAATGTATTAGGAATACACCCAATGTATTAGGAATACATCCAAATGTATTAGGAATACATCCAAATGTATTAGGAATGCACCCAAATGTATTAGGAATACATCCAAATGTATTAGGAATACATATAAATGTATTTTCAATACATCCAATTGGGTTAGCAATACACCTAAATGTATTAGGAATACACCCAAATGTATTAGAAATACACCTAAATGTATTAGGAATACACCCAAATGTATTAGGAATACACCCAAATGTATTAGGAATCCACCCAAATGTATTAGGAATGCACCCAAATGTATTAGGAATGCACCCAAATGTATTAGGAATACACCCAAATGTATTAGAAATACACCCAACTGTATTAGGAATACACCTAAATGTATTTTCAATACATCCAATTGGGTTAGCAATACACCTAAATGTATTAGGAATACATCCAAATGTATTAGGAATACACCCAAATGTATTTTCAATACACCCAACTGGGTTAGGAATACACCCAAATGTATTATGAATAATTAGAATACACCTAAATGTAGGCCTATAGTTGGAATGCAGCCAAATGTATTAAGAACACACCCCAATGTACCGTATTAAGAAAAATTCAGGGTTTTTTAACACACTTAGGCCTAAAAAATTGTTTGATTGGCGTAACATATAAAAAAAATTAGGGTAGGTCGATCGGCATATTTTTTACACACATTTTTGGCTGTAAGTCGTGTATGATAAAGGCTTTAGAACTTTTTTTCCCTGTTTTTATTTTATTTTTATTTTAATTTGTTTATATTTTTTTGCAAAAAATACGAAAAAAAAAGTCTAGGGTCGGGCCTATTTTTAGGGTCGGTCGGGTTACACTAATCAAACAATTTTAAATCGCGTATGATATTAAAAGGCTTTAGTACTTCTTTCCCTTTTTTTATTTTATTTTAATTTTAATTTGTTTATATTTTTTGCAAAAAATATGAAAAAAAGTCTAGGGTCGGGCCTATTTCTAGGGTCGGTCGGGTTACACTAATCAAACAATTTTAAATTGCGTATGATATTAAAAGGCTTTAGAACTCACACTAATCAAACAATTTTTTCTAAGGCCTTATATTCAACAGTTTAATAATTTAAGAAACTAAAAATTGTGACTTTACACAGGGTTTATCATGGATGGCCATATTTGGGCGTATTCCTAATAAAAGTGCGTCGCTAAGGCACTGTGTATACATAGCAACACTGGTTATAATTTTGACATCACAAAATCAATTCATTGATATAAATTAATCCATATTGTTTCCATATGAACAAAACATTTAGTTGATTCAATAAGCTCACATGAATTAAGACACCCATGCATACACATATAGGTAGCTGACTCACAACACTTACTTCTAGTTCTATTAAGCTACTTGCGGTTCCGCCATTATGCACTATGTGCGGGAGAGCCTCGAACTGGCAGCATACATGAAAGGAAGAATTATGTAACCTTACACAGAAGCGTTATGACTAGTTCAATTCCCATTCATGTATGCTGCCAGTTCGAGGCTCTCCCCACATAGTGCATAATGGCGGAACTGCAAGTAGCTAATTGGGCTAAACCAAAGGTAAATGTGACCATCCACCACGAAGTGGTAGTAAAGTCGGCACTAGATCATTTTCTGTTTATTACAGATTGGGAAAGAATGCATTTTCAGCTTTAAAATGACACATCAACCAGCTTCATCGGACATCTGAAAGTGAAGTTATGGTGCATCAAAGGTCAAATTCCTAATATATTTTACATAGAAATCCAATACTGTTTTTGATTGTATCTCAAAATGGAAAATGCCGACTTTACGACCAGTTTGTGGTGGATGGGCACAAATTGTCTTACAGTTTGTTCAGCTCGTAATAGGCGGGAAATGTTAGGCTTTTACCACTATGCTGACAAGTAGACCCACGTTAATAGTGCTATTAGTTAACTAGCTGTTTATAATTGAAGACCAAATTAAAGACGTCCTGTCAACTGGACCAGAAATGCCATACTGCGCAGGTCAGCAACCAATCACATCGCACCTTTGCTCTGACGTCAGACGCAAACTAGTCTTTTTAATTCAGTCTTCAAATTATAGAGTTGATTCAATAAGCTCACATGAATTACGACACCCATGCATAACTCACATACAACTTGACTCACAATTGCTTCTATTGGGCTAAAACAAAGCTAAAATTGTCTCAGCTTCCCGTACACATCTGAGATGAATATTCGTCTCAGCTACGTAGAGCTTTGCCATATTTGCCAAATTGTCCTTAAAGTTCCATTCAGTGAGTGGTCCCAACGGAAGTATTTTAAAATTGTTTATAAATTGCTTAAAAGTGAAGGATAAGTCATTCAAATTGTCATCATTGGTATTTTTAAATGAAAAATTTGGTAAAAAAAAACAAAGAAAACAGCACACCGTTGAAGCCCCATTCAAATACATGTAGGTATTTAGATACTGTCAGTAGGCTATATAAATTAGATTCATGTAAATGATTATATCGTCTTAAATACAAAGCTTTCGGCTGATACACTAGCAGGCTATGTTAGCACATCTATGACAATGACAAAGGTCCCAAAATCTGAATTTTGATGATATTTACAATCGACCGGATTGATGAGCAAATCACTGAATGGGCCTTTAATCACTGGAAATTATGTTATCTGCAATTAGCTGCATGCCCTATTTGATGTGACAGCCTTGTCCTAATCACTGGAAATATTACCGAATGTTATATCAAGCATAAAGTTTAAGAAGGCTATTCTACAAAAGCTGCCTTATACAATTTCTGGATTCTATATGTATTAGAATACACCAAAATGTATTAGGCATACACCCAAATGTATTAGAAATACACCCAACTGTATTAGGAATACACCCAAATGTATTAGGAATACACCCACATGTATTAGGAATACACCTAAATGTATTAGGAATACACCCAAATGTATTAGGAATACACCCAAATGTATTAGGAATACACCCAAATGTATTAGGAATACACCCAAATGTATTAGGAATACACCCAAATGTATTAGGAATACACCCAAATGTATTAGGAATACACCCAAATGTATTAGGAATACACCCAAATGTATTAGAATACACCCAAATGTATTAGGAATACACCCAAATGTATTAGGAATACACCCAAATGTATTAGGAATACACCCAAATGTATTAGGAATACACCCAAATGTATTAGGAATACACCCAAATGTATTAGGAATACACCCAAATGTATTAGGAATACACCCAAATGTATTAGGAATACACCCAAATGTATTAGGAATATACCCAAATGTATTAAGGAATACACCCAAATGTATTAGGAATACACCCAAATGTATTAGGAATACACCCACATGTATTAGGAATACACCTAAATGTATTAGGAATACACCCAAATGTATTAGGAATACACCCAAATGTATTAGGAATACACCCAAATGTATTAGGAATACACCCAAATGTATTAGGAATACACCCAAATGTATTAGAATACACCCAAATGTATTAGGAATACACCCAAATGTATTAGGAATACATCCACATGTATTAGGAATACACCCAAATGTATTAGCAATACACCCAAATGTATTAGGAATACACCCAAATGTATTAGGAATACACCCAAATGTATTAGGAATACACCCAAATGTATTAGGAATACACCCAAATGTATAAGGAATACACCTAAATGTATGACACCTGGCAGCTATTTAGGGAGAAAAAAGTTATGATTCCTACGTAACATCACATGGTAAAAGTGACAAGTAATTGAACAAATTGGTGTTGTTCTACGATGTTTTAATTGACATAAATTATACACTGACGTTTCGTACAAAAGTACTTTATCAAAGTGAGAAAATAGAGAATGTCTGCGAGCATGGAAAACAAAAATGAGAAAAGCGATGTTAAAAGGTGCGTACTAGAAATGTCGCGTACTAGAAATGGCGCATACTAGAAATGGCGCGTACTAGAAATGGCGCAATTTAAAGCAATTTTCATCACTCTCTCTTCCTCTTTCTTTGCATTTCATTTAATATCTAGAGTTTGTCTGCGACCGCTTACGCTCGCTCTGCATTAACTTGCGTGTTGCGCCATTTCTAGTACGCACCTTTTAACATCGCGTTTCTCATTTTTGTTTTCCGCGCTCGCAGATATTCTCTATTTTCTCACTTTGATAAAGTACTTTTGTACGAAACGTCAGTGTATAATTTATGTCAATTAAAACATTGTAGAACAACACCAATTTGTTCAATTACTTGTAGCTATATTTAGGGAGACCCAGCAGCAGCCCTCGATTTAACCCACGGCACCCATGGCATTTTGCCGTGGGTGCCCATCCCCACTGCCGTAATGCCCTCAAAATATGTCCTTTACCCAAGGCAGTCACTTGCGATGCCCTTTAATGAAGTTACCGTCGGTGCCCCAGCCCTGCCCCTTCATTATAAAATCATCTATCAGATGTTTGTGTGTGTTTACTTTTGAGAAATTGCCTTGGTGCCCTTCTCAAATTTTCAACAGTTGCCATGATGCCCTCTTGAAATATTACAAACTGCCGTGCTGCCTTGCCTTTTCAGTGAAAATCCAAGGCAATTATCAACTTGCCCTAAAAAAGTTGCTGTGCCCCTTCAGATCCTTAATTCGTGGGCTGCCCAGCAGGACATACATTCTATCTCCTCTATATACCAACCAATCCAATAGCATTACAAATGCTTTGCCAAATTGCTATCAGCAGTAGATAGCAGATCTATAGCAGTTTAATTTCAGATTGGTTTTTTTTTTTTTGCTTAAAAGGGCAATTCGTGATCGACAGCCTCATGCCCCCCCACTTTTCTAGAAAAAGTTGAGATTTTTATACCACTGGCTACATAATGCTTATGTACCAAAAATTTCTTGCAGATTAATTCGTTTTAATAGCAAAAACATCGCCAAATTTGAATTTCGTTCTGGTATACCAGAACGAAATTACAATTATGGTGCAGTGTAATACACCAATTCATGCATAACTCGCAAATGCAAAATCGGAATCAACTGAAATTTTGAGAATAAGCTTTTTTCGTGGATTTCTACTGAAAAATGTCATAAAAAGAGGATGCTAGAATCCTCCTTTAATATGGTATCTAAAATTCTAATGAACCAAAATTAGGATCAGCCAAGATCAAAATATATATTTTAATTAAAACAACCGGAATCCAGCATGGTCAGACACACGAAATGGGCTAATCCAGTTGAAATCCATTCACCCCCTATGGATGACATGACCTTAATCTAGTACTACACAGGGGATATAGATTTCAATAGAGTTTCAATAGATTTCTATAGAGTCCCCCAATCAGGTAAACCCAGTTGAAATGCACCCTCCTGGCAGTATGGAAGATACATGTTACATCTTCCACTGGAATAGTGCACTGCTATCAGCAGTAGATAGCATTAATTCCCTATGCTTATTATGCTCTCCATGCTAGCCATGCGCTTCAACGGAAAAAGTTTTGAAATATTTTCTCAAAATATTATGAGCTATCTTAAGAACTACTGAACCAATACTAGGCTTGTTTGTACTCATTTTAATGCATTTTTCATGCTGATTCCAAATATGGTCATTAAAATTGACATTTCTGAAATTTTTGAATTTAAATTTTTTTTTGAAACACGTTGTCTGCAGTCGACACCTGCGTGAAGAGAGTTAATATGAAATAAACCAATAAATCTCTTTAATGAGTTCTTCTATTGTATATCTCTCATATGTTATTATATTATTAGTCTTTGATGCTAAATTCATGTCAAATAATAACCATATATTCTTCTTTTGTGTCCAGGCATGGGATTTGCTTTGTGCTTTGTTATTAACCCTTTCCACGCTGATGTCGACTGCTGACAACAAGTTTCAATCAAATTTTTAAATTTCAGAATTGCAAATGTGACGTGGTATATCAAAATGAGACACTTTTGGGCAGGTTATCAATTTTGAGTGTTTTGCATATCTTAAAGGTGGCACGCAGGATCACTCTCAAAGTGGGAAATTTTAGACATTGTTTTGTATTGTATCTTTAAAAGTAATGATGATAAGTACATAAAAGTATACATTTTCAGAAAGGAAATGATGCAAGGAATCCAACTAGTATGGCAGATTTCTGCAAAAATTTTCCATGCCAAGTTTTTTCGGTCCACCATAACAACTTACCTTAAATATCAAAATTGACCAAAATTGCATATCGGTGGTCTAAAGACGCAAATCTAGAAATTGTTTTCTTAAATTTTTGATTTTTTTCATCGTTTTGAAAATATACCTTATATTATCTCAAATTTTGGTCAAAATTGAAAAAAAGTCAAATTTGATCTTTTTTGACCCATATTTTTAAAACAAAGAAAAAATTCAAAAATTTAAGAAAACGCTTCTGTCTTACGAACACAAATAGGCAATTTCCATCCATTTGATATTTTCGTTAAGGCAGACCGTAAAAAATTGGCATGGAAAATCAATTTTGGCGCTTTTCTCAAAACCTGCTCATTTTTGCAGAAATCTGCTGTGCTAGCTGGATTCCTTGTGTCATTTCCTTTCTGAAAATGTATACTTTTATATATACTTGGCATTACTTTTGAAGATACAATACAAAATAATGTTTAAAATTTCCGACTTTCAGTGATCCTGGGTGCCCCCTTAAAAATGTAGAGACACCATGCATTGGCTTTTGCATGGTCAATTCGTAATTTGTCATTTTAAAAATTGCACAAATTTCCAAACAACGGTTCTGATGCTCACGATGATTAAACTTTTGATACCAAATTTGGTATCAACCTTCAAAGGAAAGTGTATAGAAAATTATTATATAAATTATTTTGCCATAAACTCATCAGACTCTGATTAAATGGGGATGGAACTAGTGGGGACTTTTTAATTTGGCTGTGTTTATATCAATCCTACTGGTACATGGGTCATTAGGTATATGACAGGTGTAAATGAGGCATTGCTTTCACACAGACCATAGACCACATATTAATTTCACACTTAACTCTCTTCACGCAGGTGTCGACTGCAGACGACAAGTTTCAAATTTTTTTTTTTATTCAAAAATTTCAGAAATGTAAATTTTCATTACAATATTTGGAATCAGCATGAAAAATGCATTAAAATGAGTACAAACAAGCCTAGTATTGATTCAGTAATTCTTAAGATAGCTCTTGATATTTTGAGAAAATAATTTGAAAACTTGAACTTTTTCTATTGAAGCGCATGGCTAGCACGCAGAGCATTAATAGATTACAGATTCTTAACACATGGATATACAAAATGGCTTTTTTGAAAACTGCCTGGAAAGGTGCGTAAATTCGGCCTTCAAAGGCCCAAAGCAGGCTGAAAAAAAATAAATGAAAATGCGTACATTTGGACAACAGAACTCGGGCAAAAGCCTGAAAATTCTCATGTCTATAATTAAAGAAATTTAGTCTATATGTCCATTTTGCTACCAACCTCAGTGGCGTACCGTGGCCGCCCCTACCCCGGGGGGGGGGGCTGAAGAAAATTAAATTTTGCCGCCCTTTCCTCAACAGCCCGAAAAGGTTGACCCAATTTTTTTTTCGGTGGTTTGAAAAAGTGCAAAAAAAAAAAAAAAAAAGGATTATAGGCGCTAGCGCCCTAAAGTACCATTTTTTCAAAAAATTTTATACTTTTTCATACTAATTCTTTTTGCCGCCCCTACTTCTTTCGCCGCCCCTCTTTTTGCCGCCACTTCTTCCGCCGCCTCTTCATTTTGGCCGCCTCCTGCTTTTACCCCGGGGGCTGGTGCCCCCAAAGCCCCCCAAAAAAATATACGCGCATGAACCTTGCAGCCTCTTTCTGGTATACTTCTGAATCTTACTTGAGCTTAACATCCAAAGTGAGTGAGCGGTAAATAACAACACATTTTAACATGCGTGTTTGGTCTATAATGAAAGGCAGAAAAATAATGAAAAAGTTGCCTCACTTGTCTTCAGAAATTATGTGATGGGAAACTCAAGATCGACTGTCAGGAGCCTAAAATCAAGATTGTCAGATTCCGATCCTTTACATACATGGCTCGAAAAAGTGGGGAATTTGGGAAGCTCATTCCCAGGAAATGTTGGTGTTTGGAGGGAAATTCTGGTATTTGGAGGGAAATTGTGTCTATAAAACATGCTATAAATTGTGGGAAATTTAGCTCGCTTCCCGGGAAATTAACATTTTTTCGAGCCCTGTTTACATACATGTATATTGAGTAAGTGTATGTACCTATAGCCTATGTATGGTATATGGTCTGTAAAATGCAGAAACAACAGATGAAATGAAGCGTAAATGAACTAAATAAAAGATTTCACACATTAACGGACTTACATAAATAAATAATACCAGGCAGGCTAATGACCTCCTATTGGGCTATTCTACTTGAATGACATACACCCCCTATAGAAGACATGAAATTAATTATCCACACAGGGAGGGTGAATTTCAAATAGGGTTACCTGAATGGGTGTCTCCATTTGAAATCTACACCCCCTCTGTGGGATATTACGATTATATTTTCCATAGGGGGTGTATGGATTTCAACTGGAATAGCCCAGTACCACTGGTCCTGGGGTTGCATACACTACAGACCACAATGGCCTCATCCCAATGCCATAGTTCAATTACCTCAATCAAACAATCATAGAGCAAAATTTGACCTCAAGTTATGGAGTATGAGTTTGTGTACCCAAATTTTCAAAGGTCATTCAATGAATGTGCAACTGTATTGGGGTTAAAGAAATGTGCCCTGATAGATGAGCATGTTGTGGATCCTAGCGATATGAAGAGTTCAAATGTAAAAGCAACATATATTTTTCTCAATTGAGGTAACTAAGGCCCCCCCCCAAAAAAAAATTGTTTGTTTGTCCTCCACAGCTTTGAAAGAGGCGGTGCGGGTGGGCGGATTTTTTTTTATAATTTTTTTTTTCGGATTTGGCGTATTCCTGGACCTAGCTAGAACTAAAAGCTACAATCATTAATGCTCTGCATGCTAGCCATGCCCCTTCAACGGAAAAAGTTCAAGTTTTGAATTATTTTCTCAAAATACCAAGAGCTATCTTAAGAACTACTGAACCAATATTAGGCTTGTTTGTACTCATTTTAATGCATTTTTCATGCTGATTCCAAATATGGTCATAAAAATTTACATTTCTGAAATTTTTTAAATTTTTGAAAATTTTTGAAACTTGTCGTCTAGTTAATGGTGACTTACACAAGGAATTAACTCCTACCTCGGAACACAAATTATAACTTATATTGATGTCACAAAATGTTTTTTGGGGGCTTTTTATTTTCAACCTTGAAAGATCCTAGCATTTAGCTCTAGCTAGGTCCAGAGATATTCCAAATCTGAAAAAAAAAGAAATGAATTTTTTATTTATTTAAAAATAAAAAAATTTAAAAAAATAAAAATTTTGGTCAGGCCTTAAACTGAGGAGCGGGCGGTGGAGGACAAACAAACAACTTTTTTTTTGGCCTAATGGCAAATAATTTGTCAAAATATGTGCTGTTTTTGATCATAGTTTCAAAAATGTCATTGGATTTTTTTAGGGTGTCAATTTAATAAAGATTGTATAGCAGATGTTGGGGTTCTTAAGGGAAGGGGTATGAACGTTTGGACAGTATTTATTGTGGGACATTAGAGCACATCAGACATATCAAATTGCTTTGAATACTGAAGAATATCTTTCTGATATCAAATAATTTTCATTTTTTGAAATTCGCAATGTAATATACATTTTATGGCAAATAATTAAAATTGATATTTTTGATATTTTAAATATCAAAAATATCAATTTTTAATTATTAAAATTATTTATTTGTTAAAACAGTACACGAAGTAAATTTTTTAAATCTGATGATTTATACTTAAAGTGTATGTAGGTGGGATGAAAAGCCGACGATCAATTGAAAATTTTGACCTTTCGTATTGAAGATATTGATTTTCCAAAACACCAAAAAAATTAGGTCATTTTGGGGAAAAAATCCATATCTTCAATATGAAAGGTCAAACTTTTTCAATTGAACGTCAGCTTTTCCTCCCAGCTACATACACTTTAAGAATATATCATTAGATTTATAAAATTTACTTCGAGGACTGTTATTATATCAAAAATGTGAAAAATATAAAATTTTAATCATTTTTCATAAAATTTGTATTATATCGTGAATTCAAAAAATGAAAATTATTTGATATCAGAAAGACATTCTTCATATTCAGAATGCAATTGGATATGTCTGATGTGCTCTCATGTCCCACAAAAAATACTGTCGAAACACTCAAAACGCTCATTCCAGATCCCTTAACGCAAGGAACGCAAAAAAAGGCCTATATTGCATTTTGCTCTGAACGTTTCACATTTACTAATTTATTTTTCTGTTCATTTACTTTTATTCATCTATTTATAACTTTATATTTATTCAATTATTGATTTATTCATTAATTAATTTTATTTATTTGTTTATTTAATCCTTCCTTGTGCTTGTTTTTACTATTCGCTATTGTGCAGGCAGATTCAATATTTATATAACCCAACGTTTAAAAGTTTTTTGTACAACATTTTGTTTTTGCTAGGCAAGCTGTCATTCTGCAGGAATTTTATTTTCACTGACGTCGCACATTGGCATGGAATCACAAATATAAACAAAATAATTAAAATATTAATGCTACAGATTACATATTACACTGAACAAAATTTTGCACACACACAAACATAAAATCCCTAAGCTTGAAGAAAATATCACAAATTTTTTTACACAAAATTAAAGGCATATTTATAATGGGATATTTCAGTCGAAATCCAAAATCCCCCTGTGGAAGATTTTGGAAACATCTTCCACAGGGGGAGTATGTTTTTCAAATGTAATTGGTCAGGGTTAATCATTTTGAAACCCATACTCCCCCTGTATTATGGCTTTACCTATATCTTTAAACAACTGGAATAAGTATATCAAATAGAAGTGCAACTCTCTGTTCTATTCAAAATGCATACTCCCTCTGTGGAAGACTTTAGCTAAATCTTCCACAGGGGTAGTGTGGATTTTAACTGGAATAGCCCAATTTAGGCATCATCTGCATCATGTTCAACTTCGCATGAAATGTTTCAAATTTACCCAAACTGTTGATGTGTTGTATAGTATGGAATAGAACATTATTTTTTGTACGTGTAAATATTCACAATCTTGACTTTCATTTTATCCCCAAAGGGGACTGACCTAAAGTGACCAAAAGAAAGTCCCTCCCCCAGTGGCGGTGCCCCAAATATTTTTCATGCCCCCTCCCCACTTTTTAGGCAAAACCCAAAAATTATGTAAATTTCCACTTTTTGCAGCAATTTTCCGATTCCCCCCTGAAATTCACTTTGCCCCCCCCCATGCTCCCCTCTAAAAATTCCTGGTGCTGCCACTGCTTCACCCACCCATTTGGTTCTTCAGTATACAGCAGAGGAAACAGTTTTGAAGTAAAAACATGACTAAACGAATTGCTTTAAATTAATTATGCAAGGGAATCAATACACATAGGAGAGTTAATTAAAAAGCACAAAAATCTTTAATTTATTCTTGGTAATTAACACATATTATAAATGGCAATAGGGTGAAGCTATACAATGTGTATGTGCTTTAGGTATTAGGTCATTAACTCTCTTCACGCGGGTGTCATGGACATGTTTAAAAAAAAAATTTAAATTCAAAAATTTCAGAAATGTGATATTTCATGACCATATTTGGAATCAGCATGAAAAATGCATTAAAATGAGTACAAACAAGCCTAGTATTGATTCAGTGGTTCTTTATATAGCTCTTGATATTTTGAGAAAATATCTCAAAACTTGGACTTTATGTTGAAGCTTATGGCTAGCATGCAGAGCATTAAGGCAGGCTGGGGGAGCATGACCTGGCAATGTTTGCACTTAAATATTGAGACCGATGGGGCACTCCCATACGTATTGTGCCCATGAAAAAGACCCCGGTATTTTTGGCAAATCCTACACCCAATGACCCCGTTTTTTTCAGTAGCCTACACTGAATGACCCCCTTTCTTGAACAATTAGCCCTCAAAATTGAAATTTTGTATTTTGAGCAAAATAAATGAGTTCTTGTCTATTTTGTACTGTAAAATTGGGTAAAAAGCTATTTTTGATTGTCAATGATGTAAAATTTTGGGCACTCCATACAAAATCACCCCATTTTTGACATTGCCAACACCGAATGACCCCTTTTTTCTGAAAATTTCTACACCGATATAGACCCCTAGTTTTGTACGCTGGTAGGCACAGGTATGTCACTTATCCGAATGCCCCCCCGATTTGAGACAAATAAAGTGGACACTAAGGTCATTAAGGCAGGATGGAGGGGACCATGACCTAGCAATGTTTGCAATCAAATATTGAGGCAAATAAAGCTGACACACAAGAGAAGAGTTAAGGTGGGTCAGAGGGGACCATGACCTAGCAATGTTTGCAATCAAATATTGAGCAAATAAAGCTGACACACAAGAGAAGAGTTAAGGTGGGTCAGAGGGGACCATGACCTAGCAATGTTTGCAATCAAATATTGAGACAAATAAAGTAGACACATAAGAGGAATGGTATGGGTTCTACACACTTAAAACTACGGGGTAAAAAATGACCCAAACGGGGTCATTTTTGACCCCAGCATAGTTATCAACTAAACACCATACCACTAACGGGTCATTTTGACCCCATTGGTCGGGGTCATTGCAATGACTACGTATTTGGGTCAAATAGTAACCCCATTGGGGTCAAAATATTACCACATTTAGGGGTCAAATGAAATGACCCCTTCAAAAGGGTTGCCTTATTGGGTTACTTAATGACCTCATTTCGGGGTCAAATGAAATGACCCATTTGAAAGGGTTGTTTTATAGGGTTACTCAATAACCACATTTAGGGGTTGTTTGGATTTTTTAGTAGGCCTATGGTCATGCTGGTCCCACCAGGACATAAGTGTGTTTCTGCACAGAGAAAGCATTACATAAACAGCAAACTGCAAAATGCATCTGTGTATCACACTCACACACAGTCAGTCATCGCCTATGACAGTTCACGTATTATAAGCTTACATGATATAAGCTTAACAACTGCAGCCAAGACACCAGCCACGACAGCATGAAATTGGAATGAATCTGCGTGCATAGACAAGGGTCTATGCATCCTTGCAGTATCACTTTTCAACTAACTTTTCTTTTCATATTCCATCATGCAGACAAGCACACACGACATTCCGCTGAGCTGCACAATCAGAACAAATATGGCGCTGATGTGACCACGTGAGCCGATGCACACCGTGCGTGCAAATAGTTCCGAAATGCAAGTCATTATAAAGTTGACAAATTGGGTAACTTCGGTCAAAAAATTAGTTTTATTTATTAATCAACAAACACTAATTGCAGCTCATGTTTAAACTCATTTATGAATTGAGATTTTCAAAGCGGAAGATTGAAACTGATATCAATGCGCGACGGTATCGGCAAAATGACCACTAAGTTTTTGACCACGTTCGTCGTGGCTAAAATGACCTCGTGAATGTGGTCAAATTAAAACAATACAACCCCCTTGAAGGGTCAAAACAACCCCAAACGTGGTCAATTCAAAATGACCACGGAAAATATAACCCCGTAGTTTTTAGTGTGTATAAAGGATTATTGAAAGTGATGAGATTGGTCAAACTAGCATTTTAACACCCTGAGCACTAACTGCTGATCTAACATTGCCTCTGATTGGTCAATTACATGATATCTTCATTTTATCACCAATCAGAATGCAGCTTTGCAAATAATTCACCCCAATTTTTTTGCATGGTGAAATTATTCTAACAATGGTGCTTATTGATAATGAAAACTTCCTTTTTGGCCAATCAACAGGTAGTACTAGTTCTCATGGGGTTAACAACACCTTACGGTAGCCTACTTTTGAAAATTGAAGTTTGGTTTATTATGAATTTACTGTAGCAGCATGTAGACTGATATTGGACTCTGTCATATTGACATAAGCTTAAAAAGTTACCTTTTCAGCTATGTCGTTGCTCTATTCAGACTCTGAAAAGGTAACTTTTTAAGCTTTTGAATTTACTTCAGTTAATAATTTCCAATGTTTTTTCTCCGGGAGATGCTATTTTTTATTTGTAAATCATACTTTTCTTTCATAATTCAGCACAGAATAAAGCCAAATGAAAATATTGTGGGTGGCAATGACATGAAAAGTTGGTACAGGTATCATGTGCAACAGTCAATGGCCTCATTTTGTGTTTGAATATTGTGGGTGGCAATGACATGAGAAGTTGGTACAGGTATCATGTGCACCAGTCAATTGCCTCATTTAGTGTTTGAATATTGTGGGTGGCAATGACATGAAAAGTTGGTACAGGTATCATGTGCCCCAGTCAATTGCCTCATTTAGTGTTTGAATATTGTGGGTGGCAATGACATGAAAAGTTGGTACAGGTATCATGTGCCCCAGTCAATTGCCTCATTTAGTGTTTGAATATTGTGGGTGGCAATGACATGAAAAGTTGGTACAGGTATCATGTGCCCCAGTCAATTGCCTCATTTAGTGTTTGAATATTGTGGGTGGCAATGACATGAAAAGTTGGTACAGGTATCATGTGCCCCAGTCAATTGCCTCATTTAGTGTATGAATATTGTGGGTGGCAATGACATGAAAAGTTGGTACAGGTATCATGTGCCCCAGTCAATTGCCTCATTTAGTGTTTGAATATTGTGGGTGGCAATGCCATGAAAAGTTGGTACAGGTATCATGTGCACCAGTCAATGGCCTCATTTTGTGTTTGAATATTGTGGGTGGCAATGACATGAGAAGTTGGTACATGTATCATGTGCAACAGTCAATGGCCTCATTTTGTGTTTGCAGGCTCTCCATCAGTTCCAAAGGGAAAACCCCAAAAATGTAGCTCTTTAACCAAACATTTAAAGGAAAAAAGGTGACTATTTTAACTTTGTAGTTAAGTCCGATTTTGCCAAAAGTTTGGCGCTATATGCCGAACATCCTTATTAAAACAAATCTTAAAATTAAAATTAGTGGTACCCCGCCCCCGGTTTTATATTTATGAAACTTACATCTCAAAACTTTTCTGGCTGATTTCTTTGCCAGAAAAGGTCACATTTTGTCTTAGTATTGCAGCTCCAGGGGGGGAGGGAGGGGGGGCAAAGAAAGAGATGCATCACAACTTATTCAAACTTCCTTTTATTACACTGTATTATCATTTTTCCTTTCATCATTTTGCCCCCCCATATTGTAACACCTGGATCCGGGTCCACTGTGGTAAATGCAGCCCTGCATGATTTAATATTAAGGCAATCCCTCTGGTATCCCCTTCCCCAAAATACAACCTCCAACCCCCCCCCCCCTCCCAAACTGGTTTGGTCATATCACCAGTAATAAGCAACATGATTATCAAATGTATGTAGTTTTACACATGTATACCTGATATCACAGATTACACTCATGCCAGACTCATCACATCCCATCATGCATTGCTTCAGTCGTCTTATATTTTAAACCAGCAAGTATTTGACTAAGGCCTAAAAATAAATTGTTTGATTGGCGTAACCCAACCTACCCTAAAAATAAGCCCAACCCAGTCTTTTTTTTTGTGCAAAGTTAAAACAAATTAAATTACACTTATACATTTTTAAAAAGAAAAAAGTTCAAAGGCCTTTATCATACGCAATTTACAGCTTAAAAAAAAAGATATCGACCTACCTAACCTATTTTTTTTTAATGTTATGCCAATAAACAATTTTTTAGACTTAACCCTGTTGATGTTGATCTCCCCAAAAGCAAAGCATAGCAAGATCCTTGTATGGTTTAGCACAATGCATTGTGGGAAGGGATCACAGCATAGTCATATGGACTACTAGCAGTAGACTATGACCCAGAGGATGATTTAAGGACTTCCTATCATGCACTATGTTTATCTACGTCATTGTGTGTTGTTTAGCACAATGCATTATGGGAAGGGATCACAGCATAGTGATATGGACTACTAGTAGTAGACTATGACCCAGAGGATGATTTAGGACTTCCCATCATGCACTATGTTTATCTACATCATGGTGTGTTGTTTAAACACAATGCATTGTGGGCAGGGATCACAGTGATATGGACTACTAGTAGACTATGACCAGTCAGTATGTGTTTGCCAACTCATATCATTATTGATATACAATGGTGTTTATTGCATTTTGTTTACCATCACCATGGCAACAGCAACAGTAAAATAGATCTCCTTGAGACACACATAAAATACCTTCAGTATGTACTGTCTACTCATAGACCCGGTCTACTGCTCCTCATAATATATCTGGTTAATGGTTTAAAGGGGCGTGGTGGTGGTAATTACGCTCTCGTGGAAAATTGAGTTAACTTGAAATTCCCCTGTAAGAAACTTAATTACTGCTAATTGGCTCATTGGAACCCGTACGAAACTCGGAGAGCTGATCCTGGTTGCGATGGAAAGTCGATCTAGGGTGTGCGCTCTTCAAGCAGCAAAGTCCCTGTGTTGTTAAAATGGTTTATGGAATGATGTGGGCTGTAGTGATCAGCAACAACCTGTAAAGTGTGCTGAGGCTTGTGGATCAATGTCTAGTGCCTGTGCGTTGCGCACTATACCGGTAAATCACTGCGCTGCCGCTGCTCTGCTGTGGTCCAATATTTTCATGTTCTGTTTTCTATCTTACATTGAGGCCTTCCATTTGAGCAATACGTTTTCAAATTTTGAGTTGTATAATTGCTGCAGCAGTTTTGATATGAGAAGTGAAAGTAAAACAATGTCCCGTAGTGCAGTATATATCGGTTGTAGGCCTATAGTTAACACAATTCACCATCTTTTTTTGTTCACACCATCTAGGCCTAAACAAAACATACCTTGGGTGTTAAATTTTACTGCGGTAATGAGAAAATATAAGCTTTTGGGGAACCATACCCTAGACACACCCAATGCACAATATAAAAATGCACAAAAATGTCTCAGAAATACACCCAAATGTATAAGGAACATGCCCAGTTGCGTACCGTGGCCGCTCTTACCCTGGGGGCTGAAGAAAATTCAATTTTGCCGTCCCTTCCTCAATAGCCCGAAAAGGTTGCCACAATTTTTCTTTCGGTGGTTTGAAAAAGTGAAGAGCAAAAAAAAAAAAAAAAAATAAAGGATTATAGGCACTAGCGCCCTAAAAGCAACATATACTTTTTTCAAATTTTTCTGCCCTTTTTCTTTACTAATTCTTTTTGCCACCCCTTCTTCTTCTCCTGCCCCTTCTTTTTGCTGCCCCTTCGTTTTTGACGCCCCCTGCTTTTACCCCGGGGGGATCGTGCCCCCGCCCCAATATGTGCAATGCGCGTCGCGCATGATGCCCAAAAGTATTAGGAATACAATGTAGGAGCATGTCTAAGAAATACATCCAAATGTATACGGAACACGCCCAAATGTCTAAGAAATACACCCAAATGTATAAGGGATACAACCAACCATACAACCAGCCATATGAATCTCCGCCACATCCTGTATGTGGACACTTTGAAAATAGGCAATTCCATCCCATGTTGCAACAGATACCACATGCATTACATGTATTAATACTATGAACCTCCCCCACATCCTGTCATGTGGACAGTTTGAAAATAAAAGGTAATTTCATCGCATTGTGCAACAGACATGACATCAATATCATATGATTCAGTCATGAGATTAATACCGTAAGTTTTGAGGGAAGATTGTATTGATGTCTCAGAAATACACCCAAACATCTCAAAAATACACCCAGGTGTATTAGGAATACACCCAAATGTCTAAGAAATACACCCAAACATCTCAGAAATACACCCAGGTGTATAGGAATACACCCAAATGTCTAACAAATACACCCAAACATCTCAGAAATACACCCAGGTGTATTAGGAATACATCCAAATGTCTAAGAAATACACCCAAACATCTCAGAAATACACCCAGGTGTATTAGGAATACACCCAAATGTCTAAGAAATACACCCAAACATCTCAGAAATACACCCAGGTGTATAGGAATACACCCAAATGTCTAACAAATACACCCAAACATCTCAGAAATACACCCAGGTGTATTAGGAATACATCCAAATGTCTAAGAAATACACCCAAACATCTCAGAAATACACCCAGGTGTATTAGGAATACACCCAAATGTTTCAGAAATACACCCAAGCATCTTAGAAATACACCCAGCTGTATTAGGAATACACCCAAACATCTCAGAAATACACCCAGATGTATTAGGAATACACCCAAATGTCTCAGAAATACACCCAAATGTCTCAGAAATACACCCAAATGTCTCAGAAATACACCCAGATGTATTAGGAATACACCCAAACATCTCAGAAATATACCCAGATGTATTAGGAATACACCCAAACATCTCAGAAATACACCCAGATGTATTAGGAATACACCCAGATGTATTACGAATACACCCAGATGTATTAGGAATACACCCAGATGTATTAGGAATACACCCAAATGTTTCAGAAATACACCCAAGCATCTCAGAAATACACCCAGGTGTATTAGGAATACACAAAATGTTTCAAAATTACACCCAAATCAAGTCTTTTGGTCTGTAGTTGTGCCAAAATTGAGATTTTGAATAAAACGACAGATATGTTGTTAAGTCACTACGACACGCATTTGGTGCCTCAGGAAAAATACCGCGGGGGGCACTCAACTTTGGAAGTGACAGGGATGTGCGGACAACAATTCAAAACTAGGGGTCTTTTGGTGAGAGCCTAGACACCAAAAGAGGGGGTCTTTTCAGTGAGAAGTGGAGGGTCTTTTATAAGAAAACGGGGTCATTTGTTTAGGGTCAAGATCTTGGGTCAAGATATAAAGGTTGATATAAAGTTTTCAAAAATGCATCAAAATATTTGAAAAATTTGAAGAAAAATAATGAAAAAAATGGGGTCAATCAGTGAGAGATTATCAGAAATTTTCCTACATTTTTTGAAAATAAAAGGGGGTCTTTTGGTGACTGGAAAACAAAAAAGGGGTCATTGGGTGAGAGGGAGTTCAGTAAAACAAAAAAGGGGTCATTGGGTGAGAGGGAGTTGAAAAATGTGGCCACACATCCCCGTCACCCATTTTTAGTTAGTGCTCCATACACCCCAACCCCCACCCCCGGGGGGATAGTTTGCCTTAATTCCCCTCTAACCATGGTAAACTACATGTGGTAGCCCATGATATTCCGGGATGCGCGTTAGGATATATACATTTGATTCATTAGTATGATTAGAGGGCTGGCCTAGGTCTCAGCTGGGAGACATTATTTAATAGTCCATGAATTATTAATTTAAAATTGGTGTATGCATATGAGTTGGTTGCTGCTGATATCAATTTTCAAGTGTAGTAAAAATAGGTGTTCAATTTTGTTTTTAGTGTCAAATGGCTAGATCATGCAATATTCATAACCTCCACATTCACACCCGGGGGGATGCTGGCCACCCTGATTTGTAATATTTTTAGCCCTTTTTGTATTTTTTAACCCATTTTTGTAACAGTTTTCCCCTTAAAAGTTGGTTTGCCCCTCTTTGACCACCCTTGCGATACAACAGTTCACATGACAAAACTACCATTGTTGTCCATATACCATTGCATGATTTTGCAATATGCTGTAATTGGTCCTTTGCGTTATTAAAAATCTGTTCAACTTTTTTTAAATTTCAGAGAATGAAATTTACCCATACTCGTACTCATGGCATGGGACCCATACCCATACCAGTTCAGTATCACGGTCGGGGACCCATACTCATGGGTACTGTATACAGTATAAGGCTGGCTACATGCATGCTGGGAAATGAGAATAGATCTATTCTCACATCCCAGATGCATGTTAGTACCGTGTTTACAGAAATTTAGGCAAAGTATTAATAAAACTTGGATATAATTATCCAGATATGCATAATTAATGATACTAAATATGATTACGCTAATGGATAATCTGCCGGATGTAGACGTGCATGAAGGCTCCACTTACTCTTATAGGAAATTGACATTTAATTAAAAGTCTATGAAATAATATTGGATCAAATTTGAGATCAAAAAAATTCCAATTGATGTTTTGAAACAAGATATTTTTTCCAGTTCGAGACGAGTCTTTTCATATTGGAGTCCGCGCTGATCAATACCAGCAAAAAGAACTTGATTCCGGACTTGAGTCTGAATCCGGTCTACATGTACATGACCCGTTATTTAACCTGTATGGGTAGTTGGAATACATCTGGGTGTATTTCTGAAACATCTACAATCTTGGAGTATAAATCTATAATGCGAGAGTAGACTTTACTTACAAATATTTTACACAATGACATAGTGAAACACACAATGCTATCTTCTGAAGATAGCTGGACATCATGTCCAAAAAAGTTAATGCTAATATTACGATAGCCTCATTGAGGCAATATGCCAGTGACCATCGCCTTTGTTAAAACCATGCATTTAAATGAGACTCATGAATAAGTAATTTTAAAATAATATTTTAATTTTTATTTAAGACCGGATAAAGTGTACATTAAACAAAGATATGGAAAGGAAACTTCAGACTACACAATGAAGTATGGAAAGGATGATGCTGGGGTATACAAGGAGAGACCGGAAAAAGAACAGCTGGATTAGGGAACAAACAAGAGTAAAGGATGTGTTAACAACAGTAAAAAGAATTAAATGGAGGTGGGCTGGACATCTGAGCAGGATAACAGATGGAAGATGGAGTCAGCTCACAACAGAGTGGCAACTGTTATATGGAGTAAGGAAAAGAGGAAGACCTCGAGCTAGATGGAGAGACGAGCTGGTCAGCTACCTGGGAACAACAGCCTGGACAGGAATTGCAGGAGACAGGAGAAATTGGCAAAATTTGGGAGAGGCTTTTACCCAGCAGTGGGATGATATGGGGCTGAAGATGATGATGATGATGATGATGATGATGATGATGATGATGATGATGATGATGATGATGATGATGATGATGATGATGATGATGAGTGGAGTTGTATTTTTGTTAACTTTGTCTACCATTCCTGTAGTTTTGGATTTTTTCTAGTGCAGTAACAGTGTACACCATTCTGGTTTACATACTGCATTAGTTTTTATCTTGTCTTTGTCTTTGTTCCCCACACCAAGTTGGTATTATACCTGGCTCGAATCTTTCTGTACTTTTGTTCTCCTTGTCTAAAATGATCAAGTATGTAGTTTACTTTTAAGGGATCTGGAATGAGCGTTTTGAGGGTTTCGAGTCGACAGTATTTTTTGTGGGACATGAGAGCACATCAGACATATCGAATTGCATTCTGAATATGAATAATGTCTTTCTGGTATCAAATAATTTTCAGTTTTTGAAATTCACGATATAATACAAATTTTATGACAAATTATTAAAATTTGATATTTTTCACATTTTTGATATATAACAGTCCTCGAAGTAAATTTTATAAATCTAATGATATATTCTTAAAGTGTATGTAGCTGGGAGGAAAAGCCGACGATCAATTGAAAATTTTGACCTTTCATATTGAAGATATGGATTTTTTCCCAAAAGACCTTTTTTTTTTTTTGTGTTTTGGGAAAAAATTCATATCTTCAATACAAAAGGTCAAAATTTTCAATTCATCGTCGGCTTTTCATCCCACCTACATACACTTTAAGTATAAATCATCAGATTTATAAAGTTTACCTTCGAGTACTGTTTAATATCAAAAATATCAAATTTTAATCATTTGCCATAAAATGTGTATTATATTGCGAATTTCAAAAATCAAAATTATTTGATATCAGAAGGACATTCTTCGTATTCAGAATGCAATTCGATATGTCTGATGTGCTCTAATGTCCCACAATAAATACTGTCCAAACGTTCATACCCCAGCCCTTAAGTCTACAAAAAAATGATAATTTCCTCAAAAAGTTGATAGTACATTTTGTGTGACTTCTTCGTTAAGTGAACAATTTTACAGGCTCATTAATTGCAAGGACTTCATGGTTTATTGGATAGCGAGATCACTGGCAACGTTTAGCCTGCATTGCATTGCTTGCTTACTTGCAAATCCTAATGTACACGAAGTATTCAATTAGAACTAATTTTTTTATATTTTTCTAACACTCATTCACATCTGACAAATGCAAGGAAGGTTAACTTTAAAAATCAATTTTGAAAATAAGTTAGGCAAACCAGCAGGGCTGTCAACTCTCACACATTGGCCGTGAGTCTCACGCATTGGGTCACTTTCTCACGGTCTCACGCCAAGGTAGTATAATCTCACGCCTAGGTAATAAATCTCACTGGAAAATGAGTAAAATCTCACGCATCGTCATGAATAATTTGTTGCTCCTACCCCCCGCTTTTCATATTCTCGAGCGCCGTGGCTCAAATAACCATGGTACAAAATGAACATTAGAGTCGGCAAATCCCGGTACGCCTCTGTCTCACGCCAAGCAATTCTAAAAAGTTGACAGCCCTGAAACCAGTATCATGGAGTTTAGAGCGCTACTTACAAAATATGTGTCATTTAGTATTAGGGATGTTTTGAGTGACCACTCCCTAAATAAACCAAACTTTTTATCATCAATTTTATTATGCTTCAAAAGATTGTGTATAATATGAAGCTCATACGACATTCCGATTTTGAGTTATAAGACAACAAAATTTAGATAAAATATTTTGCTTCGCGAGAGACAATCTTGGAAAAAAGTACTCGGAACCAGGTTGTTTGATTTCAATCATGCCGATTTAAATCATTGATTTAAATCATGATTTAAAAATTTTTAAATCACTTAATTTAAACAGTCTTTTTAAACACTTTTTTAAACAATCACTGATTTAAATCAACTTTTTCATTTTTTACCATTTTTGATAAAAAAAAATTATGTATAGTTATTTTCTTTCTTCAATTGACTGGCTTACTTCATTCCTAATATTTCTACAACTGTTGGATACAATTAAAATTACTTCTATGATGTCACTTTATCTATTGTTAAAAATTCAGCTTCAAGGTGCAGAATTCAACATAATTTTTTCTCATGATTTTACCAAATTTTTTCTTTGAAATTTTCATGTGTAAATATTTATATGTTTTGATTTTTTTGTAAATACCTGGTAGGATTGTGCATAATAATTATGACTACATGGTAGGATTGTGCATAATAATTATGACTACATGTAGCATTACACTGGTACTCTTTTGACTTTATCATGGGGTATAGCAGTTCTTGGAATTAAAAAAAAATCACAAAAATCGATTTAAATTACAAAAATCTGATTTAAATTTTAAAAAATCTGATTTTTTTTGATTTTTTTTTATAAAAAAAAAAATCAACAACCCTGCTTGGAACACTTGGTACACGTTTGCATAATTCGTTTGCAACTTTGCACCTCAAAATTGGGAATTTTAAAACAAGTGGAATGGTTAAAAATCAGCAAAGGGCAAAAATGTACGCACAAGAAAATAACCACTAAGAATCTCTAAGGAAAATAGTTAACAAAATCAGGACTTAAATTGATATCGGTTACCATGGAAACTCCAAACAGTATTTTTACAACATTGTAAAATTCAAGTCAAAGAAACCATTTTATAGAATGACCTTTGTAGAAAACCACAGGGATGTCTGCATTGGTTACCATGGCGACTATAGAGTAGATTCATAGAAGATGGAATCTTTGGATTAGTACTCAAAGATGAAATAGATTCATAGTATAACAAAGGTCCCCATTGAAATTAATTTACAACTATTTTTTTTACCGTTTCCAACCAATTGTGTGAAGGATGTCACCATTGTAATCAACACACCCGTCATCATGATAATCATCAATTATCATCCCCATCACAACCATTATAATTATGGTATGGGGGGCATGCGCATATTTTGGGGAGGCTTTGGGGTGCCAGCCCCTGGGGTAAAAGCAGGCGGCAAAAACAAAGGGCGGCGGAAGAAGAAGGCGGCAAAAAAGAGGCGGCGGAAGAAGAAGGGTGGCAAAAAAGAATTAGTAGAGAAAAAAGGGCGGAAAATTTTTGAAAAAGTATAAAAATGTTTTTAAAAAATGTACTATACAACAAAATGTGTTGCTTTTAGGGCGCTAAGCGCCTTTAATCCTTTTTTTTTTTTTTTTTTTTTCGCTCTTCACTTTTTCAAACAACCGAAAAAAAAATTGGGTCAACCTTTTCGGGCTGTTGAGGAAGGGCGGCAAAATTGAATTTTCTTCAACCCCCCCCACCCGGTTAGGAGCGGCCACGGTAAGCCACTAGGGGGGTTGGTGTACAAATGACCATACAGGGACATGACATGCCACAAACATCCATAGGTAGCATTTTTGGCCTTATGGTATCAATGACCCCTTTTTCCAGACCAAGATCAGGGTGGTCTTTTTTTTTCTAAATGCGCACCAATCCCACAATCCGCCGTGTTTTTTTTTGGTTGGTTGAAAATAGCCCACTTTTACCTCACTGATGCCAAAATGTTTGTAATTTCCTCAAAATTTGGGGAAAAGTTACAAAACCTAAGACAATTTATGATTTGGCCAAAAATTGACTATATTGACATATCGTTAGTCCAAATTTCTTGATTTAAAATGGGTATATTGATGGATTCACTTTCGACCATAGTCATTGTAATCTCAGTGCCCACCCCCAACCTATACCAAACTTAAGTCTCTTCACGCGGGTGTTGACTGCAGACGACAAGTTTCAAAAAAAATTTAAAAAGTCAAAAATTTCAGAAATGTGAATTGCCATGACCATATTTGGAATCAGCATGAAAAATGCATTAAAATGAGTACAAACAAGCCTGGTATTGGTTCAGTGGTTCTTGAGATAGCTCTTGATATTTTGAAAAAAATATCTCAAAACTTGTGACTTCTTATGTTGAAGCCTATGGCTAGTATGCAGAGCATTAAGTACCCCCCTGATCATAGTCAGTATAATCTGTATCATCATTCATCAAAATCATCATCACCATAAATCATAATCATCAAGTATGTAGTTTGCAGCACTTGGAGTGCATCAGAGCCCCCCCATCGATCATGAAAATTTAGAAAATCGCACGAGAAAATTGACTAAACAGCATGTGCCCCGCAATAGACCCCCCCCCAAAAAAAAAATCAGACGTGGTGGCCACCTACCATGGTCAGTACCTCCCCAATTGGATGATTCAAGCTATGCCACTGGTAAGTGATAGACTTTGTCTCTGCTCTCCAATACCCACCCTCCTTCCAATCTCATTCTACCATAGGCAAAAACAACCATTACCAGGCCCGTACCCAGGATTGTTTTTTTTTTTGGGGGGGTGCTGATTTTGAAAAAGAGGACTTTTTTCCAAGGGGGGGCGATTTTGTGAAAAGTGGACTTTCTTCCCCAAATTTGGACATTTTTGACCAAAAAAGTGCAAAAAAACTGAAAACCCCCCGCACCCCCCTGCGTACGGGCCTGACCATTACCACCCCAAATTGCTCCCCCCCCCCCACCCACCCGGAATCGATGCTGGTGCTGCAAAAAAAGGCCTATAATCTCCACCCATCCTAAAATAGCTGTCATTGTGGTGTAGACAATGTTTGCAATCAATAATATCTGTGATTGAAAGAATACAAACACAAGATTGCAGATAAATCAATACAAAACTTGTGTACCGCACTCCTACAATAGTCATGCATACATGACTAGAGAAGACATTTTACCTTTCCCAGAGTCCTTTGCAAGAAAATTGCAACATGCATAGATCACCTTTCATTTTTATAGCAAAGGACACTCTACTTGTACAGGTTTTGTTTGTTTTCATGTTTTAAAGAACAGACTGGTCTAGAGTATATAAAAACAGGGAAAATCTGTTCCAACTGACCAGCAGGGAACCAAAGGATGGATCCAAAAGGATACAACAGTGTCACACTAGCAATGGATAAAATTAAAAACAGGGAAAATATGACACAACATCCAATGGGGGAGTAACACAAAATATATATTCCTGGTCTCCACTATATTGAGAGCACTATATTGAGAACAGGTCTCCTTTTTTACTCCTTGAAAAAGAAAAGTTTTGTCTTTTCGAAACGTCGGGTTTTTAACTCTGTTTATATATTTTGTGTTACTCCCCCATTGTATGTTGTGTCATATTTTCCCTGTTTTTAATTTTGGTCTAGAGCAGATAGTTATGAATTTAAACATATTTTGCAAGATCTGGATATGCTCTGTTCATTGAGGTACTTTTTGCCACTACCTGTATCGATCGACCCATGTTGCACATCGACCCATAGTTTTGATATTGATGTCAGGCTACACATATGTGTTTCTGTTTAGGATATATATATATAGACACTGAACAGGAAAGTGGAAAACCCTGGCAGTACTTATATTGGGGATCGGAATAATGCGCTTCTCTATGACATAAATATAAAGACACTGAATGAGAATAGAGAAAACCCATGAAGAACGTAAAGCAAAAACCTTCGCCCGGACTCGAACCGGGGACCTCATGCGTACGCGGATGGTGTACAGGCCACAATGGGAGTGACCCCGCCGGGGTCGATAGTCCACAAACATGACAAATAGGCTTAAACATATTTTTCAAGATCTAGGGCCTACATGTGCTCTGTATTCATTGAGCATGTTGAGGTACTTTTTGTCCATGCTATTGACTCATGTTGCACTAGATAGCAAATCAGTACAGAAAAATTGAAATGGAAGAAATGCATTGTGGGAAGTGTAAGATATCTTCTGTTTCAAGACTGTTTATAATATAGCCTGGATTAATACTATCAAAACACTCAAATTTACAGGTTATAATAAAAAATAAAGAAACAAGTTACAACAACAAAAATCTTGAAGATGCATGGTGGGTGACTATTTATACAAATTAATCATTTAATTTACAAATAAGTTTACATTTATTGATTTGATTTGATTTACTAAAACATCAAGTTCATTTGAAAAGAGCTCTGTAAAAGCTGATTTTAAATTAAAACAATTTTAATTATTTTAATGATATTTCGGTGGGAAAGGTGCTTGTGTGATGCTGTACTTCTTTTTCTTTTTTAAGAAAAGAGGGAACTTAATAAAATAAGCTATGCAGTTTTTGCAGTATCATGTACCCGGTTGTTTATTTATTTATTTTTTGTAAAATTTGTGTGTGTGGGGGGGGGGGGTTTGTTTTTTTGTTACTATTATTATTAAACCATAGGCCTTCAATGATTTTGAAGGCCTATGATTAAACCTAGTACATGTAACAGCAGTTAGCACAGTGGTAAAGTTCATTGTCTGGAGGCTAGCCCAGCTACTCAATTTGTCCTATTTTTGGAGGTTAAAGGAGTATTTCGTGATCCTAGCGTCCTCTATTTATGTCATTTTCATTAGATATCCACGAAAAAACCTATTCCCAAAATTTCAGTTGATTCCGATTTTTGCGTTAAGTGAGTTATGCATGATTATGTGTTTTGCACTGCTCCATAGACAATGCGTTGTAATTTCGTTCTGGTGCACCAGAACGAAATTCAAATTTCACGATATCTTTGCTAAACGAATTAATCTGCAAGAAATATTTTGTACATAAACATTATGTAGCCAGAGGTTTCCAGTGACATAAAAATCTCAACTTTTTTTGAGAAAAGTGGGGGGATGAGGCTGTGGATCACGAAATGCCCCTTTAATAAGAATATTATAAGTTATAGAGAACGGGTCATATCGGGGTCATAAATATCTAATCTTATACAATTTGTTACTACATGTAGTTTATTTGGTTTGATTCCGTTTACCCACTCGCGACACATCAAGTACCCCCGTATCTGTGTAAAGGGGGTGGTAGTTTTGATTTATTGAGTTTACAGCTTACCTGGAGTCTGTTCCTCTATGTGTTTATTTGGACTGATTCCTTTTTACCCACTCGCGATACATCAAGTACCCCCCCTAGTATCTGTGTATTAAGGGGGTGGTAGTTTTGATTTATTGAGTTTACAGCTTACCTGGAGTCTGTTCCTCTATGTGTTTATTATCCTGTACATCATTATTATCAGTTTTATCTTTGATCGTATTGCCTTGATCTTCCACTGGTTTTGCTGTCTCAAGCGTCCCTGTTGTACTCGAAGCACATCCCATCCTGTCTTGTCTTGTCTTGTCTCGGTTGCGTCAACAATTTCTGTCTTTGGTGAGGTTCACTAGTGAGTAGTGGTAGTCCAAAATAATTGGGATGTCGATATCGTACAGAGTGACTGATGAGGCTAGGAACTGATAGTCTTTGGTCAGAATCAGTGACTAGCAGGCCTTATAATTCACGCAATTTTAGTCGCAATATCTTAAAATATTCATGCAGATATTCAGCTCCGTGATATCCCAATACGTGCAATCTTGACACACACTAAACCATGAAGTTGGCAACGGAAACGATACAAAATCTGGTCCAAGGTTGAGTATCCAGCCAGCCAGCTCCTTTATAGCAAACACAAATGAAACTAGGTTTCCGGTATAAATCCTATCTCATATGCCAAGTTGAACCGGATGATTCGCGTTGCTTCCGATATTATCTCTACAAAATCAGATTTTATATATCACTATTTACACGACTTCACGATACATTGCTACGGTAGCAACGCTATACACACAGTGTGAGAGTATTACCATTATCAATGTGCTCTCTCCATCAGCGATGAACTTCCATTGCCATATATGCAGTGTTGCCAAACCTGTTTAGCCCAAATCGACAAAAATCCGCCCAAATTGTTTGAACTTTGAATGGGATAATCCCAATCCTTTACTCAAAACACCGGTAACACCCAGTATAAGCTAGTATATGTACCCGGCAGGCGAGGGCTAGGGTTATGGTAATAGGGTTAGGGTTAGGGAGGGGGAAGCAATTTTTGGCAAGCCACTGGAGGGGGGGTCAAGCTATTGGGGTAGGGCAGAGCAGCACAGTAAACCCCGGCAGTAAACTCACTTCAGAAGAACCAAAGAAAACCCAAACCGCCCTTTTCAGGGCTACATTTTATCCCTAAAAGAGAAAATGACTTTTGTTGTAAAAAAAAAAGCAAGAAGTCAGAAAGTAAGAAATATAATAAAACAAAAAAGCATAAATAACCATATAGCAAGAGAAGTCCCATCCCACATCCATTTTGCCGACAATTTAAATGACACCATTAGACCACAATCCATAGCCCATATGCCCACGGTAAAGCCTATTCCCAAAATAAAGTTTTTTATTTTATAAAGTTCTCATTGAGGAATGCTTTATATTCATGCATGGTAGGCTACTGGGCCTACGTGTACTCCTTTTCAATCTTTAGCCAAACCTCCAGCTCCGTGGACAGAGTGAAAAACGGGTACATTTCTTTAAAAGAGCATGATATCTTCATTTTTTTGTGAGCCGATTTAAATATTTCTTTCAGAACGAATAAAGGTTTCTTAACATACCAAAATAGGAGAAACATAGGGCACAACAATGAGGGTTCTGGGGGTGGTTGTTTTTTTTTTTTGTGGGGGGCACCCTGAGTGTAACAATTAGGCATCTGGTGTTTAACATCATCATGATCATGTTGAGTTTTCAGTTCCGATTGACTCTTATCTGTATTAAAGCTTATTTAAAGCCATAATGTATGCATACGATCTTAAATATGAAATTAATTAAGCAATTTTTCATGATTTAGGCATGTAGGCCTAGTAATGTTTCACACATATTCCGTTATAGGCTAAATGGAATCAGCCAAATTTGCTGTATTTGTAGGTCGACAGAGCAATTTTGAAATGCATAATATTAAATGACTTATTTGTCCGCCGTAATACTCCATGTTGAACGACCAAAATAGCCAGTGGGGTTTCTTCCACTTTCCCTTGTTCTTTTTAAGCTTGCTTGGTCAGAAAGCCTACCCGGCAGTACATGTAGTATTTCAGCATTTTAGGTAATGAATAACAAATTAAATTTGACAGAAATCGACATCGTACATCTGACATTATGGCTTTAAAGCAAATAAATCGATTTTTTCTTTTAATCAAAAAAAATCGCCAACCCTGTATTTTAATACACCATTGGGCATTACAGTCGTGTAAAAAGTAGAAATTCAACCAAAACTGAAGGCGTGCTGTTGTGCAAATCACACATGACGGGATAAAAAAAACTTTATGCTCTCGGACTGCCAAAATTGCCCCCCCCCTCTGGGCTGCCCAAAATACCCCCTTGCACATGCCAAATATTTGAGATCCTAATTTGTAAACCGTCTAGATATAGGCCTATTCATATTGCGAAAATGTGCACATTTAATCCTTTCCGTACAAGCCTTTTTAGCATGTTTAGAGCGTTTTATTCAAAAGGCGGCCCATGAATGTGCGTCAAAAATCACTAGCCCCAACCTCTCAGCTTGCCAAAATTGATTGTCCCTCCGTCTCGGCTGGCATACAAACTGCCCCCCTCCTCCATTTTACTTTTACCCTCCTATGGTGTAGGTCTGCCAAAAATCGCGTGCCGCCACCCCTTGGCCGGCCAAAAAATTCTTTGCCCCCCCCCCCCATTTCTACGTGCCAAAAATCCTTTTCCCCCTTTTTTTGACATGCCAACAAATCTTTGCCCCCCCCTTTACACACTAAGATATTGGGGAGCAGGAAATTTTGCATATTTGAACGTGTTCCTAATGTTTTCCTACACCTTTTTAGGGTGTGATATAGAAACTGTGCCCAAAATATCTGTGCCAAAAATTTCTTGCCACCCCCATTTTTTCGACCTGCCAAAATGCCCCCCTTTTGGCTTGTACACATAATTAATGCACCACCCCTAATGATGTGTGTGATGATGTCAAAAAAATCCTCAACTTACATTTGACCTAATTGGACTACCAAGTGGCGGGTATGGCAACTGTGTTGTAAGTCGCGTGGCCGTGGTGGCGATAGTACACCAAAACCGACTGGCGTTGTTGTTGCCAATAGCGACCAAGTTATCCTGTGACGATGGCTGTGGTATAAAATTGGTGTAATGGTAACATTGGTATAAACATGAGAAAGTAAACAGAAACCTCCATCTACAAACATTCAAACCGTAAGCGGCGCCAAAGCGGGCGCCAAAGTTGAAAAAGGCTTTCGAAGTATTCTAATCTTGGTCCCATCCCATTTAGGAAAGTAACTTTTGTAAGAGACACAGGCCTCGTGCATCTAGTAGTCCACTTGCCCATTGTCATGATTGTGCATACTCTGGATATTGCATTTAAGCTTAAAACTCAGATTTAATTAATTTGTGCACAATTGATCATCTTTTCAGTCACCGTACTCCCTCTCCTCAACTCGTAATAAAATAGAATTGTTCAGTATTGAAATGCCATTATAGTTATGCCATTATATGTTGCATTCAGTAATATAAGCCCTACGTATATTTTACTTTTACTGTCACAAATATAATTATATAAACTTTTTCATAACCATTTTATACTTGTATTTTGATGTAATAGGGCCCCGGGAATAGGGCCTAAATATCAGTATAATTTCGAGTTCAAGTGAATGCGTTCATCATGATTAATAAGGTATTTTTATTTATCAAAAATGGACTATGGCATAGTCTAGCATCTAGGCCTATGTTCATGTTGGATTTTGTGTTTTTCGCAGTTAAGGGGTACTACACCCATTGCATTTTTTTTTTTGCATTTTGTGAAGAAATGAGAAAAAGAAATTGGACAAAGTGGTATGCAAAATGAAGGGGCAAATCTTCTCGTTCAATTGGTGGCATCAGTATCAATGACGCGTACATGCTTCTAATGGTATAAGCCAAAAAGTGGTACATCACTGATGTTTTAAATTCACTTCATTTTGGAAAGCTTACTATGAACGGATTTCGTTAAAATTTTGGATATGTGTTGCTAACACATTAGGGAAATAATGTTGATATGTAAAATGGGAATAAGTGGTCCCTGATTTCTTTTATGACTTCATGAACTTGGTGCTCCACAACTATCAAAAACGAACCGGTTAAAATGCTTCTATTTTCAATGTTGAGCTATATTTTGTATTTTGAACTTGCGACATTATGTCACTGAAACTTAATTAAGCCATAGGTAACAGGTTACCACAACCACACTACAGCAATGTTGAAAAAGATTGTATTTTTGTCACCTATACCACCATATTAGGTAGTTTTCCGTAAGCTTCATTTTTGTGATTTTGGTAACTATTTTATATTTATTTGCCCAATCCATCTCAACTAGGCAATCTAAATTGTACTCACCATTTACATCCCAAGGTATTTTAGTATATCCACCTCACGCATTTCCATTATATATCCAGTAACAGACAAAATATCAAAATTGATGCCTCATTATGACATGTATGATATCACCGACTATCACATGTATTCAAAATTGATGCCTGAATTTGACCTGAACCAATTGACCTATAACCTGACCTTTGATGACCTTATAGCCTTTTTTAATCTCTTTTCCTAACAACACATTATAGAAGATACATACATGGTGTAGTATTAAAGTGTCTATGTGGAAGAGATTAGGCCTATTTAATTTATTCAGTGTTATAATCAGTGAGTACATTTCTATAGATAGTATAACAAAGGATTTAATGTATTCTATTCATGTATTCTACTTGGACATGTTCAATAGAATAAATTATGGTTTGTTATGAAACACACATCTCAGTTACCAGGATAAAAAAAAAAAAAAAATATATAGGGCTAAAATGATTTTCTAAAATGGTTTAAAACCACTTTGTATGTAGAGATATTTTATAAGTTCAGGACATGAGATGATGAACACATTTATATACTTTATAAATTTGCAACAAAAAAAAAGAAGATGGGTACTGATGAAAATCAGGGTATTATATCGCCTTAAAGGGCATTTCGTGATCCACAGCCTCATCCCCCACTTTTCCCAAAAAAGTTGAGATTTTTACACCACTGGATACCTCTGGCTACATAATGTTTATGTACCAACTATTTCTTGCAGATTAATTCGTTCAGCAAAAATATCGCCAAAAATTGGTGCACCAGAACGAAATTACAACGCATTGTCTATGGAGCAGTGTAATACACATAATCATGCATAACTCACAAACGCAAAATCGGAATCAACTGAAATTTTGGAAATAAGCTTTTTTCATGGATATCTACTGAAAAATGTCATAAAATGAGGATGCTAGGATCACGAAATCCTCCTTTAAGGGGGTACTACACCCCTGGCCAATTTTGTGCCTATTTTTGCATTTTTCTCAAAAATTATAGTGCATTGGTGACAAGGAAGATATGTATATTACAGGGGCAAGGACTACAACTACTGCACTGAAAATTCAGCAACTCAAAGCAAGTAGTTATTGATTTATTGATCAAATATTGGTTTTCCCTCATTTCTGACTGTAACTCCACAACTGTTGTCTGGGATGGAATAAAATTTCCAGTGCAGTAATCGTAGTCCTTGCCCCTATAATATACATATCTTACTTATCATCAATGCTCTATAATTGTTGAGAAAAATGCAAAAATAGGCACAAAATTGGGCAGGGATGTAGTACCCCCTTTTAAGTGTTCTCGGAAAAGCATTGCGTGACCATAATTAATTGTTTATTATTTGTGTCGTGTCGTAAATATACAGATACCATGACAACATCTTTAAATTGAATTCTTAAAGTCCATAATTGTCATTGTATTGGTATGTAGGCCCGTAACCAGATTTTTTTTTGGGGGAGGGGAGGGTGCTGATTTTGAAAAAGTGGACCTTTTTTTTCAAAATTTGGACCTTTTTGGACTGGGGGGGGGGGCAGATTGGGACATTATTATGTTCTGATGAGCCCAAGTGTGTGAAAATATTGGATCCAAAACATAATAGTAATGATAAAATTGGATTCGTATATTATTTGTAGAATGAAATTTTGCAAAACATCAGTGTTAATTTTTAATAATATATTGATTTAGATAATGAAAATCGATTTTTTTTTGTTGTTGTTGTTGCTGCTTCGACCAAAAATACCTACAATCTTGGAAATAAGTCTTGGAACGCTTGCATGTAAATAACGGAAAATTATCACCCCCTTTCCCCCGTGCAATGTTGAGAAATTCCAATGTCTTCAGCAGTTTCCCAATGTGTCCAACATTGATTGGTGGGGAGAGGGGAAGGATAAATCATTGTTGTAGATGTCATGTTTGTTCCCAAGCACAATCAGGTCTGCACGGAATTTACGGCAGAGTGTGCCAAGCGTTCCAACTACTTATTTCCAAGATTGTCTACCCTTAATAAAACCACTGGGGTTCGATAATGAACCCCACAAACTAACCTTCTAATTAATTGCACTGTACAAATTTGATTGTTACCATGGTTACTGGGTGGGATTTCAAATCCACCTGTTGGTTTAGGCTCCCAAATTTAAAACCTATAATTGCTTGCCCCCCCCCCTCGACTTGCCATAAATGCTTGTCCCCCAGCCAGTCAAATCTTCGGCCTCGCCCCATAATTCACCGGGGTACACAATCAAGGGCCACTCCTGACGTGTAGAATAATTCACTGATGGAGGTGGTTTGTGGAATAGTCCAGTCACTGCCAGGTTTGTAAAATCGTCCATGACAGAGATTGTGGAATAGTCCATTCACGCGCAGACGTTTTGTGGAATACTCCATTCACTGGCAGAGGCAGAGATGGTTTTGGACTTATGTGCAAGCCCCTCCCCCGGTACAAGGGACGACAGAAGATGGGGCGGCAAAAAGAATTAAAGAAAAAGGGGTGGACAATTGCCAAAACATGTTTAACAATTGCAAAACAAATTAATTGATTTTTTTCTTTTTCCTTGTGGCGTTAACTTCTTCAAAGCATCGAAAACAAAAATTGGGCCAACCTTTTCTGGCTGTTGGAGGGGCGGAAAACTTCACCTTTTTTTCAGCCCCCGGGTAGGAGCGGCCAGGGTACGCCACTGTATATGCAATGGAGCAAATAACATCAATATATCGATAAATGATGGAAGCATCAACTTGGCTGACCTTAATAATGAAAATAAAGCATAAGCAAGGATACAGCATTTGAATTTTTATGGAAAAAACTCCATTCATTTATTTCATCTGATCACATTAATTATAACTTAATATTATGTTCCTAGAACAACACAAATCCTATCAAATGACACTAGAATCTCATCCACAAGGGAAAAGTTCCTAAATATCCCTGTACATACATTCATAACTAAATGTATTGGGGTCACAAACTCATACTCAAATCTATAGAGGTCACATTTTGAGCTATCATGTTTAACTGGAGATTACTAGACTTTGCAATTAGATGAGATCATTCTGAATAGATTCCATAATACATTGGAGCCTTGGGAAAAGGTTTAAGGGACCGTTCACAAACTCTTGTTATGGTGGCCTGATGCAAAAAAATTTCAACGCGAAAATTTTTCGGGGCCCCCCTTTTGAGATCTCAAATATTTCAGAGCCCCCCCTTTTTGACATGAAAATTATGGGTCAACCCCATAGAAAAGCATATAAACTTTGTGGTCATTTTTTTCAGGGCCCCTTAGGAGGGTCAAAATATTTAAGGCCCGCCCCTTTTTTGCATCAGGCCCCCCCAACAAGTGTTTGTGAACGGTCCCTAAAGGGCATTGGACCTTGAGCTTTGTCTGAAATAGGTAACATAATTAAGTATTACTAGTCTCTTCCTGAATGACAAGTGGAGTCCGTGAGACGTCAATTGACTCAAAACCTGTACAAAAATAATAGGTTTCTCCAAACAGTTATGGAACGTAAAATACTCAAGTCTTGACTCAAGTCTACACCACTTGAATGCAAGATCATTCTGACACTTGGCTAGTCTTGACTCAAGTCTGCATATCTCTTGATGCAAGTCCAAACGTTATTTGACACTAAACAGAATAGGCAAGACCCAAACATTATGAATTTGGCTATTCTGTTTGAAAGTCACACTCCCCTCTGGGAAATTTAATTAATGTCTTCAGCAGAGGGAGTATGAATTTTGAATAGAACAGACAATTGGGTCTCGATCTCTTCCATTTGAAATATTTACTCACTCCAAAACACATAATCCCCTCTGTGGAAGACCTTTCTTAAATCTTCCACAGGGTATGAACATACCAAATGGAATAGCCCTTGGATTGTCAGAACAGCAACTATAATGAAAGACAAAGATAAAGAGAATTTATCGCGTCTGACGTCATCTGTCAATCAAACTCGAGCATGGTTTGTTTACAAGTGTCGTGATGACTTGCTGAACGCGGATTTATAACCGGGCACCTTATTGTTAATTTTGCACCTTTCGACATGCAAACCATCTCAAAAGTTAGGTCTTTATAGTAGGAAACTTTCTTAACCGAAGGTACCATGTCCACAATGCCTAGAAAAGCTGCTTTTTGTCTTGTAAAAGTACGTAATTTTTCGCCATTTGCTGCTATTCCTTTTCTCCGATCAGGCCCAGATAGATCGGTCTTCCTTTTACGCGCTGATTAACCTGTGTAAACCAATCAAGGATCGTAATTGACAGTGACATCAAACGCGATAAATTCTTTTTATCTCTGTCTTTAATTATACGCTAAATGCACTCTACATAATTTGACTGCCAGAGGATTTTGCGATTCTTTAAAGGGATATTCCAGTTAACATCCACACCCCCTATTGAATATGAGCTAATTTTCCACACAGGGAGTGATAAGTATTATACTACATGAATGGGTCACACCATTTGAAATCTACACCCCGTGTGAGAAATTAAGCTCATGTCTTCCTTAACTAGTGAGAAATATCCCACCGTCACGTCCTTTATCATATGGGTGTCTATCGCGCTACAGTGGGAATTTATTGTGTACATTTTACAATTAGCCAGTGCAGTCCACACAAATTCAATGGATCTCGAACAAAGCTTGCGGGTTCGCCGTATCAAGTTGGCGCCAGCCCATAGTCATAACATGCTTTGCGGATAAACTTACTGGGACCATCATGACCTTCCACTACATGTTTCACAACTGCTTATTATCCAACTTAGTGAAGAGAAGTATTCCGTTAAACAAATGTGACGTGTCATGTCAAAAGGAGACACTTTTGGGCAGGATCGTAAATAGAGAAATAGCCAAAAATCTGCCCGGGGTAATTTTTTCAAAAATTGGGTTTGTTGCGAATTTGTGATGTTATTAATGTTAAAAATATTGCCTGATAGTTGCAGACCGGAATATAACTGGCATCTTGTATTTTTTGATACAGTTTTCAAGGTAATTCCTACTATCAACATTGTCAATGATATTTTTAAAGGCCGATATCTCAAATTCCAATTTTATAATACCATAACTTACGAACTCAATATCTTCGCTTCGGAATGTCCGATTTCATTGGGGAAAACGGCATTGTGGAGCAAAATATCTCTTTATTTAAGATATATAAAAACCTCAAGATTGATAACCTGCCCTAAAGTGTCTCCTTTTGACATGACATATCACAAATGTCAGTATGATAACAGTCAATATCTGTGCTGACGAAACTAAGTTGGACATGGATAAGTACTGGTAACCAGAATTTCAAAAAAGGGTGTAGCTTTGAATGATGTGACGGGATTCAATTTTATTCAATATCTATGCAGACCAACAGATTTTGTTAAGAATCAATCACATCATGTTCACTCTAGCATAAGTTGGGCTATACTGGACTCATTGCAACGTTCTAAACGCTCCGCTTCCCTGACAAGGTCAAATTGATTTATTAGAACAAAGACAATGATAATTTGAGCAAAGTATAATTTGCATAAAAATAATAAGTACAGAAAAACACCCAAATGTATTAGGAATACACCTAAATGCATTAGGAATACACCCAAATGCATTAGGAATATAGCAAAATGTATCAGGAATACACCCAAATGTATTACGAATACATCCAAATGTATTACAAATACACCCAAATGTATTACGAATACATCCAAATGTATTACAAATATACCAATATGTATCAGGAATACACCTAAATGTATTAGGAATACACCCAAATGTATTAGGAATACACCCAAATGTATTAGGAATACACCCAAATGTATTAGGAATACACCCAAATGTATTAGGAATACACCCAAATGTATTAGGAATACACCCAAATGTATTAGGAATACACCCAAATGTATAAGGAATACACCCAAATGTATTGCGAATACACCCAAATGTATTAGGAATACACCCAGATGTCTCAGAAATACACCAAAATGTATCAAAAATACACCCAAATGTATAGATTGATTGTGTGTATCAAGTAAAAGCAATTTTTTTGTCTATAACATAACTATATTGTTGATTACACCAAATAAAATAAGTGTAAAAATGACATAGAATCTAGTGCAGTAAGCATAATACATACATCCAATTTGTGTCAAATACAAAATTAATTTGAACATAATTTCAATAATGCAAAGCCACTGAATATTGAAATAGAATATAGTGCATGAAGGAGTCGTGTAATGTTCAATCATTTTTGCAATTTTAAAAGTTCAAACAAGTACCCTCAAACTAATACCCAACATAATCCGTACACACATTAAATTATGATCAAAAACATATTGGTCTGTAGCGTACACATAGAAATAACACTCCATATAGTTTGCTGTGTTGAAATGAGGTTTGGTGGTTCCAGAATTTTTGCATAATTGTTTTGATTTTCTAGTGCACTCAGTATTACCGAACTGTTTTCTTCCATGATCCATTAAATCCCAGAAGACAAAATACACCCAAATGTATTAAGAATACACCCAAATGTATTAAGACTACACCCAAATGTCTTAGGAATACACCAAATGTATTAGGAATATGCTCAAATGATTAGAAATAGAATGCACCCAAATGCATTAAGAATACACCCAAATGTATTAGGAATACACCCAAATGTATTAGGAATACACCCAAATGTATTAGGAATACATCCAAATGTGTTAGAAATACACCCAAAATGTATTAGCAATACACTCAGATGTTAAACATATTCTGTTGCCAAAAGGTGCTGGATTCACTAATTTTTTTTCAACTCCATCTACCCCCCATGTCAAAAAGAAATCTACACCATTGTTGGAAGATAATGTGCATTTAATAAATTTGGAATGCACACACACAAAATACAAGAAAAACCTGCCATTTCTGAATATTTTCACCATAAATCTCTTTCCCTCAATATGTACATTATCACACATGTGTATTATTATAAAATTCTTGTTTTATACAGGTGCATTATGGGAATGGTGTTATATTAAGCTATTCCACTTGATATCCATACACCCCCATGAACGAATAGGAAATTAATCTACAACACAAGGAGTGTGGATTTCAAATGGATACACCCACTTAGGTAGCCCCATTTGAAATTCACACTCCCTGTGTGGAAGATTAATTTCATGACTTCCATAGGGGTTGTATGAATTTCAAATGGAATGACTGTTGTGACATAAATTACATACCCACATCCGGTGGTTGGCATTTTTCTTAAATTGGTCGAAAATACAACTTAACATGTTTACAATAACAACTTTTGGAGTGATTGCCGAATAGGGTGCAACTCTACTAGTCTTATTACAAGACTGCCCTATCCCAACCATAACCTCTGTAAACGAGGACTGTACTAGCAAGTTGCACCCTATTCGGTAATTGTCCCAAACTTTTATTCATGTAAATTTGTTCATGGAAAAAAATCAATTGGCAGAGCCATGCTGATATTGTGACCCTTTAATTGGACTATTCCTGTAAAAAACCATACACTCCCTATGGAAGACATGACATTAATCTCCCACACAGGGGCATAGATTTCAAATGGAGTCGCCCATTTAGGAAGCCCCATTTGAAATTCCCACTCTTAAGCAGGTCATGTCTTCCATACAGGGGGTGTAAGAATTTCAACTGGAATAGCACATTTAAGCAGTTGTACATTGATTCACATACAAGCATATCTCTCATTCTCCAACGACTTTGCATGTATCTAAAACATTTAAAATAGGTACATATTATAGAGCTAAACTATAAAAGACAGTAATTTGTAATTTGTAACTAATTTCACAATTTAAAGCATGATTAATAATAATAATAATAAAGCCCTGGCAGTGTTGAATTACCTTTTTATTGCTACATGTACATAGTTCAAATAAGTGCTGTTCTGTGAGCAGGACTCCATAAAAGCAGAATATATAAGTTTATATTAGAAATGCACCCAAAGTATTAGGAATACACCCAAATGTATTAGAAATACACCCAAATGTATTAGGAATACACACAGATGTATTGTGAATGCACCCAAATGTATACGGAATACACCCAAATGTATTACCTAGGAATACATCCAAATGTATTAGGAATACACCCAAATGTATTAGGAATACATCCAAATGTATTAGAAATACACACAGATGTATTGTGAATGCACCCAAATGTATAAGGAATACACCCAAATGTATTAGGAATACACCCAAAAGTTCCTGGAGGATGTAAAAATACCAAAACAGATGCAACCTTCAGTTACATATGAGAGCTAAAATAGGCTTCGCTCAAGCCGGTTGGCTCCACTTTGGCCCTGCTACCCTTTTTAATTGGGTGGCAAACTGGGTGGTCAATGTATTTAGAAGGTTGCACCCAGAGGATTATATATGCTTGGGTAAATAATGTGGTTTGCTAGAGTGATCTTGTGCCCTTATTTAGCATGCAAAGTGATATGGAAAAAATTATATATGGCGAGCGCTTTCTGTTGAGTGAGTGGATTACTGTACACAACAGATTTGCATGCTTACCATTAACTAAAATGATATAGACTATTCACACACAGGTAAAGTCCCAGCATCACTTGTTAATGGGGACTTTGGCTGTTTGTGGATAGTCTGTATCGCTTTAGTTTATGATGCTAACACAATTGAATAAGAAAATATTGCTTTTATAGCGGGTATTCATTTTACAGATTGAGGCTTTGAACAGGTTCGTCATCAGAAAATTATGAATTGTCTTAAAATACGCTCTGTGAATGATATACACATCCACATACCATTTACAGCACTTCCAAGAGGTTCTGAGATATATTCTCAAAATATCAAGAGCTATCTCAAGAACCATTGAACCAATACTAGTCTTGTTTGTACTCATTTTAATGCATTTTTCATGCCGATCCCAAATATGGACATGCAAATGAATAATTTTGATACTTTATTAATTTATTAAAGATATATTGCATGCTCTAAGCTGCATAATGGTGGGTGTGCAAATAATATAATGGGTTATACCAGTTGAGATCCATACATCTCCTATAGAAGACATGACCTTAATCTCACACACGGGGGTGTAGATTTCAAATGGAGCCACCACTCTCAGGTAACCCCATTTGAAATTCACACTCCCTATTAAGGTCATGTCTTCCATAGTGGGTGTGAGAATTTCAATTAAAATAGCCCAGTTAAAACTCTAACACACTAATTCCTCAGTTTTCACAAAATGCACTGTGGTATAAGGATGCATCTCATATATCAAGCACAAAAAGTTACATACAATTAAAGCAATATCTTAAAAACACTTAACTTAAATTACCAAATGAAGTAGTCAATAGATGGAGAATTCTGTTTTGTGTATTTTGATATTCGGCATTGATGCGACTTTATTTTCCCAATTTCTACCAATTGAAAAAAAGAGATTATTACAAAGATTAAGACAGACTTTCTCTCCAAACACACTAATCAGTGAACTTCAGTTATATTTATAAATGCGCTTTTATAAATACGCACATGACCATCTCCGCGCTGCCATAACAGCTAAAAGACAGTAAGTCTCAAAGTGATAGCGAGTGGTCTTCCTATACATTTTAATGCAAAGGTGGAACAACATGAGACTGCTGTGCAGCAAAATTGTTCATTTTGTTCAACTTTGTGATTATATTGTAAACGTTGCTGTCGTTGAATATTTTTTTCCGTTGTCAAATACTTTTAAAATGTTGTTTTTGATAACATATTACAAATTCGGAATCGCAACATGTGTAATAAATTTGCAATTCAATTAATATGTAAATTTGATGACATTTATCTACAGAGTTCCTATCCTTTTCTGTATAGTGGTCAATGCATGAGGATTTGGTCATGCTTGCTGGTCTTCGTATGTTGTACCCATGGGTCACATGCGTATTTATAAAAGCGCATTTATAACCGAAGTACACTGCTAATTATGAGCACAGAAATTTAGCGTTGATCTGTGAAACTGTACTGAGCCTGTTACAAATGCCGGTTGGAATCGCCTGAAGGAAAAATATCAGAATGCGTCAAAAGACAGTAACATTGTTTTAATATACAACCTTTTCCCATGTGATTCAAATAATAAAGGTAACTTCAACCATGGCAAAAGAATTATGTGTCAGACTCAACTCATGTGGAGGTCACTTCAAATCATTCCTAAGTCATGTCACAAGTAGTAGCCAACAGACAGGTGCATCCTTTTGATATGGATGTGCCCATATTGCTAAAGACTTAATACAAAACAATGTCTAAAATTTCCCACTTTGAGTGATTCTGTGTGCGCCCTTAAATACAAGTCACACTCTTTTACCATATTAGGGCACAGTGTATCAACATTAAATAATAAACATTATTAACCTTTGACCTCTACCAATTACATTGGTCTCATCATAATTTGTTATATATCCATATTATTATACACCTAAATTCTTTGTACATCTAGATTGGGACTATTCCAGTTGAAATTCATACACCCCTATGACCATAATATTCCCCACTGGTTACCTGAATTGGTGACTGTTTGAAATCTACATATTCACCTGTGTGGAAGATTATGGTCATGTCTTCCATAGGGTGTATGGAATTCAACTGGAATATCCCATTTATTTTTATACACCTAGATCTTTGCTTATGAACATACAAGGTATATCATGGCTGAAATATACAGTCTTTAATTTATATATATACATGCCTACAGGTGTCTAAAGGCAGCTTGTGTGCATACCTATAGGCAGCCTGTAGGCAAAAGGAGTGGTGACTTCAGTGTCTATCCATTCCTGACTAAAAGTAATGCATCGTTGGGCAGGAAAAACTGCTGAGTCATTGGCCCCTGAACATGTTTAAAGCAAAACCTCTTACGTAAAACCTCTTGGTAGTTTTGTTTTAAACATGTTCATAGGCCACAAGTACATAGGAGGGTTTTTCCTGCCCAATGACAAGGTGATATTGAATGTGTAGAAATGTACAAGAAAAACTTTCACTGTGAGTAGGCAGCTGTTGCTCAGTGATTTTTGATGTTTTTTGGCATCTAAATCTGGCCATGCATTCATCAATTTCCCATACATTGATCAGCTGTCAATGGGCTATTCCAGTTGAAATCTATACACCCACTATGGAAGACATGATCTTTATCTCCTATTTGAAATTAACACTCCTCATGGTCACATCTTCCATAGGGGGTGTATGGATTTCAATTGGAATAGCCCACTGTCATACCAACTTAGCCTCAAAGAATTGATGCAATTTAAGGGGCTATTAATTTTCCTCCGAAAAATCACCCATATCCATTGGATCTTCTACACAGGGAGTGTGAATTTCAAATGGGGTTTCCTGAATGGGCTATTCCATTTGAAATCTACACTCCCTGTGGAAGATTACACTGCCAACTCAATTGCTAACCCATTTTTCATCCTGATGTGGCAGTGACATCAACTCATTGAGACAACTGTTTCACGCACACATCTAAGTGAGTGCGTGTGCACGCCAGTGCTTTAAGCGAACACAAGCGATTTACAGCTGCGCCCACTGAAATACAGCACTGATGTCACTGCCACATCAAGGTGGAAAATAGTATAGCTTTTTTTGTAAAATTCTAGCTGAAAATATATTGTTGAAATTGATCAAACAGTAAATTGGCCTAAAATTAGAAAATTTTGTTTGGAATTCCAAAATCACCCGCACCTTCTCCGCTTTTTATGGATAAAAATGCTTGCATCTGGAACATGATAATGCCATCACTATAGTCACATGACATCATCGCTATAATTACATGATGATGTCATCGCTATAATTACATGATGATGTCATCGCTATAATTACATGATGTCATCGCTATAATTAATGTACATGATGATGCCATCACTATAACTGTCCTACGATGTTGAAGGTCGTCCCAGCACGAAGGAAGAACTTTCGTAATATTCCTCTGAGTTCAGGTCGGAGGTCAAACATAAGCATTTCACACATACTATTATAGTAGCTGGCTGCATGAACTTTGAACTGTGGAATAAAAAGGTCAAAGGTCAAATATTAGCATTATACACTTATCAGACGATGGTGGTCAACATCAATTTAATGCGGCAACAGCCAATATCGTAAGGAAAAACAGACAATGTGACGGCAACACTGCCTGGACGTTGCATTGGATGCAATATTTTCCCAGAGCAAGCCGAGGCGCATTTTTGGTTCTATTTGTCCCGCTACAGAAAAAAGTGCACAAAATATATTTCCCAGTGCAATGTATACATTTATACATGTAAATAAGGGTTGTTTTACAATCAGGGTACACAGATTGTCTCACTGGGGGTGAAAAATGAAGTGTCTAGTTTTCCCTCAATGTATTTGTTTTTGTGTTGTAGATGGGTCAAATAGGAAATCTGTAAAATTTTTAGGCGTCAAGTGTTCAGAGTTTCAAGTTATGCCAAAAATATGTTTTTGATACACATGTTTCTGTATACCCAATTTTTCGGAGAGGACACATTTTGACGGAAACCTGACGTCCAACTTTCAAACATGTGATACATGGAAACTAAGTGTAAGTGGACTAAGTGTTTATTATGAGTTTGTAGGATATATATTAGTGTTTTTCAAGAAAATATAATTTTAGTCTTGAGTCAATTTTAACTATGGATTATGAGCTTGTATTCGGAGAGGACATTTTTTGACGGAATTTTCAACATAAATTTGAAGAAATGGTACAATTAGTGAAACAGTCGCAATCTTACATGGTTCTCAATTTTGAACAATCATGTTTCAAACATTACTTCTGAACAGTCAAAATATGTATTTATGTTATTGCTGGCAGTGATATATCATTTGCAAAGTTCACAAAGGTCAAATGAGACGGCTATTTTGTCCCAAAATCATACAGAAATGTATATTTTCATCATTTGCTAAGCATTTCAAACAGTCTTTTTGTGGCTGTACGTGGAACTAATAGGGGCCAATAATTAGGCATGGCAACTTTTAATTATAAGTTAATCTAATATTTGAAATAGGGCACAATATGGTGCTCAGCCCAAATGTACCCTGATTGTAAAACAACCGATAAACGCTTTCGGATTATAAAATAAATCGGAAATAATTTTTTGCTTCAAAGGCGAAGCTGCCAACCACAATGCTAATTATTGGTCTATATTGCAATTATGCAAATTTTTAAGTATATCATAACATATTGTAGCCACACACTGATTGGGTTTCCCCAGGCAAAATAAGATCTAATAAATAAATAAATAAATAAATAAATAAAAAGGAGTTAAAAACATACTTTATAGTGGAGTGTACTATCACACCCCAACAGATTTAGACTAGTAATATATTGCTTGATTAACATACACTCCTCACCAAAAATATCAGGAATAGTACAACATAGCAAGCCTTTCATAGTGTTTAGAATTCTTTGTAAGGGAACTACATCGGTGCTGAGCAGACGTGCTTTTTTTCGTGCTCGCAAAATTTACATTTTGTTTTGGTGTTTATCTACATTATAAATGCCTGGTTTCTTAGAAATCTTGTTGCTTTTGTAATCAAGAACCCATGGACGTTTTCCGGGAGCAGTAGTAGAATTTTCCATCATTTCTACCACATTTTATGAACTCATTCGTGCAGGCATGCAACATCACCATTTTGTATTGTCAGCTCTACTGTCTTGACTGTGGAATTCTGCAGGCTTGTAGTATGCATACATGAGGAGCTTTCCTGGAACCACGCAAGTAGAATATCCACATTGTTTACAACCATCCATATCCAATCCATTTATATCCAATGCTACAACATTCCCTTTTACTTGCTGAACTAATTCTTGCTCTTGTTGCCTTTTTCTTATGCTTTTTAAAAAGTGACTTGCTTATTCCAGCTTTGTCAAGTCTACTTGGCGGCCATCTTGGACATTCATACATTGACTGTCGAAACCCGGCTGAAAAGTTTACATGGAGCCACGCAAGTAACAGATTACATTATTGTACCCCACATTTACTTTTTAGAATACATGAACAAACTACTAGTGGTATTGTTATTGACTGATACTGAAATATTCCCATTCCTGAAGCTGTTTAATATTGCTTTGTAATTTTTATGCATCCATTTTGTTACATCACCAGACCTGACTGTGCCTCACCGTACTGCGTTGGTTCTGGTTACATATTTTACAGTTCCTAAACAGTATCATGATGGGTCCCACGATCCAAAGCTTGTTACTATTGCTGCCCATTGTTTTCACCATTGCTTGTGGCCAATGTGATGGCCAGTGTGATAATGGGCGTTCTGGGTGCAAATTCCTGGATGATGATATGTTCACGCCAAATTTTAGCCTCAATGTGGAGTCTATAAACACTGAGTCTATGAACAGCTTTGTGTGGTATGCCCGCCATGATACCCCAGTTTTCTTCACCGAAAAAGTATCCAACCATACTTATTTCAAAGATGTGCAAAAATCATGGCAGAGACTCGTAATGGCCTATACTTTGTTCTCAAAACCAAATAAATACTATAATAAAGGACTCATACATAGTAGGAGTACATCACCTAGAAATTTGATCATCATGGTGCTGTTCATGAGCGGTCAGGTGGAACTGAATCCGGGCCCGATCAGGTCAAAAAAGACCATACAATACCCATGTGGCATTTGTGCAAATGAGGTGAAGAATGAACATAAGGGTATATGTTGTGATTCATGTTCCACTTGGTACCACAATGACTGCACTGGTATGTCTGATTTCATGTATGACACATATTGCAATCACTCCAACCTCACTTGGTTGTGTATAAGTTGTGGATTTCCAAATGTTTCTACTGGACTGTTTGATAGCTCGCTTTTATCTACATCTAACTCTTTTGATGTGTTAGACAGCACAGATTCCATGGATTCCTCAAACCTAAGTAGCCAGTTATTCAAACCTACCCAGTCCTCCACACCGGTGAAAAATCATACTAGTACTTGCAAACGCATCAAAAATAACTCCAAGAAATTGAAAGCTATGCTAGTAAATTGCGATGGCCTACACTGGTCAAAGCGCAAAGCTGATTTTCATGCAAGGGTTAATGATCTCGCTCCTGATTTGATTTTTGGATGTGAATCCAAACTTAGCCCAGACATGCCAACATACTCCATATTTCCAGATAATTATAACATCATTCGTAAAAATAGAGACTCAAACGGAGGTGGAGTTTTCATAGCCACAAAAGAAAACATAATTTCTGTTGAAAATCCTGAGTACGACTCGGATTGTGAAATTACCTGGTGTACCATTGAATTTGCCAGATCAGGCAAATTATGCGTCTGGGCAGTTTTTATCGACGCCAAATGGTGGTACTGAGCCCCTGGAAAAATTACAGGATAGTGTCAACAAAGTCCTGTCAAAGTCTGGTACAAAACATGAAAACATTCTCCTATGTGGCGATTTCAACTTGCCCGACATAGATTGGGACGCTCTTTGTACAAAACCTGATAGCAAGCGGAAAGCTCTCCATAATACAGCTCTGGAGTTATTAGGGAGTTGCCCTTATCCAACTTGTTACAGTTGTTACAAGGCAGGCTTCCCAGAATTGTTTGGACTTGATTTTTACCAACAACCAAAACATTGTCAGTAACATACAGACCCACTCAGGCATTTCTGATCATGACATCGTTACCTGTGACATCAACGTTTCTCCTAAATGGAAACGTAAACCGATCAGGAAAATATACCAATACAACAAAGCTGATGTTCGCTCCCTGAAGTGTTCACTTCAGAAAGAAACTGAAACCTTTTTCGCAAATCAGCCAGAGCAGAATTCTGTTGATTCAAATTGGACAATATTCAAAGATATAGTGAACTCACACATGGAGAGATTCATACCTCACAAAATGTCTAAAAGCAAACAGTCCTATCCATGGATAAACCAGTTTATAACACAACAAATGAGAAAAGCGAGACAGATTGTACAGAAAGTACAAATCAGCTGATTCATCATCCAAAACAAAACTTTGGAAAGCTTACAAGAAGCAGAGAAACCATGTTACAAGTCTCCTTCGTGACAGCCAAAATTCATACATGAATAATGTTGTTGGTCCTTCGTTGGACACAAACCCTAAACAGTTTTGGACCACGTGAAGTCCCTAAAAGGGAATCCTTGGGCATTCCCCGCTTGTAGCTAATAACAAGACATTTTCTACTGACAAGGGAATAGCAGAGACACTTAACAACCAATTCACCTCGGTCTTTACTAAGGAAAATATGGACTCAGTACCGTCAAAAGGTTCATCACCTTTTCAAAGCATCCCCGATTTGGTAATTGACCTCAATGGAGTCATAAAGCAACTGCAAGATCTTAAATGTAACAAGGCTAGTGGACCAGATAACATCTCTTCCAAATTCCTGCATGACTATGCTACCGACCTGGGTCCCATACTACACTTCATCTTACAACAATCATATAGCTCCAGCACATTACCATCAGACTGGAAGAAAGCGTTGGTCACTGGTATTTATAAGAAAGGCACTAAATCTTCACCAGAGAATTACCGCCCGTAAGTCTAACCTGTATTTGCTCAAAATCATGGAGCATATCATCTTGTCTCACACTGCAAAACACCTAGCAGGTAACAAAATCATAATAGACCAACAGCATGGTTTTCGGGAAAAGATGTCTTGCGAGACTCAACTTCTCCAAGCTTCTCATGACTGGGCCGAGGTGTTGAATCGAGGTGGCCAGACGGCCGTTTTGCTACTAGATTTTAGCGAAGCCTAGCGTCTGACACTGCACGACGCCCTAGCGAGCCGCTCGGTGTAGACTTGAATACTATGGCATCAAAGGGAAGACCCTACAGTGAATACAGGAATTTTTATCAGGCGTGAGCAATGTGTAGCAGTCAACGGCACACACGCCAAGTGGACACCAGTTACATCAGGCGTACCACAGGGCTCCGTCTTAGGGCCAACCCTTTTTCTACTTTATATTAACGATATTGTGTCCGACGTGAGTTCCACCCTCCGTCTGTTTGTGGACGATAGCATTTTATACAGGGAAATAAACAACACCGAAGACCAAATAAAGCTCCAAAATGACCTTCAAAAAGTCTTCAATTGGGCCGACCAATGGCAAATGTGTTTTAATGCATCAAAATGTGAGTTCCTTCAAATTACACGCAAAACCAAACCGCTGAAGCACATCTACAGTGTGGACGGTCAAAACATCACTGAATCTTCTAAACATAAGTACCTGGGAGTTACCATCAACAAGCACCTAGACTGGAAAGACCACGTGCAGAGTATAACATCCAGAGCTCAGTAGCACTCTAGGCGCCCTCAGGCGAAATTTATCTGCCTGCCCCAGGGAAGTTAAGGAGCGTGCATACCAAGCCTTAGTGCGCCCGAAGTTGGAGTATTCGTCAGCAGCTTGGAGCCCATATGCCAGTGGTCAAGTGAATTCCTTGGAATCTGTGCAGCGTCAGGCGGCTCGGTTTGTCACTAATAACTACGAAAGCCAGCGTTACTGAGATGCTCCAGGACCTTCAGTGGGATTCTCTATCTACTCGTAGGCTGCTTCAACAATGTTCTATGTTTTATAAGATCAAATATGGACTTGTTAACATCCCCTTTCCGAGTTGTGTTATTCCATCCAACCGACCGGAAGAGTCTCCAACATCTGCTGCTACCAAAACATCCAGGCCAGGGTTAACTCCTACAGATTTTCCTACTGCATGCGATCATACCTATTTGGAATAGGCTTCCTACATCTGTGGTGATAGCTCCTTCACTTCACACATTCCAGAGTTTGGCACTACCAATCCTGAGGGATATGCAGCCAACCTCAACGCATCACAAAATCTAAGGAGCAGTGGTTTTTTACTTGCACCCCCTCAATGTATATTTTTTGAGCACGATTAGCACGTCAGCACAGCACAACTCCTTGGACAAGTTTTCAGCTTCTTCTGGAGTATACAATTCAAGATTCAAGATTCAAGATCCTTTCAGAGAACAATGTGATTAGCCACAGATATCTTCCCAGAATCCTTTGCTACATGATGCATTACCTCACTACCTCAAATGATACTCCCATTACTTTGCACAGGTTCTCTTTGTTTTCATGTTGAGAATAGACTGGCTATACATGGGTTGATAGTCCACAAATAAACACATTTTGCAAGATCTAGATGTGCTCTGTTCATTGGGGTACTTTTTGTTACTATCGACCAATGTAGCACTAGATAGCAAATCAGTAGAGAAAATTGAAATGGAAGAAATGCATTGTGGGAAGTGTCTCTGATACATACCCTTTCATCACTCATTTTGAGTATCTTAGTTAGTAAGAGTACAAGGAGTGACTTCCATGTAGCCCGGTGGCTCTCTGATTCTAACGACAAGAAATATTGCAAGGCCTCACTGCACACTCTGTGAAAATATAAACAAATAAAGTAAATAATGAGCTAAAAATATAAACACAAATAAAGTTGAGCTAAAGATAAAAACGCACAAATAATAGTGAGCTAAATTAGGCTGCAGGATATACCAAATCAGGTACTGTTCCACCTAATTGTGCACATGGGCTCCTATGGCTAAGGGTAATTTCACATACAAATAGAGAGCGAACTCCTCTGGAAATCGCAACAAGATTTTTAAGGGTCCGTACCCTTATACACCCCCTATGGAAGACATGACCTTAACCTCCTATACAGGGAGTGTGAGTTTTAAATAGGGTTAGTGACTCCATTTGATATCTACACCCCCGGCGTGAGAGATTACAGTCGTGTTCACATTTTGAGGCACATCCGGCGTAAACTTGCACTAACATTGATAGAAATTTCACAAATATTTTCCCTACTCCTACCACGTGTCCACACCTAGCCTACTCCTACACTACTCCGATCAGTTCCACCAAACATTCACTTCTGGTCGGCGTAAACATCAGCTACCACTTTTGGTGTTTCCATGACCTTTTTCAACCACACGAAATGTAATTTCTTTAGACTAAATTAGTTGCGACCACAAAAAAAGGTAAAATTTACATCGGGTACCAGGCGTAGCAGCCTTCACATTACAACATATGCCTGTCGGAGATTACACCTAGCTACTTCTGACTTTTGTCAGGAGTAAATCGTTGGACGTACGCCCAGCCCTCGAATTAACCCATCCCCACTGCCGTAATGCTCTCAAAATATGTCCTTTACCCAAAGCAGTCACTTTCCGTTCCCTCTAATGAAGTTGCCGTCGGTGCCCCAGCCCTGCCCCTTCATTATAAAATCATCGATCTATGTTTGTGTGTGTTTTCTTCACTTTTGAGAAAGTGCCTTGGTGCCCTTCTTAAATTTTCAACAGTTGCCATGGAGCCCTCTTGAAATATTACAAACTGCTAAGCTGCCTTGCCTTTTCAGTGAAAATCCAAGGCAATTACTAAGTTGCCCTAAAAAAAGTTGCTGTGCCCCTTCAGATCCTTAATTCGAAGGCTGCGTACGCCTGACTTATGCTGACCATCATTCACACTGCCACTACTCCTGGCAGTGCCTACTGTTACTCTTAGCAACTTGCGCAGACCAAGTTCCACCGGGCATACGTCCGACAATGTGAACACAGCTTAAGGTGATGTCTTCCATAGGGGGTGTATGGATTTCAAGTGGGATAGCCCTATATGAATCAGTAGTGGACAAGCAACACAAATTAATATGTTCATTGTTTATTTAGAGCATACACCATGCTGGCAACATGTACCTCTAAAAGATTAGGTCCCGATTTCAGATTTACTTACTCGACTAATCTGTTTTCAACAGTCTCCATTTTGTCTCTCCTTGTATCATCTGCATACATCTTAGAAATTAATCTTAAGGTTATTTAAATCTTAGGATTATCTAGAGATTACCTTAGGGTTACCAAATCTACAATAAGATGACTTACTCGACTAATCTGTTTTCAACAGACTCCATCTTGTCTCTCCTTGTATCATCTGCATACATCTTAAATAGTAGCCTCAATGCGCATGCCATGCTGGCTGTCTCTTGCGTTGACAGATTGGGTTTATTTTTACCTCTGAAACCTGAAACAGAGAGAAAAAGGAATTACTAAGGTTTTCTTAATCTTAGGATTATCTTAATCTTAGAGTTATCTTAATCTTAGGATTATCTTAATCTCATCTACAATCAAGGAAACATAGTTGGCACACCATGACAATATGTTTGAACTCTTCATTGCCACTTTGATAGTTGTGTGAAATTAGTATAACTACATATATGTTTGATGAGAAATACAAACCTTCTATTGTTACTGTTAAACTCCTTTGCAAACCTATGAGATTCTAATAAGCAGTCCAGTAGATGGAATTGCACTATCCCAACTCCGTACGTCATCATACCCCACCACCCCCTCCCCTTCCCACCGGATAGTCTATGAGCATACCTGCATTTCTCAAAAGATCTTTGTCTATTGTTACTGTTGAACTCCTTTGCAAATCTATGAGACTCTAATAAACAGTTGAGTAGATGGAATTGCTCTATCCCGACTCCTGTCATCATACCCCACCACCCCTCCCCCTCCCACCGGATAGTCTATGAACATACCTGCATTTCTCAAAAGATCTCTCTGTCTATTGTTACTGTTGAACTCCTTTGCAAATCTATGAGACTCTAATAAACAGTCCAGTAGATGGAATTGCTCTATCCCAACTCCTTATGTCATCATACCCCACCACCCCACCCTCTCCCACCGGATAGTCTATGAGCATACCTGCATTTCTCAAAAGATCTCTTTGTCTGTTGTTACTGTTGAACTCCTTTGCAAATCTATAAGATTCTAATAAGCAGTCCAGTAGATGGAATTGCTCTATCCCAACTCCTTACGTCATCATACCCCACCACCCCACCCCCTCCCACCGGATAGTCTATGAGCATACCTGCATTTCTCAAAAGATCTCTTTGTCTGTTGTTACTGTTGAACTCCTTTGCAAATCTATAAGATTCTAATAAGCAGTCCAGTAGATGGAATTGCTCTATCCCAACTCCTTATGTCATCATACCCCACCACCCCACCCTCTCCCACCGGATAGTCTATGAGCATACCTGCATTTCTCAAAAGATCTCTTTGTCTGTTGTTACTGTTGAACTCCTTTGCAAATCTATGAGACTCTAATAAACAGTCCAGTAGATGGAATTGCTCTATCCCAACTCCTTACGTCATCATACCCCACCACCTCCCACCGGATAGTCTATGAGCATACCTGCATTTCTCAAAAGATCTCTTTGTCTGTTGTTACTGTTGAACTCCTTTGCAAATCTATAAGATTCTAATAAGCAGTCCAGTAGATGGAATTGCTCTATCCCAACTCCTTACGTCATCATACCCCACCACCCCATCCCCTCCCACGGATAGTCTATGAGCATACCTGCATTTCTCAAAAGATCTCTTTGTCTGTTGTTACTGTTGAACTCCTTTGCAAATCTATGAGATTCTAATAAGCAGTCCAGTAGATGGAATAATTGCTCCACAGTGAGGTATCTGTACATGCCTGGGTCTTCTTCTGGTGATGTCGCCACGGAATTTTGAGATATTGTATCTAAATCATTCTCCTGCAAAAACAAAATGACAGAGCCCATGATTGGTTGATTACATGATGTAATGATCTAAATACACTCAAATGCACACACATACCTATACCTCCCACCTGTGCAGCTCTGAGGTTCTCAGCATCTTCATGTCTACTTGTAGCAGGGAAAAACAGGATGTTATCTATGGTTTGGATGAGTTCTAGCCCCACCCCACACCCCTACATAGTTATACACACACCCCTACCTGTGCAGCTCTGAGGTTCTCAGCATCTTCATGTCTACTTGTAGCAGGGAAAAACAGGATGTTATCTATGGTTTGGATGAGTTCTAGCCCCACCCCACACCACTACATAGTTATACACACACCCTACCTGTGCAGCTCTGAGGTTCTCAGCATCTTCATGTCTACTTGTAGCAGGGAAAAACAGGATGTTATCTATGGTTTGGATGAGTTCTAGCCCCACCCCACATCCCTTCATAGTTATACACCCACCCCTACCTGTGCAGCTCTGAGGTTCTCAGCATCCTCATGTCTACTTGTAGCAGGGAAAAACAGGATGTTATCTATGGTTTGGATGAGTTCTAGCCCCACCCCACACCCCTTCATAGTTATACACCCACCCCTACCTGTGCAGCTCTGAGGTTCTCAGCATCCTCATGTCTACTTGTAGCAGGGAAAAACAGGATGTTATCTATGGTTTGGATGAGTTCTAGCCCCACCCCACACCCCTACATAGTTATACACACACCCCTACCTGTGCAGCTCTGAGGTTCTCAGCATCTTCATGTCTACTTGTTGCATGGAAAAACAGGATGTTATCTATGGTTTGGATGAGTTCTAGCCCCCCCCACACCCCTACATAGTTACTACACACACCCCTACCTGTGCAGCTCTGAGGTTCTCAGCATCTTCATGTCTACTTGTTGCAGGGAAAAACAGGATGTTATCTATGGTTTGGATGAGTTCTAGCCCCACCCCACACCCCTACATAGTTATACACGCACACACCCCTACCTGTGCAGCTCTGAGGTTCTCAGCATCCTCATGTCTACTTGTTGCAGGGAAAACAGGATGTTATCTATGGTTTGGATGAGTTCTAGCCCCACCCCACACCCCTACATAGTTATACACACACACCCCTACCTGTGCAGCTCTGAGGTTTTCAGCATCCTCATGTCTACTTGTAGCAGGGAAAAACAGGATGTTATCTATGGTTTGGATGAGTTCTAGCCCCGCCCCACACCCCTACATAGTTATACACACACACCCCTACCTGTGCAGCTCTGAGGTTTTCAGCATCCTCATGTCTACTTGTAGCAGGGAAAAACAGGATGTTATCTATGGTTTGGATGAGTTCTAGCCCCACCCCACACACCTACATAGTTATACACACACCCCTACCTGTGCAGCTCTGAGGTTTTCAGCATCCTCATGTCTACTTGTTGCAGGGAAAAACAGGATGATATCTATGGTTTGGATGAGTTCTAGCCCCACCCCACACCCCTACATAGTTATACACACACACCCCTACCTGTGCAGCTCTGAGGTTCTCAGCATCCTCATGTCTACTTGTTGCAGGGAAAAACAAGATGTTATCTATGGTTTGGATGAGTTCTAGCCCCACCCCACACCCCTACATAGTTATACACACACACCCCTACCTGTGCAGCTCTGGGGTTCTCAGCATCCTCATGTCTACTTGTTGCAGGCTAAAACAGGATGATATCTATGGTTTGGATGAGTTCTAGCCCCACCCCACACCCCTACATAGTTATACACACACACCCCTACCTGTGCAGCTCTGGGGTTCTCAGCATCCTCATGTCTACTTGTTGCAGGGAAAAACAAGATGTTATCTATGGTTTGGATGAGTTCTAGCCCCACCCCACACCCCTACATAGTTATACACACACACCCCTACCTGTGCAGCTCTGAGGTTCTCAGCATCCTCATGTCTACTTGTTGCAGGGAAAAACAAGATGTTATCTATGGTTTGGATGAGTTCTAGCCCCACCCCACACCCCTACATAGTTATACACACACACCCCTACCTGTGCAGCTCTGAGGTTCTCAGCATCTTCATGTCTACTTGTAGCAGGGAAAACAGGATGTTATCTATGGTTTGGATGAGTTCTAGCTGCACAACACATTTGATAAGTAGCGAAGAAAACATCTTCTGATCAGCTGCAGTTTCTGTCAGGAAGAAAAGAAACATGCATTTTGATTGGTTAAAAGAGGCCTACATCTGAGTATCGAGCCAATCAATGATATGTTAAGAAAATTAGTCGGTAGCTATTCCATTTGAAATCCATACATCCCCAATGAAAGACATGACTTCAATCGCACTCAGTGGGTGTAGATTTCAAATGGAGTCACCTATTCAAGTACCTCATTTGAAATTCACATCCACTGATTATTAAAGGTTGTGTCTTCCATAGGTGGGTATGAATTTCAACTGGAATAGCCCAATCATAATGTAGAGCCCATATGAAGTCAATGGGGATCCACACTATTGGGTTGTCATAACAAAAATGAAAAAACAAACAAAAAAACAGCCCTCTCTGCAACAATTTTTGGGATGCGAAATTTCACAAAGTTTGCCTTTCTCTGTGCAATAAACATATTTTGCAAGATCTTGGTGTGCTTTATTTACTGAGGTACTTTTAAACACTATTCAGCAACTCTTCCTATACCTTTGTACAGGAGCCAACCGTTGTTAATCCGTGATGAAACCACAGTCCAGTAGCGTATACGCGAACGCAAGGTTACGCGTACGCGTTACACAAGAGCGCGTAAAATTTGTCACACCTGGAACTTAAGCGTAAACACGCACTCTCTTATCATGCTTATGTTGGAGGTAGTGGTTAAACATTATCGCTTTATTAGCTTTATTAGATTTATTGTTGATATTAACAGAGAAATCACCGATCTTCTTGTATTAAGGTTGAGAGGCAATGACAAACGGACGAATGAAAGAATCATGTGAGTTAGACATCTTTAGCTGGTTTTCCTTGTTGAAAGGGATTCAATCATGTTTCATTGTTGTTCATCACCGATTAACAACTCGCGTCCGGCGCGTCTGCATGATTTACTTTGTCGGGCAGCTAAAGCTGCCCTTGCGAATTAAACCACGCAGACGACGCGGACGCATCGTTGTTAATCGGTGATGAACAAGGGTGAAACATGATTGAATCCCTAATCAAACCATGTTGCGCTAGATAGCAAATCAGTACAGCAAATTGAAATGGAAGAAATGCATTGTAGGAAGTGTAAGATATTTCTGTTGCCTGAATGTTATACTGAATGAAATGACATTTATCCGATTTACACACTTCACATCGTTTTTTTAAATATGCTAATATATAAGTCTGATCCTTCCATGTTTTAGTCGAGTACATCTTTATTTGTATGTAAACTAAATATCACAGATTACACAATGACAAAAACACATATCTCTCTAAAAGCAAGGCAGGTACATGGTAATATATTCCAAAGGTACATTATTTTTCTGCTACAAGTAATGTGCATATTAAGAGGTTACTGGGGTACTCTTACAATGGTATTAGGAATACACCCAAATGCAACAGGAACACACCCAAATGTGTCAGTAATACACCCAACGTATTATTAGGAATACACTGATATGAATATAGGAATACACTCAAATGATTATAGGAATACACCCAAATGAATATAGGAATACACCCAAATGCATCAGTAACGCACCCAAATATATTAGGAATATACCAAATGTATTAGGAATACACCCAAATGCATCAGGAATACACCCAAATGCATCAGGAATACACCCAAATGTATTAGGAATACACCCAGATGTATTAGGAATACATGCAAATGAATATAGGAATACGCAAATGAATATACAAATACCACAGAGGAAGAAACAGAGCGTACAACCAGTCAAAGTCCCCGTGTATTGTATGGTGTAAGTTTTAGCATATTCATGAGGGCGATTGTTCGATTGTGCCGTGTCTAACTATCACGCCAGCGCTGCGTGCCTTCGCGTATACACGATAAAGCGTCGCGTGCTTTCGCGATTACGCGATAGACCATGAAAATACGCGGTAATTGCGTAGCAATCTCGCCTGTCGCATTTCACGGAACAATCGGCCCTCATTATCGGATAATGCGGAGACTTTGACTGGTGGTACGCGCTCTGTTTCTTTCTCCTCTGTGACAAATACACTCAAATGCATCAGGAACACACTCAAATGTATAGGAATACACCCAAATGGTACTCGTCAAATTCATTAGATATGGCTATCATAGTAAAGTATGTCCCAAATGAAGTTGGAATCCTTGTAGTAAAGTTATTCACTTTCTTATTGTAACATCAAAATTGTTCCTTGCAGGCCAATTGGTTCATGTTATCTGTGTTCGGAACCACAATCAACATGATCATCACAACACAAAGTCAATGGGTTGCCAACACGTGTGCATACCAAGCATGGACCAGTAACTAAGGTATGACATATTCACTACAATAGCAAATAAGTATTAAGTGCATTAGGCTATTCCAGTTGAAATCCATCTACCCCCTATGGAAGACATGACCATAACCTCCCACACAGGGAATGTGAATTTTAAAAGGAGTGCCCAGTCAGGTAAGTGATTTGAAATTCACACTCCATATGTGGACGATTAAGGTAATTTCTTCCATAGGGTGTATGGATTTCAACTGGAATAGCCAATTGGGTCACTGACACCATGCCATATCAATGAAGCCCCCACCTGACCCTCAGATTTGCTTTATATTTTACTTATATTGTTGTATCTATAGAAATATTTAAAACCTTAAAAATTAGAGGCTACTTTTGTCTGCAAGGAATAAATTATACCTTATTGGAACATAATACATGCAAATATATATTGCTGTTCGAAATGTAAACGAATTAAGACCTCAATTTTTTGGATATATGCATTGTATTTATCTTATATTTAACATTAGTGACAACAATGGTAACAACAAGTACTCAATGGTCTTAATACTAGTCTTGCTATCTGGGTTAGGGTTACAAGGGTCCACTTACTATCAAGGGCATATTCCTATAGTATTCATGTCATATTCCTATAGTAATTTGCACTTATACTTGACCAAGGGTTACAAGGGTCCACTTGCTATGGTACTCAATGGTTTTACTACTAAAGTTTGTTCCGTTTATATGAGGCGGACAAAATAAGACTCATAACACCGTGTATTGATATAGAATGGCATGCACGAGGTTGGGCGCAATGTTTATGCTAGGTGTGTGTTGCGCAATACGTGACCGCCGCACGCTAAGGTGAATTTACGCGATCGTGAGTTGGGACTTTATTGCGCACGCATTAACAAAAGCCGAATAATTTCCGCCTAATAAAAAACGAACAAACTTTAGTCTTCCTATCTGTACTAGTGTTAGGGTTAGAGTTACAAGGGTCCAATTACTATCAAGGGCATATTCCGATAGTATTCATGTAGTATTCCTATAGTAATTTGCACTTATACTTGACCAAGGGTTACAAGGGTCCACTTACTATGGTACTCAATGGTTTTACTACTAGTCTTGCTATCTGTACTAGCGGCACTTGCAACACTATGCTGACTACCCATGCGTTTCAGATTACTTTTCTTGTCCGGTGTGGATGCTGGTCCCGTTAGATCAGAGCCTGGAGGTGTGCTATGCTGAGGAGGTGGCTGGGTGTCCTGAGAAAAATACAAAAATATGCGGATGATTTAGGAGGTATGTGGCTATTCCTGTTGAATCCATATACCGCTTATGGAAGACATGACCTTAATCGTCCACAAAGGGAGTGTGAATTTCAAATGGGGTTACCTGAATTGAGCAGTTCTATTTGAATTTTAAATCTACACCCCTTGTGTAGGGGATTAAGGTTAGGTCATGTTTCCATTGGGAGTGCATGGATTTCAACTGAATTTCAAATGGGGCTACCTGAATGGGTGACTCCATTTGATATCTGCATCCACTGTTCATGCTGTTTGGGAGATTAAGGTCATGCCTTACACATGAGGTGTACGTGTGTCAACCAGAAGAGCCCACTGTGGATGTATACTTTGTCACTGATCACTGTGGCCCTAATCAGTTCATAAACCATTTAACAACAACTCCAGGACTTGCAGCTACAAAGACACACGCCCTATAAATTTACAACAAATATTTGCAGCCAAGATTTTTATTTTATCTTTCTTTACTGAGGGCAACACAGCTTCTGTGACAAGAACTGCTTTCCAACCAGGCTCTCTTCTTCAACTAGCATCTTCAGTTGCTATCCCACAAAATGGGTTATGATTAACCCTACCTAGGGCTACAAAAGGCTACAGCATAAAATGACTGCAAAATATTGTGAAGCAATTGCATCATCATCTGAACACACAAATAGGCACACAAAGTAAATAATGTGGCTTGCTATCTCTGGTCTTCTTTTCCACACCCGACAGGTCTGTGGTTCAAAAACAGAGAAACATCTTTTCTCTGCATCTTCTTTTTCCTTCTCCCCCCTCTTTGACAAAAAACTCCCAATAAGTTATGCTTCCGTCAATTGCAAGCCCGGCTACCAGGGACCCGGGCACAGCGGGGACGTAGCGGGGGAGATTACCAATGGCAATTATAATAATCCCCGCTATGCCCCGGGTACCGGGGCACAAATTGTGGGTGAAACCTCCGGTACTGTCCCTGCCCATGCCAGCCGGGTTTCAACGTCATGTCCCGGGTAGTCCCCGCCCCTTCCAGCCGGGTTTCATGTCATATTTCCATACTATCCTGGGTACTGTCCCGCCCCTGCCAGCCGGGCTTCCATATTTTTAATCGGCACTCGGACTGTGTAGGCCTACGCTCCGATCAACGCTCTGGGACATTCAATATAAAATGTCGGTGAGAAAATACCACAAAATTTTACTTAAAGGGCAGCGGGATCTAGCAAAATATTCAACGCCCGGGATTCACAGGATCGCAGGAAAAGTTCCCGAGAAATTAAAGGTTCCAGATTGAGATTGACACTTCTATTTGCAGCGCGATATGTGTACACACTTTCGACTTCAACGACTGCTTGATCACAGTTCTATACCTTGCTGCCACTAGCTGAGAAATATTTGGACATTCCCACAATGCATTTCTTTTAAGTTTTATAATAAAATGCTGGCGGGTGGGTGCTTGGATATAGGTATCGGGTGTCGGGATGGGAGGTACACTTTTCGCAATGGACTCTGTGAAGACTAAATACTTGTCAAAACTCGGTACGGGTTCGCTTGTTTCTGATTGGTTACTGGCGACACACCCCCGTTCGCTGCAGCACCAAGCCCACAGCGCTCAGTGCATCAGCATGGAAAGGGGTATCCAGTGCAATTTATGGCTGTCAAGGCGAGAGGTACAGATGAAGAATCAAAACTTATTTAATTCACAACAAAATTTTCTAATAAACAATTGAAACTGCTAAACAAAACCCTGACGCATGCGATTGTGCATGGATTGATGATAGGTTTCAATTAAAAACATAAAAATATGGTTGATGAATATTATAAAATTATTCGATGATAGCATGTGTCAAAAAATACGCACCGAAGCACAACCACTGCAACATGACGCCCCTGACGCTTCACAATGAAATGCAGGATCATCCGTGTACACATTCAAGGAATTTTAATTAATATAAGATTCGGATTTATATATTTTACAACTTTTGGAAGCTTGGTGAGTCATCTTTTTTCGCAGACGTTTGCATTATTAGGAATTAATGATCAGTTTGTGTTTGTTTTGAGAAGTAGGCCTACCGCCCTAGTGTGAATCGTGAAAATTCGCGATGGACCAACAAAATCGTGATGGACCCCCAAAAGCGTGATGTTTTTGCATTTGACATTGGAGAACAAGTTATTTTCTGGTATTTCCCGGCTACTGATGGGTAATTTTGAGGTAATATTCCCGGGTACATACCCCGCTATGAAATCAGCAGTAACACTCGGGTAACAGCCCCGGCTACATAACGGTATCATGGCCCCGCTACCGGGACGACTGATTGTACATCCCAGGTACAGTCCTGGGTACCGGGGACATACTTTCTGGTAATTTCAGGGTGACAGTCCCGGGTATTGTGTCTATAGTGCCCGGGTCCCTGGTAGCCGGGCTTGCAATTGACGGAAGCATTAGGGTTATTATAACAAGTGCCCTTTAGAGAGTATCAATGTACTCACATGTTCAGGAGTTAGAAATGAATTCCTACTGAGAGTATCTGCATCTCCTCTGCTTGATTCATCATAGGCTTCATAGTATTCATATAGTATTCATATAGTATTCATATAGTATAACTGATAGTACATCAATGTACTCACATGTTCAGGAGTTGGGAATGAATCTCTACTGAGAGTATCTGCATCTCCTCTGCTTGACTCATCATAGTATTCATATAGTATTCATATAGTATTCATATAGTATAACTGATAGTACATCAATGTACTCACATGTTCAGGAGTTGGGAATGAATCTCTACTGAGAGTATCTGCATCTCCTCTGCTTGACTCATCATAGGCTTCATAGTATTCATATAGTATTCATATAGTATAACTGATAGTACATCAATGTACTCACATGTTCAGGAGTTGGGAATGAATCTACTGAGAGTATCTGCATCTCCTCTGCTTGATTCATCATAGGCTTCATAGTATTCATATAGTATTCATATAGTTTTCATATAGTATTCATATAGTATAACTGATAGTACATCAATGTACTCACATGTTCAGGAGTTGGGAATGAATCTCTACTGAGTGTATCCGCATCTCCTCTGCTTGACTCATCATAGGCTTCATAATCTTGTGGCTTCCAAGAAATTAAACTATGAAAACAAATAACAACAAACATTTAATTATTATATGGGTTCAATTTAATTAATTGGGTAATCATTTGTGCTGCAAAGAAACAAGCAATACGCCCATGACATCGAGTAGTTAAAAACACACCTCACTTAAAATCTTCCATCTGTGTCACTCATTTTTAATCCTGCAGAGTTCCCTGCCACACACATCTAATTCTGCAGTTTTGTTTTGATGAGACATGATTTTCCATTGGGCTATTCCATTTAAAATCCACACTACCCTGTGGATGATTTAACTACAGTCTTCCACAGAGGGAGCATAAGTTTTGAACACAATTAGACAATTGGGTAACTTCCATTTGAAATACCCACTCCAGTTGTGTAAGATACAGATAAAGCCATATTACAACAGGAGTATGGGTTTCAAAATGATTAAACCTGACCAATTAGATTTAAAAAACATACTCCCTGTATGAAAAATATTTCCAAATTCTTCCACAGGGGGAGTGTGGATTGGAACAGCTCGTTCTGCTTGTTCAATGTTTTCATGAGGTATATTCCCAGATCACATTCAAGTCGTGTTATATAATTGATTTATTACTCACCCATGGGGTATAGTGTTCCTGAATATATCCAGCATACATGTACATATCCTATCCCACATATGAGATGGTAATTTGTCTCCGTTGGAGATCACTAATTGTTCCAGGCAGTTTGTACCTGATCTTGCAAGTTGCTCATTGTCTGAAAAATGAAACAGAACCCCTGATTGGTCAATTACATGAAATAATCATCCGAATAACCAATCAAAATAGAGCTTTTAGATATCTTAGCAATTTTAACCTTAACCTCCGTACTGTTTCTCAGGCGGTCTAACCCCCACCCTTTAAATTTTCCCCCACACTTTTTTTAGCCAGACATAATTTTTATCAGGAATTGCCCCCTTTTGTGAGTAAAGCTTACAACATTGCAGTTAACAAATTCGGAAGACTGAACATCATCGCTATCGCAAATTTCTTAGTACTTTCCGGGTTCATTTATCACTATTTGCATCATCAGAATCACAAATTTGAAAGCCAACAGAAGTCGTCTAAAACCTGTATGCTTTAAAGTGTAATAACTGTTTATAATAGTGAAATATAAGAAACCGCAAATTTTGTCTGCACAGTTCAAATTGAAAAATAATACTGCGATAATATTGCACTTTGCAGTATAAGTAACTCCTTCAGACTACCGTATTGTTTGTAATAAACGCTCCCCCTCTAATAAACGCCCCCTCCAATTTTTAAGTGAAAAATTGACAAAAATGCAAACACTTCCATTCCTCTTTAAGCATCCATTATGTTTATTTCCTAATTCGCAAGCTCAATCGGAAATAAACAATTTCCTATTGCGCCTGCTTCTGGATTTTGACAAACATGACAAACACACTTTCTCAAACAGGGGAATATCGCTCGTCAGCTCCGCCCTACTCTTATCACTAATTTACTGTCCGCACTGGCCGAGCTGGCAACGATCACTGACTAGACCAACGCCCTGCTAGACCAATTTGAGCTTTGCGCCAAATTGCTAAAAGATCGATATAGATCATTATTATGTTTTCAGGGTTATTAGGAGTTAAGAAAACCTAATAATGATAATATTGGATGGCTTATTTTGCATGATACCATAACATATCGGATTCGTCATACAAATATCGAACTCGCCGTTGGCTCGTACGATATTTTTATGACTCATCCGATATGTTATGGTATCATGCTCAGCCATCCAATATTATATCAATACCTACATACGGCTCCCAAAAGGAAATGTAATTACCTTGCTGGACACACCATAAGAGTTGTTGTAATAAATCCTCTAATAGAATATCATGTAGGATATCAAAGTACTGTGAGAACACATCTACTATAGCAAAGAGGGCATGATTGCATGTAGTCATCATCCATTCTGTTTTCTGTAATAATAAAACAAAACACAAATAGCAAATGAAATGGAGTTCATACATACACGCTACCTAACAGGGGTGTGATTGGACAAGAAAAACCTCAGAGAATCATATTTTTAAGAACATCTATCAATATGTTTGATCTTACCCAATAAAATCTTACAAAGAAAACCCATGCGCATAGAAAGAAAAAGTGCGCATGCATGCATTGCACGTATCAGGCATTACGCACTCAGCCCTAGTCATGTATACCCAGGGAATCACTGGCCGGGCCAGACAAAACCCCGTAGCTACAAGTCGGTTATCTTGTGCAAGGCACCCGAGGGGTCTAACGTTTCAAATTACGGTGATGCCAAGTCAAATATGTGTTCAACATCTCTCCTTTTTTGTTCCTCATTTCCTTTCCAATAGGACAAAAACCATGTTAGGGTTAAAGAATTTGCATCTGTTAAAACTACACAAACTGACCACTATAATCAAATTAAGTAATTCTTGGCCAAACTGGAACACTGTGAACGCTAGTGGCTCCGCGATAAACACACACAAATATAGTGCGGTACAGAAGAAAGTATACACACGCCTTACACTGTGTACACGCTTAGCACACTACATGGATGCAACGCGCATGTTCCAGTTTGGCCAAGAATTACTTGATTTGATTATAGAAGACCTTTGACCCAAAGTCCTGAGCACGACAAGAAAATGCATTTTGCATACAGATTCTAAATATGGTAATAAAATGTTAAGCAATATTGTAAAATTTATTGTAGAAAAATATCCTGAAGACAATTATGAATAAATCCAATCAATCAATCAAACAATCAATTTCAATTGATTGATCAATCAATCAATCAATCAATCACACTTACCTCTGACACCTGTTCTGGTAGTTTCATGTTGTCAAATATCCTGAATACTATTCTGAACAAATCCAATCAATCAATCAATCAATCAATCAATCATTCAATCAATCACACTTACCTCTGACACCTGTTCTGGTAGTTTCATGTTGTCAAATATCCTGAAGACTATTCTGAATAAATCCTTCTAATCAATCAATCAATCAATCAATCAATCAATCATTCAATCAATCACACATACCTCTGACACCTGTTCTGGTAGTTTCATGTTGTCAAATATCCTGAAGACAATTCTGAACAAATCCTTCCAATCAATCAATCAATCAATCAATCAATCACACTTACCTCGGACACCTGTTCTGGTAGTTTCATGTTGTCAAATATCCTGAAGACTATTCTGAACAAATCCTTCCACCAATGCTTGGCAAATGTGTGTCCATAGCTCTTCATGATCTCAAACATAACTGTCAGGCCCCTGCAAATAAAACAACATTATGTATGTAAGCCAATGGTTATATTCGGAAAATTACGGTATTTTAACACCAATGTGTGCCCATAGCGCTTCATTATCTCAAAATCACTGTCAGACCCCTGCAAATGAAACAAAATGTATGTAAGCCAATGCTTATATTCTGAAAATTACGGTATTTTCACACCAATATGTGCCCGTAGCTCTTCATGATCTCAAACATAAAAGTCAGACCCATACAAATAAAACAACAAACGTATGTAAGCCAAAGCTTAATATCCTGAAATTATGGTATTTTCACACCTATGTGTGTCCATAGCTCTTCAAGATCTCAAACATAAGTGTCAGAATCTTGTACGACTAAAAAACATATGTAAGCCAAGGTTACTATTCTGGAGATTACAGTATTTTCACAATGTGTGGCCACAGTTGTTCATATACTGAAACATATCTGTCAGAACATTGCACAAATAAAACAACATAATAAGCCAATGTTTAAATTGTGATTTTCACAATTTTCACTCAAAATGTGTCCATAGTTCTTCACGATCTACAACATATAACTCTCAGAACCTTGTACGAATAAAACAACATTACCTCTGTAAGTCGATTGATGTTTATAATCATATTCTGGAAATTATTGTATTTTCACACCAATATGTAGCCATAGTTCTTCATACTCTCTACTCTGCATAATGGAGCATTAGTAAACATCTTATTTCACATACCTTGTTCTGACATCTAGTTTACATCTGTTTATAACACATGATAGCTCAAAGAGTACAGGGAACCATCCTTTCACCCAGACCCTGTCTTCCTCTGATACCGGCATCTCTTACACTCTAGGACACTCTATGCATAATGGAGCATTAGTAAACATCTTATTTCACATACCTTGTTCTGACATCTAGTTTACATCTGTTTATAACACATGACAGCTCAAAGAGTACAGGGAACCATCCTTTCACCCACACCCTGTCTTCCTCTGATACCGGCATCTCTTGCTCTCCTGTATGCTCCTTGAACATCTATAATGAACAAATTGATTGGTTGATTACATGATGTATTCCTCTGAGTGACAAATAAAAATACAGCTTCTAAATAATAAGCTCAATCCTCTTTCATGGTGTTTCTGATTGGCTAATTATGTGGTGCATGCATCTGAGAGACCAATTAAAATACAGTTTCTAAGTAATAATTCTCAATCCTCCTCAGTTGTACAACTCATTCTTACAGTGTTTCTAATTGGTCAATTATTTGATGTATTCATCAGAGTGACCAATTAAAATGCAGCTTCTAAATATTTTAGTACAAATTTTGGCTCATAAATCATATGTGTTGCGATCAAGTAAAATGAGTGTTTGTTGAGCAAAATCAAAGTTTTCAGAGCTTTATTTTGATGAAAACTCCATCAAAATTGGACTTGCGGTGCCAAGATATGATCATTTTATAGTGTTGCACAGAACAATAAAACACAAAGCAACTTGAATACTATTATTGACTGTATCAATATTGATTAGCGACAAACGACTCATTGATCACATCAAATATAGCTATCTTGCAACCAATCAGGAAGTATTTCATGGGATTAAATGTAATTAAAAAGGACAACATCTAGATATATAGCTGAGACATTTCACTCTATTCCTTGCAACAACTTAATTGTACACATTTCTTTTTCCCTCTTATTTCTTCCCTGCTGAGTTTAATGTTGCTTCTGTTGTTTGCATATATAATCACTGTTGCACATTGTTCTGTTGTCATGGCAACTCTTATCTCCATGCCGGACTGCGTTCCAAACTCTGACTAAATGTTAAATCAGTCAGTCAATCGGTCAACCAACCAATAAATCAATCAATCAATCAGTCAATCATTAATTCTCTTTTTCGAAGGTTGTCCATGACCTATTTTACAGTTTCTTATAGCTTCATAGTTTTATAGCTTCCATATACTAGTATCAGGGAATGTTGCATTGCAGGCAAACTCTAATTGTCAATCAATCAATCAATCAATCAAACAATCAATCATAAAATCATAATTTGCAAAAGTTCTTGTTTACAAATCCAAAAATATTTCAGTATAAAGATATTTATCAATCAATCAATCAATCAATACTAGGCTTGTTTGACCTCATTTGAATGCATTTTGCATGCCGATTCCAAATATGGTCATGAATTGTAATAATTTTGAATTGTTTGAAATTATAGTGAATTTTTTCTCTTACCTGAGGTTTTTCCATGACATATTTAGCACAGTTTCTAATGAGTCTGATGGCTTCCATACTAGTATCAGGGAATGCCGCATTGCAGGCAAACTCTGATAGGCACTTGACTGCATCTTGGAATGAATCTATGGTGGACGAAAAGTATTTCTCAAAAACAGATGCTGTAAAAGAAAACAAATGCATATTTGTAAGTCATATCCCAATGGACTATTCCAGAAATCCACACCTCTAAGGCGACGAAAAAAAGACATCCTGTTCTACGGGCGGACGGACCTTTCAAGTAGGGTCGGTCGGTCTGGCTTTTTTTTTTTTTTTTTTGGAAATGACAAAAAAAAATAACCAAAATCTGTAAATATTTGCAATTTGGGAAAATACAAAAAAAAAAAATTGTTCCCGAAATTGTTGAAATTTGGGTCAGTATTCATTTGTACAGGAAATTTTTTTTCCCATTTTGTTCAAAATCTGGGTCGGTCGGGCCCGTAGAACAGGGTTTTCTTTTTTCGTCGCCTAATGGAAGACACAACCTAAATCTCCCACACAGGGAGCGTGAATTTCATGGGGTTATCTGAATGGGTCTTCCAGGCTTCCATAGGGGGTGTGTGGATTTCATCTTGTTGCATAACAGGTTTCATAATTCAGAATACAAGTCGTCGTCCGTATTCCATAGTGGCGTATAGTGGGGCGCCGCGAATAAACAACTTTTCGAGAAAATCGGGTTTGAAGAAATGCCAATTTAAAATCGAGTTGTGTAAATCAGACATTAATTATATTTTGTAAATGATGTGAAATTTCTGTAGTAAACTAAATAGATTTTATTGTTATATATTTTTCAAAAGAAATAAATACATACTTTTGCTGGCAAACTGACAATAAAACTATACGTCACTATGGAAAAGCGAACAAAACGCATAATACCTAACCTTTTTCAGTATTCCATAGTATATCGACCATACGCCACTTTTTTATACATTTTATAATTATGAAATATCGGCAAAATGAAAAACATCGTATTCCATAGTGGCGTATAGGTCCGATACTGCGTGCGCCACTATGACATACGATGTTTTTCATTTTGCCGATATTTCATAATTATAAAATGTGATAAAAAGTGGCGTATGGTCGATACGCCACTATGGAATCTGAAAAATGTCACTTTGTAACTATATCGCATACATTTAATTAATCAATTACTAATTAATTAGCTAATTATGAATGATGAGACTTAGAAAAATGAAAGAGAACATCATTAAAGACATATGTGCCAATTTTCAAAAAAATGACCAAAAATCACTATACGCCACTATGGAATACAGCCGACGAAGTGACATGCACTTATTGAGTTAAAATGGAATAGACTAATACAAACTATTTATCAACAGTCAAAGTTCCCGTACTTGTGCGTAGCACACTACAAATGCGCCACCTTTGATAGCGCATGCGAATGCTACGGTCTCAAGGAAGCCAATCGAACTCTATCTATCAACACTGCCAGCGAGTTTCAAATATCATGGTTTTTTGTCCACTTTACAAATGGCGATTGCTCAGGCATACTCCCGAATCACAGTATTCACAAAGCCATGTCCGTGCGCATCTGTGCGCATCCAGGACGCGATTTTTTATTGTTGGACGCACTGTTCTGCAAGCTGCATCAATGCCCTCGTGTGGATTCAAGTGAATTTCAAAACACAATCAAGCTAGTTTAAGGGGGTACTACACCCCTGGCCAATTTTGTGCCTCTTTTTGCATTTTTCTCAAAAATTATAGTGCATTGGTAACAAGTAAGATATGTATATTATAGGGGCAAGGACTGCAACTACTGCACTGAAAATTCAGCAACTCAAGGCAAGTAGTTATTGATTTATTCATCAAATATTGGTTTTCCCTCATTTTTTTTTTTAACTCCACAACTGTTGTCTGTGTTGAAATAAAATTTCCAGTGCAGTAGTTGTAGTCCATGCCCCTATAATATACATATCTTACTTGTCACCAATGCACTATAATTTTTGAGAAAAATGCAAAAATAGGCACAGAATTGGCCAGGAGTGTAGTACCCCCTTAAGCTTACTCAATATACTTCATAAAATTTCTAAATCTCCATTGTGCATATATTAATATTAAATTAGCAACACAGTCCAATCACTAAACGATTTAGCATCATTAACATTATTTTGTGACAACTTCCAGGTCAAGAATGTCAATAGAAATTCTTATGGTAGGGCAATGGGTGAATCACTTAAGCTTAAGCTATCGTACAGTTAAATATTGTACAGTGTCAGCAAGTTTGCATTCACATAATTTGTTACAGAGAATAAAATCTCATCAGGAAAATGGAAGAAAATAGTCAAATATTTATACCAAACTGAAATGTCGACCAGGAGCCCTGTAAAATTGCATTGCTTCTTGCCCATTCAACATACGTACATATGTTAACCCTAACACGCCTAAATACCATGATGACAACCATGGCGCATGCATGAATCCCACGTGATGCGATGACGCAATCAGCCTAAGTGCTATATGCTCAGGGAATCGCTGGCCGGGCCAGCGCAACCCCTGTGACTACCTGCAGGCGATCGTGTGCTTGGCATGCGAGGGGTTTAAGGTTCGATTTCCGATAGCAAAAAGCAGTGTCCGGTGTTAGGGTTAATCAACATATTGTGTACCATAATGTCAGATTTTTCATGATGCACAGTATGAAATATGCCTAACAGCCGAGGTCGATTAAATCCACCATATCAATAGCAGACATACCTCTAAAATTCAATTTGGCATGCAATTGCGACCTACGGCAGACCTCGTGAACCATGGACGCATTGGACGGTACTTGTTTGCAGGTAGGTTTACAGCTTGAATGTAAATTATTGTGTGTGTCCTTGGTTGCAGGTGAACACAACACACACTCTTCTATATTCCTTAACTGTGGAGTTTTACACACACACCCCAACACATATTCTAACTGTGGAGTTTTCACCCGTGGATTTTTACATACACACACCCCAACAGGAGTTTTACACACACATATTCTAACTGTGGAGTTTTCACCCGTGGATTTTTACACACACACACCCCAACAGGAGTTTTACACACACATATTCTAACTGTGGAGTTTTCACCCGTGGATTTTTACATACACACACCCCAACAGGAGTTTTACACACACATATTCTAACTGTGGAGTTTTCACCCGTGGATTTTTACATACACACACCCCAACAGGAGTTTTACACACACATATTCTAACTGTGGAGTTTTCACCCGTGGATTTTTACATACACACACCCCAACAGGAGTTTTACACACACACCCCAACAGGAGTTTACACACACACCCCAACAGGAGTTTTACACACACACCCCAACAGGAGTTTTACACACACACCCCAACAGGATTTTTACACACACACCCCAACAGGATTTTTACACGCACACCCCAACAGGGGTTTTACACACACACATATTCTAACTGTGGAGTTTTTCACACACAAGGTGTTTGTATCACAAACTGTGGCTCTTGTTTTTGCAAGTCCACAGTTGCAATAAGGCTCCCAGTTGTATAGATGAGTTGACTTGTGACGTCATTGCCTGGCAGTATGCGCATACGTCATCACAATTCCCATTGTTCCTTGCCTGGCAGTATGCGCGCGCATCATATTTTATTCAGGGCCCTTGCTTTTAAAACTCCCGCCACATCACAATAAGGCTATTGAACAGTGTAGTGGTTGTATGCAGTTCGCTCAAGCATATCGATATACCAGTCCCTTGCCTTTGTTGATAAACATTGAAGTCAACTCATCTATATAATATGCACACCTCCACAGCTTGAATGTGGATGTGAACACACACACAAAGAAATAACTTACATATAATATTGCCAGTTGTTTGGAATGCTAATTCAACAATGCCTTCATCGTGGTCTGAGGCTGCCATGTGGAATACTGAAAAGACATTTTTCCAACCAGATCTGATATTGCCTGCTTGTGAGTTGACCATCTGAGCTATGCATCGCACCACCATGTCTCTGATTGTTGGGGATCTGAAGAGAGGAAAGAGATAAATAATGAATAGGGCTCAACCGATTATGGGATCAGATATCGTATTGGCGAGATATTTGCAATATCGGGAAATCTGTAAAAAAAAATTTTTATCGCATCGGATCGGATATCGATACTATAAAATTGATATCTGATATCTGATCAGTACACAAAAGCCATATCGGTTGAGCCCTAATAATGAACACTGAAAAGACATTTTTCCAACCAGATCTAAGAGTTAACCATCTGAGCTATGCATCGCACCACCATGTCTCTGATTGTTGGGGATCTGAAGAGAGCAAAAGAAATAATGAATACTGTGAAGACATGTGTGACCATCCACAACGAACCCAGTGTTGATCGAGTCACAATTTTGAATTATTAAAGATTAAGCAGAGGAAATCTCCATGAAACAATCTTTAAAATCATTATCACCAGGGTCTTAGCTAGAAATTGTGGTCAGTGGTAGCACTAGGTTTTAAAACCAAGGGTTCTAAACCCCTGAACCCCAGAAAATCCAAAATATGGGGTGCAAACCAAAACCAGGGCTTTTTATCATCATATCATGTTTATTTAGCCAGAACAGTGAGAACATTAACCCTTCAAAAACATAGTCCTGACCTAACCCTAACTCCAGTCTTCACCTCCTAGTCCTAAACCCATACCATCATGCTAACCATCAAGCCGTAACCCTGATCCTATAATTAAAATAATTCAAACCCTTAAAAGCTTGCAAAGTTCTGTAAATTATGATCACACGATGTGACTCATGGTGCAGAATTCAGCACCCCAAAAATCACATGTGAGCCATTAATTTACTGTTTTATACCTAGATTAAAACATTACTGTAAGGAGTACAAATTTGACTTTTATGTGTTGATTAAACTCCCAATGTTTACTTGGCATGACTTGAAATATAGTTAAATGATGATTTTCTGTACCAAGTGCGATCGACCAAGCAGTAAAAATTAATAGGGAAATACCCCCAGACACGCCATGAAGCTAGTAGAGGTATTCTATAAAAGGCTGACATCCTGAGTGGAGTCCATTGTTGTTTCAACAGATTGGTTATTCAGAGTGATTGATGTGATACAGTTCTTGGAGTGTTTATTTTTGATATTTCGTCTGAAATGATCGTAATTTGTTTTACCCAGTCAAAAACACAGAAATACTATTTATTATGCGGTCGAATTTGTTGTGTGCATGGGACTCCTGAACATCTCATAAAAGCTAATTACTTCATGCACCCAAATAAAAATTGCACTTGGCGCGCAAGAACACAACTTAGGGCGACCCTTGATTGAGGTTTGCCTGTCATTTGAATATAATTGCTCGTCCTAATTTGCCAGACTTCTACTGCCCATTGGGTATTCAAAGAATTTGAATATGTATTGCTATGGCTGTGTTTTGCAAATCTGGTCTACTAAAAAAGGTCAATAGCCTTTCTCAGCACCTACAATTAAAATGTATCAGCTTTGTTGATTGGTTACTCAGATAGCTATTACATTTAATTAACCAATCACAGGCTCTGTAAGAACTTACTTGTTTCTCTTCATGATGTATTCAAATGGTCGCAAGAAATCTTTTTGGAATTTGAAGTTTGGCAATTCACCTTTCTCCAGAAACTTCATAGAGAGTTGTCGTAGTGAGTCTATTGCAAAGAATGCCACATCCTCATTATGATTACAGCCAACCTGAGTAGGCAGAAAAAAATACAATCAATATTTCATAGTAGCTCATTATTAGTTAGCCTACAATCTGGTCAGAAAAATGAGTTTTGAGCCATGAGTTTTTACTTGCTTTGTTGTGCTAACGTTAGTCACTATGTGATTTTTATATAATATGGATAATTTTGAAATATTTTCACCATTTTTTGCCTTGTGCAGCAAATGGATGAGACTAATGAGCTAAAATGCATAACAATTTATGAATACCTAAACTTAAGAAGATATGCATCTGTGGCATATAAGGAATATATTTCTGCCAGTTTGGAATTATTAATTTTGAATTCAAGATGGCTGCCAGAAGGAGCAACTTTGTCAATTTTTGAGATAATTGGGCTACTTGGCTATCACTTAGCGAGTCAAGGCGCTGACAAGTTTTGGTAACATTGACATTGATCCCATTGACACTCACCCTATTGAAATGGTCACCAAGTATGGCCCATATCCTGGACCACTGCACACGTACACGTCCCATGTTATAGTAGGAGATTTCAACTATCTTAGTGAGGCTGAACATCCTGGGTGATGCATGTGACTGGAGCTCTTCTACTGATACTTGGCATAAAGCTTGCACAAAGTCAACTGAAAACAAGAGAAAGTAAGATGAGTGAACTGACATACACCCAAATGTATTCAGGAATACACCCAAATGTATTAAGAATACACCTAAATGTATTCAGGAATACACCCAAATGTATTAAGAATACACCCAAATGTATTAAGGATACACCCCAATGTATTCAGGAATACACCCAAATGTATTCAGGAATACACCCAAATGTATTAAGAATACACCCAAATGTATTAAGAATACACCCAAATGTATTCAGGAATACACCCAAATGTATTCAGGAATACACCCAAATGTATTAAGAATACACCCAAATGTATTCAGGAATACACCCAAATGTATTAAGAATACACCCAAATGTATTAAGAATACACCCAAATGTATTAAGAATACACCCAAATATATGAGTTAAAAAAACTTACAAATACCTAACCCTAACCCCAACTTCATTTCTACCCAAGTCAACAATTATTTTGTATAATTTAATTAATTTGTAAAAGCTTTTAAAGCAGTCAAGTTATCTCAAACGTTAAGGCGTTCAACTATGGTGCGAGAGGTTGCGGGTTCGAACCCTGGTGGTGCCTAGTATGCTCTTGTGGAAAATTGAGTTAGCTTGAAATTCCCCTGGAAAAGGAACTTGCTGCTAATTGTCTCGTTGTAACCCGTACTAAGCTCGGGGAGCTGATCCTGGTTGCATTGGTTATTTGTGGAATGTCTAGGGTGTGTGCTCTTGTAGCAGCAAAGTCCCTGATTTGTTGTTAAATGGTTTATGGAATGATGTGGGGCTGTTACAGCGACAACCTGTAAAGTGTGCTGAGGCTTGTGGATCAACGTCTAGGCATTGTGCCTGTGCGTAGCGCACTATAAATCACTGCGGTTTTTATTTTTAAAGATTCTCAAGGCACCAGTTTGACAGTAAATATCAGAATCTGTACACATCCGTCATGAGTGCTGTTGTGTGGCACATCATGTCTGCACTTAGCCATAATTTACAATTTTCATCAATATTTTAATTTGTTATTCTTTACCAAAATGATGAAATAATATTAGTCGTAACTGCCGGGAAGGAGTTTCTAGTTTCTGTCCATTTTAAGCTTAAATAACAAGGTAAAGTGAAAGAAACCCCACTGGCTATTTCAGCTGTTTAACATAGAGTTACTATGGCGGATATAAAGTCATAATTATGACTTAATGTCAAAATTGATCTGTTGACCTTCAAACACAACAAATTTGGCCAATCATTATGATGCAAACAAACAAACAAACAAACCTATTGCATCACCATCCAGCCTAGTGGATCCAGTAAATATTCTATCTACTGCTACAACAATACTCTGTGAGGACGTCTCTCCCATTGCTTCTTGTAAACTGGCCATCTTCTTGTGATCTAGGTTGGCTACTCTGGCAACTGAAAGCAACAGAAATACATCTCTTATTACTTTTATTTTTTTTATTTTTTTTTAAATTAACATAACACATCTCTTACAATGTATTACTGGTTTTTAATTTTTAATTTTTGTTTTTTAAATTTTTTTTTTAACATAACACATATATGAGAGGCCTATATCATGTATTGATCCATGGTAAGAATAGTCAGTAGACTACTTTATTTGAAATCCATACACCCCCTATGGAAGACATGACCTTAATCTCCCACACAGGGAATGTAGATTTCAAACTGAGTCACCCATTCAGGTACCTTGAAATTCACACTCCCTGTCAAAGTGTGGAAGGCAAGGCCATGCCTTCCATAGGGTGTATGGATTTCAAATTGAATAGCCCATACTCATCATACACCTCTAACTGCATTGTTTATAATGCATTTTAATGGGAATTAAAGACCTAGTGACACCATCCAGGAACCGTGGGTATCCTGTGCATCCACTGTTATACATGTGTGCATGTAATTTATAATGCTTTACTTGCTGACCATATAGGCTTCAAAGTTTTCAGACATTTTCTGAAAATATCAAGAGGTATCTCAAAACCACTGAACCAAAACTGTTTGTTTTGAATTTTTAAAGGTTAATTTGTTTGCCAGTGTTTACAAACACCCCCTCCCCCCACACACACCCCCACACACACACAAACACTTACCATCTCCTGAATCCAGCAGGTCATTATGGTGTCCTTGGCTAGCATTGCCACTTGAGCTAGTTGTGGTTGAGTTACTTAGGAATTTCCTTTTCACCCCTGTGCCAATGAGTTGTGCTAATTCTAACTGAGATATGCATTTCAATATCTGAAAATAAATTAAAATAAAGACACATTGGACACGATTCAACAAACAAAATGGTCCACAAGTTCCATGCTTTTTTCCAATAAATACACAAGACTTTTATAATAAACAATTACAAAGTTATTAGTAGCCAATTTGTTTTACACATCTGATCCAATTTCCTACCTCATAATATCGTTATGAATTCGGCAGAGTGACGAATCGAGAATTTTGAGCAATTTGAGTTTTTGTATGCTTATGCTTATGTTTCAGGTTATCTTTTATTTCCACCAAAAATTAATGGTAAATCTTACTCACTGACGTAGTTATTGAAATTTTTATTTGGACGAATCGCGCCTAAGTGCGATAAATGAATTCGCAGAGAGACGAATCGTATACTTAGCTGTACAAATCATGTTGATCTGTAGTATTATAGTGGGAAACCCCAAATTTTCTATATTACATGTCCTATACTAATATATTTGATACTAACGTATAGCTGTAGGTATCTTCTATCCAGTGATACCAAAATAAGTACAAACATTCCCCACATGATATTGCTGTGGTTTAATAATGTGAGTGCGCTACCGTGAAATTGGAAAATCCCAAAATTATACATGCAAAATATAGGCCAATATTAATATTTTTGCTTTAAAATCCTTGTGTTTTTGCTAAATATTACAGGGATGACTATTTATAACTTATATAGCAAGTTAAGTCTACATAGCCTTAGGACAACCAGTAATTTCTACACAAACGCCCCAAATCAAGAATGCGTGCTATGGTTTACACGTAGTTGAATGCGTATTCGACCTCTCTGTGTGCAGTTGTAGAGACAACATGGATACAGCATGAAGTCGAATAGCTGTTAAAACGCTGCTTTTGAGGGATATATCGATTATTTCAGAACATGCAAGTATTGCCAATAATTCGTGTACATTCACTTCTATAATATACATTTCAAATGAGCGCTCACGAATGTTCTACATTTTAAGAAGGATCAATGGAATGGTGCCAATATTTTCAAACGCCATTTACTCAGAACAGCAATTTTGCGTATTCGGCATTCTGCTGTGTTCATAACGATATATATTCCTCGGTTCCAAAGGCAAAATGTTTAAATTTGTCATAATGTCCTCCAAATAACAGTTGGACAGTTATTAAGCTAGAATTTTATATTGCTGAAACCAACAAGAGCACACAGAATTTGCACCCTAATTTGACTACACTTCAATCAATTGAAGGCACCATGTTTACTTTCACTATCGGTTGCCCCAATTAATGGAGCACATCGAGTGCTCCGATTATCAGAGCACCAATTAAACATATATAACTGTGTGCTATCTGTTTTGAGGTCATTGCTGGAAATCTGAGGGGTTTGTTTTGAGCCGAGGTAATCAGGGATGAAAGTCCACAAAATGAGTTGGGATGGTAAAACGATACATTTTAATATAGACCCAACAGATCAACAACACGGGATGCGACTTAGCATGCCACAGGTCAGTCGATATATTGGCGAGATTTGTGTGTTTCAAAGTGTATTCAAATCACTTTGTTTGATTGTGCCTAGACTTGAAAAAATCCATAACCTTTATGGTATCTATAATCTGATTGGTTACTTGGATGATTATATCATGTAATTAACCAATCAGGAGCACTGTTAATAAAACTTACCTCTAACCTTTATGGTATCTATTCTCTGATTGGTTACTCGGATGATTATATCATGTAATGAACCAAGCAGGAGCACTGTTAATAAAATCTACCTCTAACCTTATGGTATCTATTCTCTGATTGGTTACTCGGATAATTATATCATGTAATTAACCAATCAGGAGCACTGTTAATAAAACCTACCTCTAACCTTTATGGTATTTATTCTCTGATTGGTTACTCGGATGATTATATCATGTAATTAACCAATCAGGAGCACTGTTAATAAAACCTACCTCTAACCTTTAAGGTATCTATTCTCTGATTGGTTACTCGGATGATTATATCATGTAATTAACCAATCAGGAGCACTGTTAATAAAACCTACCTCTAACCAAGCTCTTCCTAAGTAGTTGCCATCCGTATGCGCCACTGTGATTAATGTCTTTATTGTATCTATATTCTTTGTTCTCATTTCCGTTATCGATGAGTTCGCCGTCAGTAACGTGAACTGGGACAGCGCCTGAACGTATGCGTCACGTTCTGTCTCCATACGGAATATACATGCTATACGTATTGCACATCGCATACCATCCAAGCATAGAGATGCAATCTCCGGGTCATCACAGTCCTGGAGACCGACACTAAATGCTGCTATTAACGCTGTCCATGTCACCTATGGAAATAAACAGCAGATCAATCAAGCAATCAATCAATCAATCAATCAATCAATCAATCAATCAATCAAGCAAGCAAGCAAGCAAGCAAGCAATCAAATAATACGTCAATCAATGCATCAATCCAAATGGGGTTACATGAATTGGTGGCTTCATATGAAATCTACACCCCCTGTGTGGGAGAATAAGGTCATGTCTTCTATAGGGGGTGTATGGATTTCAACTGGAATAGCCCAAGTCACAGGGTAGATATAGATAATAAAATCTACATAAGCATACAATCATGGAAAATATACAGGGAATACCATAGGGCTGTGGCAGAACATTTTGGATACCCTGTGATTTATAGAAATGTTTAGACTAGGGTGACGGGAGTAGGGACTCCCTTTGAAAGTCATCCTTATGTGACTGGATTACGAATGAGAATAAATGATAGGAATTTTTGTTTTTACTATCCTCTACTTATAATGATGATCGTAGTGGATGCCGGCATCCACTACTCAAAATATTGGACCTGCCTGTTGTCTATCACACTGTAGAGGATAGTAAAAACAAAACTTCCTATCCTTTATTCTCTAATTATTCCCTTTAATTTGTCTCATTATCATTTGTTCTCGTGGAAAGATTAAAGGTGAATAAATATGTTTAAAAGCATGTTTGAACCATATTTTGTACTTTGTTCTCAAAATTAAAAAAAATGACATGGGCAATTATTGTAGCAGGCCAAAAAAAATGGGCCTGTATTTACAAAGGACATGGGCTAAGGCAAGTTTTAGTGCTAGTAAAACTAGACTGGTAATGATTGACGCCCTATATGTCTTTTGCTGGGTAAGCTTGTGGAAAGAAAACCTGATAAAGATGTACCAGAAACGGGATACAACAAGGCTATTAAAGTGCTCTGTGTGCTACCCATAGGTTTCCATAGAAAAAGTCCCAAGTTTTGAGATATTTTCTCAAAATAAGCAAGATCTATCTAAAAACAACTGAACCAATCCTGGGCTTGTTTGTATTTTTAAAGAAAGTTTGGAAGTTGTCGTCTGCAGTCGACACCCGTCATGTGGAGGAGGGGTAATGGGTTATGCTATACCTTTAACATGAGCCTGGCATAATGATGTCTGTTTAAATACTTAAACAAGACTGAAACTGATTGCATTACTTTTTCTCTTTTTTAAGAAGGGGGAGAGGGTCTGTGCTAAGGTTGAAGGGAGGGCCTGACTTACTTTGAACATGGGTCTGGCATGCTCATGATGTGTAGCACTGGTGAAACTAGACTGGAAATGACTGACACTTTCCATGAGGACTTTGGCTGTGTTTGCTATTGCTTCCATCTCTGCAAGGGAGGGAGGGGGTCACTTACTTTGAACATGGGTCTGGCATGCTCATGATGTGTAGCACTGCAAGGGGGGAGGGCTGACTTACTTTGAACATGGGTCTGGCATGCTCATGATGTGTAGCACTGGTGAAACTTGACTGGAAATGACTGACACTTTCCATGAGGACTTTGGCTGTGTTTGCTATGGCTTCCATCTCCATGTTGTATAGAAGTTGTCGCTGCTTCTCACTTTTCACATCTGTGGGCAACAAATTGGAAAATGAATGTTAATGCAATGAATTAATGTGGTCGGTTGGCATGAAGTCACTTGATCTAGATTGCCGGGAATTGTATAGCGCCCTCTGACATAAAGGGGACACTTTGCTTTTGTATTCAATGGGGAGGGGGATATGTCATAAAATAAATATCTCTTGATGAAACATCTTGATTTTGTGTCACCAAAGAAAAGGCTAATAATACAGTATTTTCTGTGTTGTGAAAATAGACTGGAACTGAAAGGCACTGTACAAACTATTAGGCAAGCGTATCCCCTTTCATAGATATGAGAAGTGGGTAAGTACAATAGATGGAACAACCCCGACCAAGAGAATAAAAAGTTTTGAAATATTTTTTTCAAAATATCAAAGGATATCTCAAGAACCACTGAACTAGTACTGGGCTTGTTTGTACTCATTAATACATTTTTCATGCTGATTTCAAATATGTGACCGTCCACGGCTAATTTTGTTTTATTTCGTGTTTAAAAATAAACATCATAAACTTAAAAATGGTATATCATTTGACTTCAAACGATATCCAGAAGCGGGGTTATGGTTTGTTAAACTTTGCTCCTTCAACAAAATTATAGCTTTTTACGTTTTTACATGTGTCTCTTTTTCCACATTGCTGGTAATATATATCAAACAGTCATAATTGGCGGTCATTTCAAATCATCCCCAAGTCAACAAGGTTTAAGAAAGTTCTCTCATTGTTAATTGTTGGTTATGCATACCTGTACAAAATACAATGCCTGGTAACCCACCACTTGAACAGGATTTAGCAAAAGCAAACAAAGACCAGAGCTATTAAAAGTTCTATAGCCGGCCATCTAAGGTTGAAGCTTATTATCCACTTCAACAATAGGATTATTGATTAGTTTTTGACTATCAAAATAAGACGGATGTCGGGCCAGCTTAAGTTATCGATGAATACGACCTTCGTACACATTTTACACCGTAACACAGAATACAATTTAGGGAATTTACGGCTCGTTTGTGCTGCCGGGTCACATATATAGTCATGAAAATGTACAATTCTGAAATTTGTAAGGAAAATTTGGAACTTGTTGTCTATAGTCGGCACCCGTGTGGAGAGGGTTAACCAAAAAGTGATTTCCAAATAAAAAATGGTTGGGCAACCTACTTACTCATTGGGCCAGAAATAACCAGCAAAATCACATTACACTTCCGTAGAAACCCCATGAGAACTACCTGCCGATTGGCCAAACAGAAGTTTCCATTATCAAATGGACCAATCACCAACATTGTTAGAATAATTTCACCACACACAAAAATTGGGGTGAATTATTCGCAAAGCTCCATTCTGATTGGTGATTAAAGTAAAGATATCATGTAATTGACCAATCAGAGGCAATGTTAGATAGGCAGGTAGTGATCAGGGGGTTAAGTAGTCAAGACAGTAAGTGTGGTTTCTGTCAATTTAACAACAACAACAAAACAAAAACAAAAAAAAACAGTTCTTGCATCACAATACTAGACCCTGGGGCTTGTGAAAAACCGTAGCCACCCGGGTATAAGCCCACCTTCAGGTATAAGCCCACCCCCTATTTTTCAAAACATTCTGGGAATAAGGGTGCACTCGGCTATAAGCCCAGTACTAAATTTTGGCCAAGTTCTTAAATCAAATCAATCCTTTTCTCTCACATTAAGAACAAATAAAAAAAAATATCAGTTGATAATTAACATTCCACACTTAGAATTTTAAGAAATTGACATAGATGATAGAAATTACTGGTACATTGGCCATATACAAATGGGGATGATTTTTCTTATTTCTAAATTCAAGTACAAGCCCCTCCCGGTTATAAGCCCACCCCCATTTTTTTTGTTTAATCTGCCCCCTAGGGGGGTGGGCTTATACCCGAGTGGTTACGATATTAAAAAAAACAAAAACAAAATTAATCAAATAAAATTGAACAGATTGACAAAAAAAACAGAAAGAAAATGATTTAGGGAACAAACCAAAAGATCGATGACGTCCTATAAACGAAACTAGTTTCGTTTAGGGGGGAGGGGGTAAAAATACTCGATTACGTTTGTACAAAAACATCGGTCTGAAGTATGTGTTGTTATTATTATTATGTCAAAATTTTCAACATTTCATTATTACGTTTCTGGCAGGGGGGGAGAGGGTTGGCTGAGAAACGAAACTAGTTACGTTTATAGGACGTCATCGATCTTTTGGTTTGTTCCCTTAGCTGTATAGATAGATGTATCTGTAATTTTACTTACCCGATGCCTGTTTTGAGGTTTTCGTTGATGAAGTCGGTTTTAACCTGATTTCATTGCCAGATATTTCTTCATAGATATTAGATAGATATTCTTCTGGTAAATCTTTGCTATCATTGATGCCACGATTCATCTTGATGTATTGCTCTTTGGTGATTTTCCTCTTTACCTGTATGGAAATACACCCAAATGTATTAGGAATACACCCAAATATATTAGGACTACACCCAAATGTATTAGGAATACACCTAAATGTATTAGGAATACACCCAAATGTATTAGGAATACACCCAAATGTATTAGGAATACACCCAAATGTATTAGGAATACACCCAAATGTATTAGGAATACACCCACATGTATTAGGAATACACCCAGATGTATTAGGAATACACCCAAATGTATTAGGAATTACACCCAGCTGTATTAGGAATACACCCAAATGTATTAGGACTACACCCAAATATATTAGGACTACACCCAAATGTATTAGGAATACACCCAAATGTATTAAGAATACACCCAAATGTATTAGGAATACACCTAAATGTCTTTGGTGATTTTCCTCTTTAGCTGTTTGACAAAAAAAGAGATACTTTGGTGCATGAGAATTTTGGGAAATGAGATAAGAGCATGGCCTAGTGGTGGTTCAACTTTCATACTTGCCTGTCGCTTGCTGCTTTGCCACTCATTTTGTTTTACTGCGCAGTCGCACCAGAAACGCTAGCAGTGACCAGCAGCAAGCTGATTGTCCAAAGTGGCAAATTGCTAACAGTTGAATTAAACTCGGGAACATTGCTGCTCTGACTAAGATACAATTTTTGGCCATTGGCCAAAACATTAGCTTTCAAAGTCATGCTGCTGCCGCCCAGCAGCGTGCTGCTTGGTGACTGTCGCTTGCAGAAAATGCAAGCAGCACAATGAAGCATCATGTCGCTCAGCGGCAAGCGCCACCAAAGTATGATAAGTGTACTTGCATTAGTGCATGAGGCGGTATCATAGGTATACTGACGGGGTGGGGGGGGTCAAGTCCTCAGGGGAAGTCACCCCTGGCTCGAAATGCCATGACAAAGTTGACCAATCAAGTTGCAATGTGCATCATCCTTTGGCCCAGTTTTAGGCCTTAATTGTCTTCATTTTGACCTCATTTTAGCCTCATTTTGACCCATTTTAGCATTAAAATTGCAAAGTTTCACAAGCTTTTGTCCTGCTAAAGTTATTTTAGTAGCGGGTCACTTGGACAGCACCAGCATGTTCAGGATTGGTGGAGCAATAATTAAATACAACATTTGTTTACTTCTAGCATAACCTTACCTGCGAGCTGTGTAAATCCGTAGCCAACATAATAACTGAATACGCCAAGACGTATGCGGCATCTGCCGTTGCGAATATACTCTGCTCAGGATTGGTGGAGCAAAAATGTGATGCAAATTTCTCCATCATTCTGTCAATTTTCTGGGCTTCTCCCGGTAATCGAAAACCTTCTAGGAATAACCGTAGCGCAGAAACAAAATCCTTGCCTCTGAAGTCTATTTGGTCAACGTATGCGTACATGACTTCCTTGTTAAACCTGGATAAATGGAAGAAAATATAAGTCTATAAAAACTCTATTTTGATTGGTTACTCAGATGATTATACAGGTCATGAAATAAACCAATCAGGGGCTCTGTTATATTACTTCCTTGCCTCAGAAGTCTATTTGGTAAACGTATGACTTCCTTGTTAAACCTGGATAAACAGAGCAATGAAAGAAAAGTCTATAAAAACTCTATTTTGATTGGTTACTCAGATGATTATATCATGTAATGAACCAATCAAGGGCTCTGTTATATTACTTCCTTGCCTCGGAAGGCACTGTTAATAAAACCTACCTCTAACCTTTATGGTATCTATACTCTGATTGGTTACGTAGGTGATTATGTCATGTAATAAATCAATCAGGGGCTCTGTTATATTACTTGTTGAATCTGAGGTAAAGACTCAAATGGAAGAAATGAGCTTATTCTATTTGAAATTGGTGATTTACCTGCCCATCTGTAGAAGCAGTAAATTAAAATAAACAAGCAATGCTTATAAAAAGTATGAGTCTGATACGATAGGTACTTACTTTTCATTTTCACCCATGAAGTCACCCATCACAGTCTAAAAGTAAAAACATAAATACAACAATATTTTCATGATGGCTATAAATATTGGAATACTGTAAAGATTTGACTAATGGTGCTTAACATGTACAATTTAGAGAGCTCCCTCCTCTAAAAATTCCTCAAGAATTAAGGGTCCATGCCCTTATTTGCTGGTGGGATTTTTACGGGAGGGCACTTTTAGTTTGTGCCTAAAATTCCAATTATGTCAAGGGCCCCATACACAGCTTCAATCCCCAGCCATGCCCAAGGACTGTATGTGCAGTTGGTTTAGCCCGATTCATGCTTCCCCTCGCAGGTTTTTTTTCCGGGATCTCCAGTTTCTTCATTTCCTCCTGCTTCAAAATTGGTGATTAGTTGTTTTGTTATCAAAAACTTCCTTCACCGAAAGGAATTTGGGAAGCTGCTCAGATAATTGGTGGATGTTACAATCTAAGTGCGGATAGGTTAGCGCCAGGATCTATGCTGGCCAAGTAAGTAGATGTGATCCGATTCTTGATGATTCGCCAGTGGCAGTGAAATTACAGCACTTTGAATCCTCTGGAAAAATGCACTATACAAATTCAAATTTTATGCACCATTAGGCTAATCTTTACGGTGAATTGTCAGCACATACAGGGTGAGTCAAAAAAGGTGCAATAGAGCAAAGAATCAATATTTATGCAAGAACCAAGTCAAACTTTCCCATTATTGAACGATTCTATAAATGCCACACTCAAAAGTCACCTTCTGTGAAAATATGAAGTGAATCGCGACTACCGTTAAATTTTTATAGGTCCTTTTGCTGCGATACCCAATTTCGTTATTTGTCCACGAGATACCATGTATTTTGAATGAGAGCACACAATGCACGGTAAAGGCACCAGCTCTGAAACTGACTTTAACTTAAATAAGGTTGAGTTTTGCGTTATTTTAATTTCTTTTTTCTGTTCAAACAAAGTTTCTAATATTATTTTAAGTCCTTCATACCTCACTCGACACCAACTCCAGTTTTTTAAACCCCAATATGTCCAAGTTACTGGATATTTTGTAATTCACTCCACTTCAATTTGCGCGCATTTCATTTTGACATTTGAAAAAAACTGCCAACAAATTTTTATGTTTTCAATTGAGAATAAACATCTTTAAAGTATAGGTAAAATGAAAATAACAACAAATAATGTTTTTTTTCTCCTTAAAAAGACTAAGGGCAATAACAATGGGTGCTCCAATTTATTTCAATGCCAAGAAAATGGCAGTTGTTCCAAATCTACCTTTCACAGAGTGCGCTGACATTCAAATTTTAGATGTCTCTTGGACAAACATTAAAATTGGGTATCGGTATAAAATGTGTCATAAAAACACAACGGTAAATGCTAATTCCTTGGTTTTTTCACACAAGGTTGCTGATGGATATATCATATATAAAATGTTTTAAAACCTAAAAAGTTCAACTCGGTTCTTAAATAAAAATGGATTCTTTCCTCTATTGCACTTTTTTTGACTCACCCTGTACAACACATGTAGAAACATGGTGATTCATATAGAATGAGATGTTTTAAAAAGACACAACACTCTGGCAACAAACAAAATGTTCTACGGCCCCATTGACAAGGCAAAGTGGATTGGTTTTGACTGAAAAAAAAACTCCCAAGTAAAGTGAACATTTTTTTCTTTCATAGATGTTGGTAACTTTTTACGGGCATTTGCAAAAACAGACAATGAACACCTGACCGGTTAAAATGCTGGTTTATGTCATGGTAACCTTGGTTTATGTCATGATAACCCAGGTTTATGTTATGGTAACCCTGGTTTATTGGTAACCCTGGTTTATGTCATGGTAACCCTGGTGTTTACAGGGTTTGGAGAGGTATCAGGTTGCCTGTAGCAAATAAGTATGTTTCATATTCATCATCTATAATGGAGATACCAATGCTTAGTATAAGGGGTGCCATTTCCACCTTATGTGCATGAGATTTGTTCCCAATCTACTCAAGTACTCTTCAAGTATGGACAGTGATCATCATCAAGACTCGCAGAGGATGTAGAGCTGGCAAAAACAAACGCCGGCCTATACAAGTTTGTGTATCAAATCGTAGTCAATCCAACATTGCGACTGAAAAACAAAAACTTTCAAAAAACTTGATTAACATCAAACTTCATAAAGACGCTTCTACCGATAAAGTTATTTTAAAGAGCAAAATTGCAGCATGGAACGCACAATCTATGTCGACCAAATCTGCGGATATATGCGACTATATTGTTGATCACAATTTAGATATCTTAGCAATTACCGAGGCATGGTTTAAAGGCGATGTCCGCGATGATCATGTGCTAGCCGATATATCCACTACCCTCCCTGACTTTGTCATTCATCAACTACCTAGGGTAGGGAAAAGAGGAGGTGGTATCTGTGTTATTTTGAGGAAAGGATACGATGTCAAGTATGTTACTCACAAGTTCAATACCTATGAATGCTTGGAACTCTCCATATCTAGTAGTCAAAGAGATATTCTGCAGCTGTTTGTTGTTTATAGACCCAGCTCATTAACACTTAACAGGCAATTTTTCGATTTAATTTTCTCGTCTGCTTGAATCAGCTACACTTGCTACAGGACAATTATTGATAACAGGTGATTTCAATATACATATGGATGTCTTAGATGACAGCGGAAGAAAGACAATGTTAGACATCTTGTCCTCTGCTGGCCTAAAACAACATATTAATGAACCCACCCACATACGTGGTCACACGTTGGATTTATTGATTACGCGTGAATCCCATGACTTCGTCTCCAACATCTCTGTAGTTCACGGTCTTCCATCAGATCATTTTGCAGTCGAATGTAGCGTGTTGATATCTCGTCCTCAACCTACGTAAACGTCTTATTAGATCACGACAACCACGTACCATTGACTCAAGTGCTTTCTCTGAGGACCTTATTAGCCATCTGAAAGTGGATGACTGTGACGAAGTTAATGGTATGGTGGAGTCATTTAACTCTACCCTGAGCAGTATTATCAACGAACATGCTCCAATTAAATCCGGAGATTTCGCTCAGACCACAAGCTCCTTGGTATACTGAAGCCGTTCGAGCATCAAAAAGAGCTAAAAGGAAAGCAGAACGCAAATGGAAAAAGTCTAAACTTGCTGTTGATGAAGACTCATTTCGGGATCATTGTCGTGAATACAAGAACGCATTAGACACTTCAAAGACTGAATACCACTGCGCTCAAATTGCAGCATGTGATACACGGCAAATGTTCCAACTGGTCAATAAACTTTCTGTCCATAAGCCATGTAAGGTTCTTCCTTCTCATAATTCTAAGCAGGATCTGGCAAACCGTTTCAGCAAGTATTTTGATGAGAAAATTCGCAACATTCGCGTCGCGCTGGACTTGTCTGTCGGTACGATTATTGAAACATCCCAAAGAACTGAAAAATCGTGCAACAGCAGTTTTGACAGCTTCAATCTATTGACTTGTGATGATGTCCTGGACATAATCAAGAAATCTCGTGTGAAAACATGTCCGCTTGACCCCTTGCCAGCATGTCTCATTAAAGATCACTTGCAGTGTTTGTTACCATCAATCACGGCCATAGTGAATGCTTCTCTGAATTCAGGGACGTTTCCAACTCCTTTGAAGCAAGCTCTTGTTACCCCTCTGCCGAAAAAGGCAAACCTTGATGTTGAGGACTTGAAGAACTTTCGTCCCGTCTCTAACCTCCCTTTTCTCGGAAAGACTATAGAGCGTGCTGCCGTATCCCAACTTCAAGGTTACATCAAGAATAACAACTTGTACAATCAAACGCAATCGGCATATCGTCAATTCCACAGTGTTGAAACCGCTATTGTTCGTGTAACCAATGATCTTCTTAATGCCGTCGACGCCCATGGTGAAGCAATCTTGATTCTACTGGATTTGTCCGCGGCGTTTGACACCGTGGACCATAACATCTTGCTCCATAGACTAAAAACTCGGTACGGTGTCAAAGGAACAGCTCATCAATGGTTCGCATCATATTTGGAGAAACGACAACAGTCTGTGGTCATTGAAAGTGAGAGATCTAATCCGACTGATCTCGACTGGGGCTTGCCGCAAGGTTCCGTCGTGGGACCAGAGATGTTTGTTATCTACTCTGCTCCTATCGAGGACATAATAAAAGAACATGGCCTGTCAAGTATATCTTATGCTGACGACACGCAGCTTTATGTGTTGATTAAGCCTTCCAATCGTGACAGTGCACTTGATAAGCTCGCGAACTGTATCGAGGACATACGACTATGGATGACCGAGAACAAGTTGATGTTAAACAACTCAAAGACTGAGCTATTACATGTCACCTCAAGGTTTGCAAGGAATGTCCCCAATGTTGGCATCACTATTGGTAATAGCACCATCACTCCTTCTAAGGAAGTCCGCGACCTCGGTGTAATACTCGACAAAGGTCTTACAATGAGTGCTCATATTAACGCTGTTTGCAAAAACTGCTTCTTATGCCATCTATAGAATCGGCAAATTGAGACGCTACTTGGACGCGGAGAACACTGAGAAACTCATTCACTCGTTTGTCACATCCAGGATTGATAATTGCAATAGCATCCTATATGGACTCCCTGACAAAGAACTCAATAAACTGCAAAGAATCCAAAACACCGCTTAGAGTTGTCACCTTAAGCAGAAAGCGATCATATCACACCTGTAATGGTTCAATTACACTGGCTGCCGATCCGACAGAGGATCGTTTTCAAGCTCATGCTTTTAACATACAAGGCATTGAACGGCGAGGCCCCTGTTTACATTTCGGACCTTATAACAACATATCAGCCATCTCGGACTCTCAGATCGGCCTCACAATACTTACTTCAGGAAGCTCCTTGAAATCCAAAACATCGGCAGGAGTTTCTCAGTGGCTGCACCAAGACTTTGGAACCGGCTTCCTCTTGCCATTCGCAATTGCAGACAACATCTCAATTCAAATCGCGTCTAAAAACACATCTTTTGAATGAAGCATTTAACAACTGAGCATTCTCATGTTCCGTGTTCTGTACATTTGCTCATCGGAATTTTAAACTGTTTTTATCTGAAATTGATTGTGTATACTATTTTGTAAATTTTTACCTTATATGATATGTGGTTGTATAATAGGGTCTTTTTAGCTTGTGTTTATTTGATATTCTGCTTTTGCAGGCTTGCTGTATGGTTTTTATAACGTTTGATTCTGCTTATATGTAGTTTGTATTTTAAGATGTTGTTAATGTTCTTTAGATTTTAATATGTAAAGCGCATCGATGCCATGCTTTATGCGCTATATAAATTCTTGTTATTATTATTATTATTATTATTATCATTCTTTCAACTCATCTCAGTCATCCATGTCATTGGCCTTCAAATGCATTCAGTATTCAGCTATATTTTTACATGGTTTATGTACTGAATATACTACATGTCCACTATCAGCAGAAACTTGCCAACATCTAGATTCTCTCAATCTGCTCGTCAACCCTGCATGATCCACCATCATGATATTCCTTTTATTGGACACAAAAAGTCTGAAAGGAAACGTTGGCGTCACCGGGGTAAACGTGGTGGGAAAAAAAGACAGCCTAACCTTCCCAAAATGTTACCTCTCAATTACCAACAGTATTTATGACTAACGCTCAATCTATAGTTAATAAGATGGATGAAGTTGATATTATCTGGCGCCAAGAACAGATTGATATTGGTATCATTAGTGAATCCTGGTTCACCCTGAACTATCCCCATGCCAAGTAAACATCTCGGGTTACTCCTTGTACTCCCAAAGTAGAGAAGCTTGCGGGGGGTGGTGGTGTGGCCATCTACGTTAAGAACGAGATCCCCTCAAAAATGCTTGACATTCAGGTACCGGACGAGCTGGAATGTTTGTGGGTTGAAGTTAGGCCTCACCGATTACCAAGAGGAATATCTGCTATAACTTTCTGTTGCGTTTACATAGTAACTGATTACCCTTTCCAACCTGTTCTCGAGAAGCACCTTATTGAAACGACTGACCATCTTCGCACTCGTTATCCTGAAATGGGGTTCTGTATTTCTGGTGATTTCAACCGAATGAACATTAATGTTATAACTCGTGGTAATGATCTTAATCAGATAATTACATTTCCTACTCGAGGCCAGGCAACCCTGGATCTCATTCTAACTAATATCCAAACCCATAATTTACCACCATCTGCTCTCTCATCAATTGGTAAAAGTGATCATGCATGTGTTCTATGGAAGCCTAAAAACACCACTGCTAAGAACACAGTTAAGTCCAGGATTACACGGCCTTTTCGTGATGATAATATCAGAGCATTTGGTAGATGGATTCAGGATCAGAGTTGGAGTGAGGTCCACGAATGCAATGGTACTCAAAATAAAACAGATGCTCTGTATTCTGTGTTAAACAAGGGTATGGAACTTTACTTTCCTACTAAATTACTCAAAATTCATCAGACTGATAAACCGTGGATCACTCCACGTATAAAGAAACTCATATCAAAACGTCAAGCAGCATTTGAAGCTCATGAAACCGCAAAATGGCGCCAGTTGCATAATGAGGTGAAAAGAGAAATTGAAAAAGCTAAAGTGAATTATAATGCGGACAGAGTGAGAAAGTTGCAAAAGACTGAACCTCGTAAATGGTATCAACAAATCAAGTGTATGCTTAATTCCAGCAATACTGATCTTGACATGCACATCCCAGGAGTGGATAGGGCTAACCACAAGGCAATGGCTATAATGCCATTAATTCCAAGTTTGTGAGCGTGTCCTCCCATGTTAATCCCTTGGATCATTCTGAGCTTCCAACCTTCTTGCCCGCTGTGAAACCTGCCCCCGTTCTTTATCCATGGGATGTGTATAGCGAGCTTAAGAGAGTTAAAACTTCAAAATCAAGTGGCCCGGATGGAATTCCTCCCAAAATCATAAAGGAATTTGCTTATGAACTGAGTGGCCCTTTAACAGATGTGTTGAATTGTTCTTTTGAGGAGGGAATTGTGCCACACCAGTGGAAATCTGCCATTGTTGTCCCCATTCCAAAGCAACACCCACCCAGCATTGATAGAGTGAGGCCTATATCACTTACTGATATTTTTGCCAAGGTTGCCGAAGGGTTTGTGGCAAAATGGATTGTGCATGATATTGAACCATACATAGATATTAATCAATTTGGGAAATGTCAGTGGTATATCAACATCCCATTACCTGATCAATCTTGTGCACACACTTTTCCAAGGTTCAGACAAACGCAACAATGTAGGAACGGTAGTCCTCACGGACTTCTCCAAGGCATTTGACCTGGTAAACCACAATATAGCTGTTGGAAAGTTGATTGCTTTGGGGGTCCGGGGGGCTATTGTTCCTTGGGTTTGCAGTTTCCTCAATAATCGCACTCAGTGTGTGAGATATAACCAAACCTTGTCTGATTATGCCCCCTTGTGTGCTGGTGTCCCGCAAGGTACCAAACTTGGTCCCATCATTTTCCAGGCTGTCATCAACGACGGTGGTGAAGGTTGCAGTTCTCACTACTGGAAATATGTCGACGATCTCACATTCGTTGAGAACCGTGCGTGTAGTGAGAAAGGCAACCTTCAGTCTGATCTTGATGACTTCCTGGACTGGTCTGTAAGTAACCACCTGAAACTCAACCCTGACAAATGTCAAGCCATTCAAATCTGTTTCATGAGAAACCCACCTTCTCATCCCATTCTGAAGATAGGCCATTCATTGCTTTCTTTTGTTTCATCTGCCAAAGTCCTGGGCATCTTCATACAGCAAGATCTTAAATGGGATGCCCAGGTGGATCACATGTGCAAGTGTGCTAACAAACGCCTCTTCATGCTCCGTTCTCTGAAACGTTTTGGTTTCAACGTTTCGGAGCTGACCAGTTTACGTTGGTTACATACGCCCCCTATTGGAATACTCTGATGCCATTTGGCATTCATCGCTCACTGTTAAACAATCAAATACACTTGAGCGAGTCCAAAAAAGGGCATGCAGAATCATTTTGGGTGCTAATTATATTTTGTATGATAATGCAGTTAGTGTATGTAAGCTAGACTCTCTCTCTGCCAGGAGGGAACAACACTCGCTTAAGTTCGCGCAATCGCTTGCTAAATCAGAGCGTACCAACATGTTGCTCCCTCCTAGTAGAAGTGAAGTCCATGGAAGACAACTGAGAAATGCAGCCCATATCTCCAAATTACGTGCACGCACAAGCAGATTTGCTGAAAGCCCCATTCCCTACTACGTTAATCTGTTGAATAAGCAGTAGTAGCTTGTGTGCTGGTGGCTTCCCATTGTGCCCTTTTGCATCTCTCTGCTGTTTTTCCATGCCAAGTTGCTTTTTTTTTGCTTTATAATTTTGTGTAATTGATTTCTTTCATAATATTTGTTTATTGTCTCTTGTATAATGCAATTCGGCCGTTTGGCCGCGATGTTGTGCAGGTTAATAAAATCATATCATACCATATCATTTCTTGGGAGGGGAAAAATACTCAAAACTTAAGTTTTAAATTGGGCTCCACCCATAATCGCATCGAATTTCGTATCAGCCTGATATTTGCAATCGGTATCTTGGTAAAAAAAAATCTATTTCTGTTTATTTTTTCTAATTTTTTTTCAAAGTTTTTGGCGATTTTGGAGAACCACTGGACTTATTCTGCAATGTTAGGATCATTCACAGTTACGAAAAAATTACAATTTGTTATCCTTAATATGCAAACCATTATTAGCATTAGGGTTAGGGTTATGGTTAGGGTTCATCCCTTACCTTATCTAATCTTCCTGCCACATCCTTATGGAAGAATTCTGCAATGTCTTCAGGTCTCTTTGCTAGTAAGCCCTGCTCCTGTAGGTAATGGATGCCTTTGATTGCTTTTTTGTTGTTAAAACTACAAAATAAAGCAGCAAAAAAGATGGAGTTAAATTGTGTTTGGATCCTATAAATTGGCTCTTCCAGTTGAAATCCACACATCAAATGGAGTGACCCATTAAGGTAAATTTATTTGAAATTCACACTCCCTGTGTGAAAGATTAATGTCATGTCTTCCATAGGGGGTGTATGGATTTCAACTGGAATAGCCCAAAACCAACACAGTCAATAGGTATGCACAGATTTAAATAGACTGTAGGCAGTCATCATACGACCGGTCATTACACTTAGAACAAAAAACATATAAAGTCCATGCTATGTAGATCACAATAGGGAATTCTTACTGATTTCTTCGCCAGTGGTGTGGCTTGCTATACTCACATTTCTACACCTTGTTCCCATATTTCCTTCTGATGTTTGAGTGACTCAAACTGTTCTGGATTGTCCATTGGTGTGGTTGGTGTGGATAATGTTGGGTTAGATGAGGAATGGTTGGAATTCAGCGATGCTTGACTGCCTGAACTGGTCATGGTACCCTGCCCACTGTCTGCATCGCCTTGGTCACCGCCAACTGGTTTCTCTTGACCTATATGATTGGTTACAAGAAGACTATTATGATTTATTGAGCCAATCAGCAACATGGTAAGAATGCTGGTAGGACTGAGCTAAAATATTTTGAAGCTGTATTTCAATTGGTCACTTAGATGGATATATTAAGTAATAAACCAATCAGAATTGCTGTATGAGAGGCAGGAACTGTCTGTGTCTCCTTTGTCACTGCCGACTGGTTTCTCATGTGTACTACCTGCTGATTGGTTACAAGAAGACTATAATGACTTATTGAGCCAATCAGCAACATGGTAAGAATGGTGGTAGGGGTGAAGAGGCTTAATCCCATGAGTACTACCTGCTGATTGGTGGTTAGCAGACTAATATGATGTATTTAGCCAATCAGCAACATGGTGAGATGGTAGCATACATCACCTACTTATAAAGCCTTGATTTTTGCAGGGTAAGTTATTTATTACAAGCATGTACAAATCATAATTTTGACAAAACTTGAGGGTTTCCTCAGTCCTATGCATATATATGTTACAGTATGTGATCATTAAAACAATCCCAGGGTCAAGTCACATTTTTGAGTTTCTCAGATCATTAACAATTGAAATCTCTTTAATACAACCTTTAAAATGATATATCACTTGTCATAATTGCTTGAAAAATAGGTGCTAAAGAGCCAATTCTGCTCTTAAAATTCCTTAATTTATTTTAATTTCATATGGCTTAAAGTAATGATAGATTTAGAGTAAGTAATATTACACAAAATTAGGGTTAGGGCAAGGGTTAGGACTAGCTTACAGGGAATAATTAATACCAAATACACCCATCTGGCTCACAAATACACCCAAATTACTCACAAATACACCTAACTGGCTCACAAATACACCCAAACGACTCCCAAATACGCCCAAATGACTCCCAAATACACTCAAATGTCTTCCAAATACATCCAAATAGCTAACAAATACACCCATCTGGCTCACAAATACACCCATCTGGCACCCAAATGGCTCATAAATACACCCAAATGACTCACAAATACATCCAAATAGCTCACAAATACACCCATCTGGCTCACAAATACACCCATCTGGCTCACAAATACACCCAAATGATGTTTTTCTTACCTAGATTGGTCTGCATATTAGGATTAGTATACAAGTCTTTACTCCACTCCACCATACATTTCAATATTGACACTAAGCAGTGCAGTCCCTTCATTCGCATACGTTTTTCCTGCTGGGGTGTGGCCCCTAGCTCGATAGCCTGACGACCCTGTGCTATCTTGGAAAGATCATTGACCAGTCGCTCAAAGATGTTGGCGCTTGCTAAATTGCAGTCATAGTTTAGATATATATCCACAACACACTGGGCATCTGTGGAGATAAAGTGTCAGTAGTTTTAATGCTCTGTGTGCTGGGTATAGGCTTTAACATAAAAAGATATTTTCTCATAATATAAAAAAAAAGGAAGGTTTTATTTCAAACTCTAATGGTGACCCGCAGGTCAAATTGCTAGAATTGTACATTAAACACACCTAAACAGACACAATGCAATTTGCAGGCAGCAGCTAAATCAGCGCCAATATTGCACCATTGAAACAAACAACTATACAAACATCCAATCCAACCCAACCACATCCCCCAAGTAGGCAATGAGGATAAAGTGCCTTGCCCAAGGACACAACACATTGGCACGAGCGGGGCTCGAACTCACAACCTATGGATTACGAGTCGGGCGCCTTATCCACTCGGCCACACGTGCTCCACGTGTATCAAGAACTATCTTAAAAGGGCATTTCATGATCCACAGCATCATCCCCCCACTTTTCTCAAAAAAAGTTGATATTTTTATATCACTGGAAACCTCTGGCTACATAATGTTCATGTATAAAAAATTTCTTGCAGATTAATTTGTTTAGCAAACATATTGTGAAATTTGAATTTCGTTCTGGTATACCAGAACGAAATTATAACATATTGTCTATGGAGCAGTGTAATACACATAATCGTGCATAACTCGCAAACACAAAATCAGAATCCACTGAAATTTTGGGAATAAGCTTTTTTCATGGATATCTGCTGCAAAATGTCATAAAAAGAGGATGCAAGGATCACGAAATACTCCTTTAAGAACCACTCAACCAATACTAGTACTTGCTTGTACTCATTTTAATGCATTTTTCATGCTGATTCCAAATATGGTAATGAAAATTGGTAGAGGTATCATATAGAAGTCCCTAATATTTAAATGAGGTTATACAGAGAGTAGACAAAGTTGAGAGGGCACTCTATTCATGTGGTTTCTTTTATTAAACCTCATTTAAATACTTGGGACTTCTATATGATACATCTACCTGAAAATTTATACTGAAATTTTTGAATTTTCAAAAAAAATTGTAGTCTGCAGGCGATACCCACATGACAATGAAGGAAACAACATAAATCCACAACACACTGGTTTCAATACATCAATAAGCTAATCCAGTTGAAATACATACACCCAATATGGAAGACATGACCTTCTTCTCCCACATAGGGGGTGTAGATTTCAAATGGACTCACCCATTCAGGTAACCTTTCCAAATTCACACTAAGTGTGTGGAAGATTAAGGTCCTGCCTTCCACAGGGGTTGTATGGATTTCAACTGGAATGGCCAATTATCCCACCTCCTGTCAATTTGAACCTCTACCAGGACAAGTTGTTTCAATAACTAGAGTACCTGTTGCTGTGACGGCACTGTAGCTGTACATGAGAGCACCACCAGCATCAGATAGTGATGCTGTTTGACCCCCAATGACCCCATATGACCTGTGACCCTAGATGACCTTGGCTCGATCCCCTTTGACCTTTGATGACCTCAGTTTTATTGTATACATCCGTTGGAAATTTAGAAATCATTTTCAGCTATGAATGCTGGGAAGACATTGCAGTCCTCGCAGGGAGTGGTGAAATCTTCCTGTTCCTGTCGTCATATTGAGAATTTGTTATACCATGTTTAAGCCCTCGTATCAAGGATTCCACCCACCAAGTCTGTCCCCGATCGGACAAAGTTTGAAATTTGACCCCCTCCGTAATGACCTTTGACCTCGGTTGACCTCAATGGTATTTTGCGCATATATTCCCCTCGTAGCAAGGATTCCACCCACCAAGTCTGTGCCCGATCGGACAGTTTGAAATTTGACCCCTCCGTAATGACCTTTGACCTCGGTTGACCTCAATGGTATTTTTTATGATATATTCCCCTCGTAGCAAGGATTCCACCCACCAAGTTTGAGCCCGATCGGACAAAGTTTGAAATTTGACCCCTCCGTAATGACCTTTGACCTCGGTTGACCTCGATTTTATTTCGGGCATATATTCCCCTCGTATCAAGGATTCCACCCACCAAGTTTGAGCCCGATCAGACAAAGTTTGAAATTTGACCCTTCCGTAATGACCTTTGACCTCGGTTGACCTCGATTTTATTTCGGGCATATATTCCCCTCGTATCAAGGATTCCACCCACCAAGTTTGAGCCCGATCAGACAAAGTTTGAAATTTGACCCCTCCGTAATGACCTTTGACCTCGGTTGACCTCAATTTTATTTCGGCATATATTCCCCTCGTATCAAGGATTCCACCCACCAAATTTGAGCCCGATCGGACAAAGTTTGAAATTTGACCCCTCCGTAATGACCTTTGACCTCGGGTGACCTCAATTTTATTTCGGGCATATATTCGCCTTGTATCAAGGATTCCACCCACCAAGTTTGGGCCCGATCGGACAAAGTTTGAAATTTTGACCTTTGACCTTGACCTCCGATGACCTTTAAAACTACCCCATAAACGTGGAATGCCCGAGACCTATCTATATCCGAAATGTCGGAACGATGCGTCGAAGCGCGGCGAAACGCATAGCCGGACAGACGGACAGACAGAGCTCACGATTTTATTAGTATAGACTAGTGCACCTGCTGCTGTGAGAGCCCTGATGCTGTGAGAGCACTGGTTGACCTCTATTTTGTTTTGCGCGTATATTCCCCTCGTATCAAGGATTCAACGCACCAACTTTGAGCCCGATAGGACAAAGTTTGAAATCCATGACCTTTGACCTTTAACCTCGGATGACCTCCATATAATGTTTTTCATGCTCCCCTCATACGAAGGATTCGACCCACCAAGTTTGAGCCCGATCGGACAAAGTTTGAAATTTGACCCCTCCGTAATGACCTTTGACCTCGATCGACCTCGATTTTATTTCGGGCATATATTCCCCTCGTATCAAGGATCCCACCCACCAAGTTTGGGCCCGATCGGACAAAGTTTGAAATTTTGACCTTTGACCTTGACCTCCGATGACCTTCAAAACCACATGGTCAACATGCTTTTCCCAATACCTATCCATATCCGAAATAATCCCCTCGTATCAAGGATTCCAGCCACCAAGTTTGGGCTCGATCGGCCAAAGTTCGGCCATCGGTCAAAATTTTGACCTTTGACCTTGACCTCCAATGACCTTCAAAACCACACGGTCAACATGCTTTTCCTGGCACCTACCCATGTCCCAAATATCGCATTGATGCGGCGAAGCGCGACGAAACGCATAGCCGGACACACAGACAGAGCTTATGATTATTATAGTATAGATAGATGGGAAAGTTCGACTTGATTCTTATATAAGGCCAAAAAAAATATTGTTGTGTTGCCCTCAAGTGGGAAAATGGGAAAGTTGGGTCGGACGGTCGGATTTTTTTTTTTTTTTTTTTTTATTTTTTTTTCAAACCTTCATTTTTTTAAATCCCCTCAAATATTAAATAATGCTTCTTCAATTTGGGGGACATTTGTCAATTTTGACTTCTGGACACCAGTTAGACATCAATTAAAGACTAGTCTTTCAATAAAATGTGTACATCCATATCAAAATGATGCACTTGTCGGCTGCTACATGTGTCTCATTTCACATAATAGTTACGAATATATACCAGACTCATCTCCAAAGTGGGGTCACTTCAAATCATCCCAAGTTACATGGTTTAAGAATACAAAGAACATACCTTAACCATGTGACTTGGGATGATTTGAAGTGACTTCCAGTTAAGATGAGTCTGGTATTTATTCCTAGCAATTATGTGAAATGAGACACATGTAGCAGCCGACAAGTGCATCGTTTTGATATGGATGTACACAAATATTAATTTCAGGATTTCAAGTGAAAAGATTGATTTTTTAGAAAAAAACAGTAAAAATAAAAATAAAAAAAAAAAAAATGCCGACCCTGATTTTTCAGGATTTAGGGTAGGGCGGTTGAGGGCAACACAACAATTTTTTTTTTGGCCTAAATATTGATTCTTTGCTCTATTGCACTTTTTTTTTTACTCACCCTGTAGTAATATTATTGTATTTTGTGTATATTATGATGTTGTATCATGTGTAAGTTTAAGTTATATTTGGTAGTTTTTAAGGTTTTGCATTGTTTTCTCTGTAAAGCGCCTTGAGGCTTTTCTGCATAGGGCGCTATATTAAATCTTTGTTTATTATTATTATTATTAAGGGATGCCACTGCCTACCCTTTTCTAATCTTCCACAGAGGTAAGGTAGATTTCAAATGGCATAGCCCAATACTGTTTCAGCGATTTTCTACACTTAGGTATAAATACAAAATCTCATTGTAACTTTGATTTCTGCACAAAACAATTGAGGTGTTTCCATAGGCTATTCCAGTTGAAATCCATACCCTGTATGGAAGACATGACCTTAATCTCCCATACATTGGGTGTATAAATTCAAATGGAGTCATCCATTTAGGTTACCTATCTAAAATTCACCCTCCCTATGTGGAAGACTAAGGTCATTTCTTCCATAAAGAGTGTATATGAATTTCAACTGGAATAGCCATATGTCTATCACACAGGGATTCTCATAAAATCAGATCCAGCCCATGCACCAATGGTGGTTGGCCCTTGAACAGGTGGTGGGCGCATGGCATTCTCTAAATTCAGTAAATTTCCATCGTCAACCGTGTAATTGAATGGGATTAATTTGAAATTTTAAAACGCTTGAAATATCACAAACAAATGGGCCTATGTTAATAAATAATATAAATACAAGCTAAAAACCGTTGGGGTTCGATAATGAACCCCACAAAACTAACCGAGTATATGGAAAATGCCATACGGCCGGGCGGTTTCACAAGTTGCCGGCTCGATCATGTCATCCGCCGCCTGCCCTTGAACAGCTTTATGTACAGTACAAACAGCAAAACAAGGTACATTTGGCCTTCAAATGTGGATCTTTGACATTTGTTTGGCCCCTTCATGGCCTGTGAGGACCCTTCATGGCCTGTGAGCAAATATCACTGAGAACCCTTAGTTTATCACATGTGCCTCAGTAAAGGAAAATCTTGCTATTTTCTTCATAAGTGGTGTGAAACATGACATACATTTTAACATGTTTGACTTCAACTCACCCGCACATATTCTTGTCAATGCTTGCACCACCATCCATTTCTGTTCAAAAGAACTGGTGGCTGTTTCTAGAATGTTTAAGAAAATTTCATTGAAGAATACCTGCAAGAGAAATTAATAGAACTTGATGATTAGCTGGTTTATGTCATGATAACCCTGGTTTATGTCATGGTAACCATGGTTTATGTCAGGGTAACCCTGGTTTACATCATGAAAACCTTGGTTTATGTCATGATAACCCTGGTTTATGTCATAACCCTGGTTTATGTCATGGTACCCATTGTTTATATCATAATAACCCTGGTTTGTGTCATGATAACTCTGGTTTATTTCACAACACTAAGTCAATGGGTTGATAACAAGAGCGTGAACCTGTAACTAAGAATGAATTGTTATTATCATCTATGTTATTTCTGTTATCAGGATCGTTACTATTATTATTATATTTGTTATTTATTACCATGATTTATATTATTATTATTATCATCACTATTTTTATTGCTACTACTATTATTAAGATCATTATTGTATTACATCAATATCTGGATTGATTGATGAATGCTGACTTCATCATCAATCCATGGCATTATGTGTTGTTGATTAGATTACAATAAATCTAATAAAATCTAATAAAATCTAATCAAGTGATTCCAATGACTCTTGCAAATTGTGCCTTATTTTGAGCACTGCTCTGATGCACTCCTTCAATGTTAAATAAATACATACATGTGGACAAATGAAGTTGATGTTGGTATTTATCAACGAAAAGATGACTCATATACTGTTTTCTTTGAAACTTACCTCAATCTGTTTCTTGAGATGTGTCTTAAACAAACTCAACAGCGTAAGAAATATCGCCAGCGATAACTCAAACACTTCAGGAACTGATGATACTCCATTCTTGGAAAGCGCCACACATAAGTACTGTTTAATTGCCGTAATGAACATCTCATTGGTACGGAATACCGGACCTGCGTTCTGTATGACGGATAACAACAGCTGCAGAGAGAGGACTTTGGAACGAAGCTCGTGGGATCTGGAGATGAAAGAGGAAGTCTAGTTTAATGCTCTGAAATACACCCAAATGTATTAAGAATACACCCAAATGTATTCAGGAATACACCAAAATGTATTAAGAATACACCCAAATGTATTCAAGAATACATCCAAATGTATTAAGAATACATCCAAATGTACCAGGAATGCACCCAAATGTATCAGGAATACACCCAAATGTATTAAGAATACACCCAAATGTATTAGGAATACACCCAAATGTATTAAGAATACACCCAAATGTATCAGGAATGCACCCAAATGGTAAGCGTCACATATTAGTACTGTTTGATTGCTGTAATAAACATCTCATTGGTACGGAATACCGGACCTGCGTTCTGTATGATCATGTTCTGAGCTCATGTGATCTGGAGGAGATGAAAGAGGAACAGTCTAGTTTAATGCTCTGTGTGCTAGCCATAGGCTTCAACATATAAAATCAAAGTTTTGAGATATTTTCTCAAAATATCAAGAGCTATCAAAAGAACCACTGAACTAGACTTGTTTATACTCATTTTAATGCATTTTTCATGTTGATTCCAAATATGGACATTAAAGTGTACAATTCTGAAAATTTGAAACTTGTCATCTGCAGTCGACAAACGCATGGAGAGGGTAAGGGCAAAACATTACATGGCTATTTCAAATGAATGGATTCTATAAAAAGTAATCCTTCTGTGTACATTTTGCTTCTAAAAAATACTTTTCAGGGGGGTTATTTTCTGTGAATTTTGGGAGCCACATCAGACGAAATCATTCTCACACAGTGAGTGGCTGCAACCATTACTGTAGTTTTTGCACATTGACCGGCTGCACCGGTAATGTGATATCTGACGGTGCACCCGTACAATAAAAAAAAATTGTTTAATTGGCGTAAAATTAAAAAAATTCGGGTAGGTAGGTAGGTAGGGATTTTTGCTTTTTTTTTACTTTTAAAGCTGTATTGTGTTTGATAAAGGCCTACTTTAGGGTAGGTCGGGTTACGCCAATCAAATAATTTTTTTAGGCCTAATCAAGACTTACTTAGGGTCAGGTGCTCCATCAGCTAATGGCTTCATTGAGAGTTTACAAAGTGATCTAAACACCAAGAAGGCATCTTTTTGCAGTATGTGTGAGAATGGTTCCGGTATATTGGTAGAATCCCCTAGCTCATCTTCACTCATTGGTGGTAATGATGGCATGCTACTTATGGCTGATGCTGTCTGGTTGGATTCCAATGAGGACTTCTCGTCTGAAAAAAAATTGATATATGATATAGGGTGTAAGTTCAAGAAGCGCAAAGATAGCTGCCCTATGGACATTGTCACTGTCTGCATACTATACTGCCCACCAGACATTTAACAAGTCATGACTCGAGACTTGACTTTTCAAAAATGAAATGACTCAACTCGGATTTTCAAACTTTCCCCATAGAGATAGAGACTTGCAGACCTCAGGAAAGCAGACTTTGTGTGTTTGGTAAAGCATTTAAAAAATAGTAATTTAAGTGTTGATCTGATGAAGTTTATTACCAAAGATTGACTCAAAATCACTGAATAGTAGATATTTCGGGGAAAAAAAGATGAATTGGTAGGGCCTAGGGAGAATGTTGTTGAGACCTTAATTAACTAATAGTAGTAGTAGATCAAAATTGCCATCTTTTGGCGGGTCTCCCTCCCCATTTCCACTTTTTGGATTCCTGAGCATCCTGGCTAAAAAAAAAAAATTTAAAAAAATCAGCGAAATTGAGAAAGGTCTTCCAAAAATAAAAAATCACCTCCTTGGCAATGTGTTAAAATTCAACATTGAAAGGGTGCAAAAAAATTGCATATACCCCTTCAGCAAAATGCTTAACCCTAACCGAACCAAGTCTCACTAAAGCTCACTATTAAAACCACTGGGCATGCATGCATTACACATGATGCGATGACGCAATCAGCCTAAGTCATATATACCAAGGGAATCGCTGGTTAGGCTAGGATAACCCTCATGGCTACAAGTTGGTGACCTTTTGCATGGCATAAGAGGGGTTTGAGGTTCGAATCTTGGGGCACCTAGTGATTTCTTTGTTCATCTTCTCTCCTTTTTAATTTCTTCTTTCCCTTCTGATAGCAAAAAAAATATATGTGCTCGGAGAGGGTTAATTAACATATAAATTGGATTATGCGCTACTGCATTTGTACAGCTTGTGATTCGCACTTCTGCTATTGGTCGTACTGTTTTAGCTTGCTCGATTTTTGGGAAGGCAATATGTAAAAATTATTTATTTTTACAAAGTTTTGAGAAAAATTTTGTGTTATTTTGTAATGTAAAGAGATGGATGTGACAGTTATGAATTTGGTTAATAACTTTGCATCGGAAATATGTCAGGCATTGTGAAAAATCTAAACATTTTGCTTTGGACCTCAGAATATCCCTCTGTTCCAAAGGCAAAATGTTTGAATTTTTCACAATGCCCTCCAAATAACCAATGCGCAGTTATAACCTATACGTAATGAATTCGTACCTGATGCCACATTGGTGACTATTTCCTCCAAGATGCCTTTCACTATGTCCTCCACCTCATCACCACATTCTCCTCCTCCTGCCTGGGAATCAGGAGCATCACCACCAGCTGTGGTGGTAAGATAAAAAACACTCCAATCAGCTGGCTTCATTTTATTGCGCTATTCGTATTTAAGTCCATACTCCCCTATAGAAGACATGACCTTAATCTCTCACACAGGGAGTGTAGATTTTAAATGAAGTCACCCATTCAGGTAACCAGGTTTGAAATTCACACTCCTTGGGTGGAAGATTAGGTCATGTCTTTCATAGGTGTATGGATTTAAACTGGAATATAGCCTATTCCCATAATCCTTTGCAACATGATATATCACCTCATTTCATCAAATGACACCCCCAATACTTTGAAGCAATGTTTGAAGCGAGTGCAACACTCGTGCAAGGCTTAAATCGCCTACCCAGGTTTGATTTATAACTCGCCTAACAAATCTGCCAGAGCCTCATAAGGCTTCTTCACAAGTGCAATTTATAGCACACTTGACAGCTCACATGCGTACTGGCCAAAGTTTGAGTTATTTGCTCAATATCTTAAGAACCACTTAACGAATACTAGGCTTGTTTGTACTCATTCTAATGCATTTTTCGTGCTGATGTCAAATGTGGTCATGAAAATTTACAATTCAGAAATTTTTGAATTTTTAAAAAAACAAAATTGAAACTTTTTGTCTGCATTCAAAACTCAAACCCTGTACCTGTGTTCATTCATGTTTTGTATATCAATGTCTGATGGGCCGTTACTAACACCAATCATCTGGGGCATCAAGTGATTCCGCAGTTTCCGAGGAGTACGAGAGGTTGCGGATTTGAACCCAGCAGTGGTTCAGTACCCTCAAGGGAAAAATTGAGTTAACTTGAAATTCCCCTGGACAAGAATGAGAGAACTTACTGCTAATTATCTCATTGTAACCCATACAAAACTCAGGGAGCTGATCCTGGCTGCGACGCTCAATTGTGGAATGTCTAGGGTGTGGGTTTCTAAGAAGCAAAGTCCCCGAGTTGTTGTTAAATGGTTTATGGAATAATGTGGGGCTGTAGTGGTCCGTGACATCCTGTGAAGTGTGCGGAAACTTGTGGATCAAGGTCTAGGCCTAGTCTTTACTTACCTTTGTCATTCATGTGTTGTACATCAATATCTGATGGGCCGTTACTAATACCAATCATCTGTGCATCAAGTGATTCAGCAGTTTCTATATCTAGTTCCTCTTGAGAGCCGGTATCATACAGTTTATCTGTGTCTTCTTCTGAGTCTTACCTTTGTCATTCATGTGTTGTATATCAATATCTGATGGGCCGTTACTAATACCAATCATCTGTGCATCAAGTGATTCAGCAGTTTCTATATCTAGTTCCTCTTGAGAGCCGGTATCATACGGTTTATCTGTGTCTTCTTCAGAGTCTTACCTTTGTCATTCATGTGTTGTACATCAATATCTGATGGGTCGTTATTAATACCAATCATCTGTGCATCAAGTGATTCAGCAGTTTCTATATCTAGTTCCTCTTGAGAGCCGGTATCATACGGTTTATCTGTGTCTTCTTCTGAGTCTTACCTTTGTCATTCATGTGTTGTATATCAATATCTGATGGGCCGTTACTAATACCAATCATCTGTGCATCAAGTGATTCAGCAGTTTCTATATCTAGTTCCTCTTGAGAGCCGGTATCATACGGTTTATCTGTGTCTTCTTCTGAGTCTTACCTTTGTCATTCATGTGTTGTACATCAATATCTGATGGGCCATTGCTGATACCCGTCATCTGTGCATCAAGTGATTCAGCAGTTTCTATATCTAGTTCCTCTTGAGAGCCGGTATCATACGGTTTATCTGTGTCTTCTTCTGAGTCTTACCTTTGTCATTCATGTGTTGTATATCAATATCTGATGGGCCGGTACTAATACCAATCATCTGTGCATCAAGTGATTCAGCAGTTTCTATATCTAGTTCCTCTTGAGAGCCGGTATCATACGGTTTATCTGTGTCTTCTTCAGAGTCTTACCTTTGTCATTCATGTGTTGTATATCAATATCTGATGGGCGTTACTAATACCAATCATCTGTGCATCAAGTGATTCAGCAGTTTCTATATCTAGTTCCTCTTGAGAGCCGGTATCATACGGTTTATCTGTGTCTTCTTCTGAGTCTTACCTTTGTCATTCATGTGTTGTACATCAATATCTGATGGGCCGTTACTAATACCAATCATCTGTGCATCAAGTGATTCAGCAGTTTCTATATCTAGTTCCTCTTGAGAGCCGGTATCATACGGTTTATCTGTGTCTTCTTCTGAGTCTTACCTTTGTCATTCATGTGTTGTACATCAATATCTGATGGGCATCAAGTGATTCAGCAGTTTCTATATCTAGTTCCTCTTGAGAGCCGGTATCATACGGTTTATCTGTGTCTTCTTCAGAGTCTTACCTTTGTCATTCATGTGTTGTATATCAATATCTGATGGGCCGTTACTAATACCAATCATCTGTGCATCAAGTGATTCAGCAGTTTCTATATCTAGTTCCTCTTGAGAGCCGGTATCATACGGTTTATCTGTGTCTTCTTCAGAGTCTTACCTGTGTTCATTCATGTGTTGTACATCAATATCTGATGGGCCGTTACTAATACCAATCATCTGAGCATCAAGTGATTCAGCAGTTTCTATATCTAGTTCCTCTTGAGAGCCGGTATCATACGGTTTATCTGTGTCTTCTTCAGAGTCTTACCTTTGTCATTCATGTGTTGTATATCAATATCTGATGGGCCATTACTAATACCAATCATCTGTGCATCAAGTGATTCAGCAGTTTCTATATCTAGTTCCTCTTGAGAGCCGGTATCATACGGTTTATCTGAGTCTTCTTCTGAGTCTTACCTTTGTCATTCATGTGTTGTACATCAATATCTGATGGGCCGTTACTAATACCAATCATCTGAGCATCAAGTGATTCAGCAGTTTCTATATCTAGTTCCTCTTGAGAGCCGGTATCATACAGTTTATCTGTGTCTTCTTCTGAGTCTTACCTTTGTCATTCATGTGTTGTACATCAATATCTGATGGGCCATTACTAATACCAATCATCTGTGCATCAAGTGATTCAGCAGTTTCTATATCTAGTTCCTCTTGAGAGCCGGTATCATACGGTTTATCTGTGTCTTCTTCAGAGTCTTACCTTTGTCATTCATGTGTTGTACATCAATATCTGATGGGCCGTTACTAATACCAATCATCTGTGCATCAAGTGATTCAGCAGTTTCTATATCTAGTTCCTCTTGAGAGCCGGTATCATACGGTTTATCTGTGTCTTCTTCAGAGTCTTACCTTTGTCATTCATGTGTTGTACATCAATATCTGATGGGCCATTACTAATACCAATCATCTGTGCATCAAGTGATTCAGCAGTTTCTATATCTAGTTCCTCTTGAGAGCCGGTATCATACAGTTTATCTGTGTCTTCTTCTGAGTCTTACCTTTGTCATTCATGTGTTGTACATCAATATCTGATGGGCCATTACTAATACCAATCATCTGTGCATCAAGTGATTCAGCAGTTTCTATATCTAGTTCCTCTTGAGAGCCGGTATCATACGGTTTATCTGTGTCTTCTTCAGAGTCTTACCTTTGTCATTCATGTGTTGTACGTCAATATCTGAGCTGGGCGGTTACTAATACCAATCATCTGTGCATCAAGTGATTCAGCAGTTTCTATATCTAGTTCCTCTTGAGAGCCGGTATCATACGGTTTATCTGTGTCTTCTTCTGAGTCTTACCTTTGTCATTCATGTGTTGTACATCAATATCTGATGGGCCGTTACTAATACCAATCATCTGTGCATCAAGTGATTCAGCAGTTTCTATATCTAGTTCCTCTTGAGAGCCGGTATCATACGGTTTATCTGTGTCTTCTTCAGAGTCTTACCTTTGTCATTCATGTGTTGTACATCAATATCTGATGGGCCGTTACTAATACCAATCATCTGTGCATCAAGTGATTCAGCAGTTTCTATATCTAGTTCCTCTTGAGAGCCGGTATCATAGGGTTTATCTGTGTCTTCTTCAGAGTCTTACCTTTGTCATTCATGTGTTGTATATCAATATCTGATGGGCCGTTACTAATACCAATCATCTGAGCATCAAGTGATTCAGCAGTTTCTATATCTAGTTCCTCTTGAGAGCCGGTATCATAGGGTTTATCTGTGTCTTCTTCTGAGTCTTACCTTTGTCATTCATGTGTTGTATATCAATATCTGATGGGCCGTTACTAATACCAATCATCTGAGCATCAAGTGATTCAGCAGTTTCTATATCTAGTTCCTCTTGAGAGCCGGTATCATACAGTTTATCTGTGTCTTCTTCTGAGTCTTACCTTTGTCATTCATGTGTTGTACATCAATATCTGATGGGCCGTTACTAATACCAATCATCTGTGCATCAAGTGATTCAGCAGTTTCTATATCTAGTTCCTCTTGAGAGCCGGTATCATAGGGTTTATCTGTGTCTTCTTCAGAGTCTTACCTTTGTCATTCATGTGTTGTATATCAATATCTGATGGGCCGTTACTAATACCAATCATCTGAGCATCAAGTGATTCAGCAGTTTCTATATCTAGTTCCTCTTGAGAGCCGGTATCATAGGGTTTATCTGTGTCTTCTTCAGAGTCTTACCTTTGTCATTCATGTGTTGTATATCAATATCTGATGGGCGTTACTAATACCAATCATCTGTGCATCAAGTGATTCAGCAGTTTCTATATCTAGTTCCTCTTGAGAGCCGGTATCATACGGTTTATCTGTGTCTTCTTCTGAGTCTTACCTTTGTCATTCATGTGTTGTATATCAATATCTGATGGGCCGTTACTAATACCAATCATCTGTGCATCAAGTGATTCAGCAGTTTCTATATCTAGTTCCTCTTGAGAGCCGGTATCATACGGTTTATCTGTGTCTTCTTCAGAGTCTTACCTTTGTCATTCATGTGTTGTACATCAATATCTGATGGGCGTTACTAATACCAATCATCTGAGCATCAAGTGATTCAGCAGTTTCTATATCTAGTTCCTCTTGAGAGCCGGTATCATACAGTTTATCTGTGTCTTCTTCTGAGTCTTACCTTTGTCATTCATGTGTTGTACATCAATATCTGATGTTACTAATACCAATCATCTGTGCATCAAGTGATTCAGCAGTTTCTATATCTAGTTCCTCTTGAGAGCCGGTATCATAGGGTTTATCTGTGTCTTCTTCAGAGTCTTACCTTTGTCATTCATGTGTTGTACATCAATATCTGATGGGCCGTTACTAATACCAATCATCTGTGCATCAAGTGATTCAGCAGTTTCTATATCTAGTTCCTCTTGAGAGCCGGTATCATACGGTTTATCTGTGTCTTCTTCAGAGTCTTACCTTTGTCATTCATGTGTTGTATATCAATATCTGATGGGCCTTTACTAATACCAATCATCTGTGCATCAAGTGATTCAGCAGTTTCTATATCTAGTTCCTCTTGAGAGCCGGTATCATAGGGTTTATCTGTGTCTTCTTCAGAGTCTTACCTTTGTCATTCATGTGTTGTATATCAATATCTGATGGGCCGTTACTAATACCAATCATCTGTGCATCAAGTGATTCAGCAGTTTCTATATCTAGTTCCTCTTGAGAGCCGGTATCATACGGTTTATCTGTGTCTTCTTCTGAGTCTTACCTTTGTCATTCATGTGTTGTATATCAATATCTGATGGGCCGTTACTAATACCAATCATCTGTGCATCAAGTGATTCAGCAGTTTCTATATCTAGTTCCTCTTGAGAGCCGGTATCATACGGTTTATCTGTGTCTTCTTCAGAGTCTTACCTTTGTCATTCATGTGTTGTATATCAATATCTGATGGGCCGTTACTAATACCAATCATCTGTGCATCAAGTGATTCAGCAGTTTCTATATCTAGTTCCTCTTGAGAGCCGGTATCATACGGTTTATCTGTGTCTTCTTCAGAGTCTTACCTGTGTTCATTCATGTGTTGTACATCAATATCTGATGGGCCGTTACTAATACCAATCATCTGTGCATCAAGTGATTCAGCAGTTTCTATATCTAGTTCCTCTTGAGAGCCGGTATCATACGGTTTATCTGTGTCTTCTTCAGAGTCTTACCTGTGTTCATTCATGTGTTGTACATCAATATCTGATGGGCCATTACTAATACCAATCATCTGAGCATCAAGTGATTCAGCAGTTTCTATATCTAGTTCCTCTTGAGAGCCGGTATCATACGGTTTATCTGTGTCTTCTTCAGAGTCTTACCTGTGTTCATTCATGTGTTGTACATCAATATCTGATGGGCCATTACTAATACCAATCATCTGTGCATCAAGTGATTCAGCAGTTTCTATATCTAGTTCCTCTTGAGAGCCGGTATCATACGGTTTATCTGTGTCTTCTTCAGAGTCTTACCTGTGTTCATTCATGTGTTGTACATCAATATCTGATGGGCCGTTACTAATACCAATCATCTGTGCATCAAGTGATTCAGCAGTTTCTATATCTAGTTCCTCTTGAGAGCCGGTATCATACGGTTTATCTGTGTCTTCTTCTGAGTCTTACCTTTGTCATTCATGTGTTGTATATCAATATCTGATGGGCCGTTACTAATACCAATCATCTGTGCATCAAGTGATTCAGCAGTTTCTATATCTAGTTCCTCTTGAGAGCCGGTATCATAGGGTTTATCTGTGTCTTCTTCAGAGTCTTACCTTTGTCATTCATGTGTTGTATATCAATATCTGATGGGCCGTTACTAATACCAATCATCTGTGCATCAAGTGATTCAGCAGTTTCTATATCTAGTTCCTCTTGAGAGCCGGTATCATACGGTTTATCTGTGTCTTCTTCAGAGTCTTACCTGTGTTCATTCATGTGTTGTACATCAATATCTGACGGGCCGTTCCTAATACCAATCATCTGTGCATCAAGTGATTCAGCAGTTTCTATATCTAGTTCCTCTTGAGAGCCGGTATCATACGGTTTATTTGTGGTCTTCTTCAGAGTCTTACCTGTGTTCATTCATGTGTTGTACATCAATATCTGATGGGCCGTTACTAATACCAATCATCTGTGCATCAAGTGATTCAGCAGTTTCTATATCTAGTTCCTCTTGAGAGCCGGTATCATACGGTTTATCTGTGTCTTCTTCAGAGTCTTACCTGTGTTCATTCATGTGTTGTACATCAATATCTGATGGGCCATTACTAATACCAATCATCTGTGCATCAAGTGATTCAGCAGTTTCTATATCTAGTTCCTCTTGAGAGCCGGTATCATACGGTTTATCTGTGTCTTCTTCAGAGTCTTACCTTTGTCATTCATGTGTTGTACATCAATATCTGATGGCCGTTACTAATACCAATCATCTGAGCATCAAGTGATTCAGCAGTTTCTATATCTAGTTCCTCTTGAGAGCCGGTATCATACGGTTTATCTGTGTCTTCTTCTGAGTCTTACCTTTGTCATTCATGTGTTGTACATCAATATCTGATGGGCCGTTACTAATACCAATCATCTGTGCATCAAGTGATTCAGCAGTTTCTATATCTAGTTCCTCTTGAGAGCCGGTATCATACGGTTTATCTGTGTCTTCTTCAGAGTCTTACCTTTGTCATTCATGTGTTGTACATCAATATCTGATGGGCCGTTACTAATACCAATCATCTGAGCATCAAGTGATTCAGCAGTTTCTATATCTAGTTCCTCTTGAGAGCCGGTATCATACGGTTTATCTGTGTCCTCTTCAGAGTCTTTACTTTGTCTGCGTTCTTCTGCTTCTTCTTCTGCTTTTAGTTTGGCTTCCTGAACCTGCAAAATATAAATCAAACCAAATTAAAAGAAACATTAAACTTAAAGGGAGCTTCAGGGCCACATGATCAAAATGTTGCGAGATCAAGCCATAGAGGTGCCATTGTGCTATGCACAAAAACAAGACACTAAACGTCTCTCTACCCAGGTGTAGAAAGGTGTATATATGTGCATATACATTGCTGGGACTTACGAAAATAATTTTCTCAAAGCAAACATGTCTGGATAACAACTATTAATTGGACTATTCCATCTGAAATCCATACACCCTATGGAAGACATGACCTTAATATCCCACACAGGGAGTGTAGATTTCAAATGGAGTCATCCATTCAGGTAATCCCATTTAAAATCCACACTCCCTGTGTATGGGAGCTTAAAGTCATGTCTTTCATAGGGGGTGTATGGATTTCAACTGGAATAGCTTATTCTACTTCAGGGTTGTTGCACTGTCTTTTTTAATTAATCACAGCAGAAGGTGGGCAAATAATTTACCCACGTAACTTTTTGTTCCATCATACTGAAGATAACATTGAGCATTTGTGTGAGTGTCACTTGTGTAGTTGACACCCCACCCCACACCCCCAAACACACCCTAACACATTTAGCTTACCGCCTGCTCTTCCATCCTACTGAAGAAAGTAAATTATGAATAAAATACTGGACCGTAAATAAAGTTGGACTGTTTGTCTCTTGTCCTTAACATGGTCTAGTTTTTCCGCGCAATTTGTTTACCGGTTAAAACGCAGTTGTAATGCCGAAGAATTTATAAATGTTCTTTACTCTTTCAGAGACACTAGCACAATAGGATGGTTATCAGGGTTTTGCGAGTGGCTTGTTCAGAATCTTTATGGGCGTTACCGAGGCTTTTTAGCGCCTGTTTTTCTTTTGACCTGCTCAAAGGTCCAGTTTGGATAACCACACTTCCTAAAAGCTCCTTCAATATCTTTCTCACAAGGAACGTTGCTTTTCGTCGCTTATGGTTGTTTCTGCGCAATAATGGAGAGTGCGTATGACCCCAAGCTTGTAGACCAGTGGGTGGGGCGACCCAAACTGCAGGTAGTGATCTGTGTGGGTCGGCTTGCGGTATTACTACTGTTGTGAGCTTACGTTTTTTGTTAATCTGGACTGACATCTGGCAACTGCAAAGATGCTCCGGTATTGATCGTAATCGGAAACTGGTCACGTGTCAATCAGCAAGGAATATTGACAATATGAAAATTCACAAATTTCAAAAGATCAGTCCAGTATTTTATTCATAATTTACATTCTGATTCTACAACTGGATGATTCATAATATACATCAACATGGCATTGAGCATTTGTGTGAGTGTTGCTTTGGCTGTTGTCTGATTGAAACACCCACCCAAAACTCAAACACCCCCAAACACACCCCTCCCCCCACACACACTCCATCCTACTGAATATGACATTGAGCATTTGTGTGAGTGTAGCTTTGGCTGTCATCTGCTTGACACCCCCACCCCACACTCAAACACCCCCAAACACACCCACCCACACTCACTCATTTATCTTACCGCCTGTTGTTCCATCCTACTGGAGATGACATTAAGCATTTTTGTGAGTGTAGCTTTGGCTGTTGTCTGCTTGACACCCCCACCCCACACTCAAACACCTCCAAACACACCCCACACACACTCATTTAGCGTAGTGCCTGTTGTTCCATCCTACTGAAGATGACATTGAGCATTTGTGTGAATGTTGCTTTGGCTGTTGTCTGGTTGACACCCCCACCCCACACTCAAACACCCCCAAACACACACACACATTTAGCTTATCGCCTGTTGTTCCATCCTACTGAAGATGACATTGAGCATTTGTGTGAGTGTTGCTTTGGCTGTCTACATCTACATCTAAAGAAATACTGGACAGGACCAATTGGTATCGACGTCCAGACTCTGGTGGCATCACAAATGTCTAAAAACAACTCAACTGAGGGTGCATAATCCAAAGGTGCGCATAAAAACAGTGACTGGTGCAGAGTGGCTTAGTTTGATGAGGCTGGGGTCGAATCCACTGGCTCGCCTGTGTACAGCTGAGCTGAGTGTGTCTGTATGTAGCTCCAGACCTTGGTGTTGAACAATTTGCTTGATGTTGACTGGTTGACACCCCCACCCCACACTCAAACACCCCCAAACACACACACACATTTAGCTTACCGCCTGTTGTTCCATCCTACTGAAGATGACATTAAGCATTTGTGTGAGTGTTGCTTTGGCTGTCGTCTGATTGACAAGGTTTTTGCTGGCTAAGTAAATATTGTAACATGTTCTCACAACCTGAAGTAATGTTCCCTCATGTACCTCACATGTTGCTGAAGTCACTGCTGTCAGCAGGGCCTATTACAAAAAAAGATTCATATAGCAAAATTACAGAAAACAAGATCAATGTTGCATTTGACAGAAAAATTCAGATTTATAATAGCACAATTATATAAGATCATAGTGCTTCGCAAGTCACTGACCACTTTGGCTCAAGACCTGGCAAAAAAAGTAAGTAAAATAAGCAAACAAACTAACAAACAAACTAACTAACAAATGAAAGGTCTGTTTGCCCTGTCAGCTCATAATTTATTTGAATCGGCAGGTTGATCTTTTTTCCTTTTTTTCCCCTAAGATCTCAAAGTATTCTGTGGTATCTACAGCTTGTCATGGACCATTTGGTCAATGAAAAACGGTATCGATATATTGACACATTTTTTTAAGATGCAATTTTTATTTCTTCAATGTTTGTTAGTACTTAGGCCCCCTACATAACAAAACAACCATGCAAAGTAACTTCACACTCTTTCGGGAGATCTTCTAGAGCGGTTTGAGACGACATGATGGCTCAACTTGGAGTTGTTAATTGGGAGAAGGTAATTTGGGATAATCTAACCATGTGTGCCATATCGTTTGTGTATCGATACTATCATTGAGTGTACCAACATGTTGGAAGTCTATGAATTTTCTGACTATCGATACTTTCAGTAATCGATAACGGGCCTTGGTACACCAGAACTAAATTACAACACATTGTCTATGGAGCAGTGTAATACACATAATTATGTATAACCCGCAAACGCAACATCGGAATCAACTGAAATTTTGGGAATAAGCTTTTTTCTTGGATATCTATAGATGAGTTGACTTCTGACATCAATGCCTGGCAGTTTGCGCACACATTATCACAATTTTCATTGTTATTTGACTGGCATTATGTGCGCACATCATATTTTGTTAAGGGCTTGTGTTTTTAAAACTCCCGCCACATCACAATACGACTATTGAACAGTGTAGTGGTTGCATGGGTTCGCTCAAGCATAAAGATATACCGGTCCCTTGCCTTTGTTGATAAACATTGAGGTCAACTCATCTATAGAAAAATGTCATAAAAAGAGGATAAAGGATCATAAAATACTCTGGCTAAAATTAAGAGAAAATTCAACCAGAATGCCAATTACTTGACAGCAAGGGGTGTCTTAAGGGTGTCCAAAATGGTCAAAAATACCTTATTCTTCAAAATTAGGGTGTCCACTTCCTATTCACTCCATTGTAAAAATAAGAATTTTAGGGTGTCCAAATTGAAAACAGGGCGTCCAAATGACACCTGGACACCTCTCTGGCTAATGCCTTGCTTGACAGTAATGGCATTTGACAGCTGTTTTGAGGACAATTTGTCGTTTTAGTGCTGGTCATCAAGACCTACAATTCCCTTGAGTGCCGGTCAGGCAGGCTGAGTACTGGTTACAGCCGACCAGCACCGACCACCGTGGCTACAACCCTGCCTGTAAGTATTATTTATTCTTAAACACTTCAGAAGGTTCCTGCAATATTATTGGTTCTTACCCGTGTGATATGACATGATATCACACGGGTTAGCGCGTGTGCATCGACACGATTCGCGTACTCGCTATTGAACCAATCGGAGGCGCATAGCAACTACAAAATGTAGGATTTAATTTGATTAAAATTTGTATATAAAACTTGCGATATTTTTATTTGAATTGAAGTGTTTAAGAATGAGAATAAAGGTATTGTTTTTAGCCGCTGCCGTGCATCTATCGTCTCATATAACACAAACGACATCATTATTTTTGGCGTAAAACATTCACCTCGTTGTTTTGCTTAAAATAATTATGTCGCCCGTGTTATATGAGACGATAGATGCACTCCAGCGGCTAAAAACAATACCTTTATTCTCTAAGTAAAAACCGCAAGTATAATTACCTTTATAATTTGTAGTTGAACGCCCTCATCAGTCTGCGTTCCAATAAAACAGCCACATATTGTCTCTATAATGCGGTCTATCAGTTTCTTCCCAGGCGTAGTACTGTCAGGGCCATCACCAGTCAAGTGACCATACGCAATTAATTTCTGTTAACGAGAGAGACAAAAAATGACAAGAATTTCAATAATGGAAAGATGGCATCTCCCACTGGTGGTTTGCATAGACTGGCATAAAATGTACCGTATCAAGGGTTTAGGGCAAGAAAGTCCTACACTTTGATCAGCTCGTAATCGGCGGGCCTTATAGCATCGCGGATTAATATCTTTATATTTTATTACAAGAATTGTCTTGTGACATCTTGCCAGAAGCATCTCAAATTATTCATTCAAGTCCAATACATTGTATATTTTCTTTAACTAGCAAAATACAGACCAGACGGGTCAACTATGACACTTTTAATGAGGGTCTACTTTTCAGCGTAGTGATAAAAGCCTAATGATTCCCGCCGATTATGTGCTGATCAAACTGTATTTGCAATAGCTGCCAGGTATTATTTTTAGATGTGTACAATATAGAATGCAGAAATTATCCAAATGACTATAGGGCAGCTATTGCAGATATGACCTTCTGGTCCTAAACCCTCGATGTATGCTGTATAAATTTCATGATGTACCATATCGGGTGTTTAGGGCAAGAATGCCCTGTCTGCAAACATATAGCTACCATGTGCCATATTTTCAGATTGGGTACAATATAGAATGCAGATATTATCCAAATGTCTATGGGGCAGCTATTGCAAATTTTTTAGCACCTTCTGGCTCTCATCTCTATTCATTTCATTATTGCATCAAGTAATTTTGTGTGCACTTATTCTATTACGAAGCAATTTAAGACGTCTACGCTACTCAAATGTCACTCACCGGAGCACTTTCAGTAGCTTTCACCAGGTCAACCGGCGTCTTCAGCGGATGTTATGGCTCTGAAGATTTGCTGTTGCTAGTGATGTTGTTGGAACACCTCCGATGACGTCACAGATGTAGATGACGTCAAACTTGAAGATGTGGCGCCCCTTGGTTCCCTCTTACATCTGTGACGTCATCGGAGGTGTTCCAACAACATCACTAGCAACAACAATCTTCAGAGCAATAACATCCGGTGAGTGAAATTTGAGTAGCATAGAAGTCTTAAATTGCTTCCTATTTACGTTTACCGCTATGTATGACCATACATCATTAAATTCTATTGTTTCAAGATTTCATAGATGAGGGTCATTCCAAAGGTTCTGGTCACAAATTGGTACATAATCAGGCCTTCACGTTGGAGCTCGATCAATCACACTCCTGGTTTTGTTGAGGAGCTCGATCAAGCTTCTCAAAATCACTCTCCTGCGATTTTTGAGGAGCTCAATTTGATGAACATGATGAAAGGTGCTAAAATGTTTGGTTTGCCGAGTGAATTCACTCAGTGGCTAAAAAATAGTCAATGGAATCCAACAGACAGGCGATGTTACGTACCGGAGGATTTTAACATCACCAAAAATCAGTCCTTTTTAAGTTTGAATTTCATTTGTTTTAACAATGTTTACTGTGCAATTCAGAATTTCCACGGCAATATCTGTGCCCAGCCATTATTTACATTGACCGATCTTCAAAACACGCCGCAAATTGAAAACAAAATGGTCGTATATGCGATCCCGAACCATGCCTCCTTTTTCGCGATCGTTCTAATGGAGAAAGCGAACTCAAGACTTGTATTTTCGAACGATAATGAGATGACCGATGAGATTTTGGTCTCAAGTCGATTGTCACCCTATTTCGTTCGCAGAGCCTTTACTAGCACGCTCTTTCAAAAGATCGGTATTCAGAGTGACTGATGTGATACAGTTCTTGGAGTATTTATTTTTGACATTTCGTCTGAAATGAGCGTCAGTAAAATTAATTATCTCTTCAAAATAATATTAAACATGAATAAGGAGCGCTGTTATTAACGCTCCTGACTATGCTTTGAGGTGCGCGGTAGGAGCGCCTGCGCGATCGCGCTCCTTAAAAATGAAGGCCTGTACATAATGTGGATTAGTTAAAGACCCATTCAGTGATTCTAGCGCAAGTGTAAAAAAATTAAAATTGTTTATTTGCTTAAAAGTGAAGGATAAGTCATTCAAATTGTCATTTGGCATTTTTTAAATAAAAAAATTGGCAAAAAACAAAAAAAAAGCAGTATTGACGAAGTTGAAGCCCCATTCAAATGCATGTAGCTAATTTATATACTGTCAGTAAATAAATTACCGTACAGATTCATGCAAAATGTCTTATTTTTGTCTTAAATATGCAGCTTTCGGCTGAACCACTAGCAGGCTATGTTAGTACATCTATGGCAATGACAAAGTTACCAAAATCTGAATTTTGATGATTTTTACGATCGTCCGGATGAGTAAATCACTGAATGGGCCTTTAATGTGGAACTAACATTTGCAACTCAATTTGCTGTGTTGTGCGGAAACGTGACAGGTGTTGTGACGTCTGATGTCACAACACCTGATGTCATCACAACATCATAATTCATGCATGGCAAAATGATGGCATAACAATGTCATCTTGGTTTAGATTATTCATCCAGTAGTTCAAAACATTATTTTGTAAATTCTCGAACTAAAATTTGCAACTTAATTTGCTATGTTACACCGAAACGTGTCAGGAGTTGTGACGACTGATGTCACATCACCTGACGTCATCACAACATCATCAATCAGATATCTGATGAAGTCCAATGTCCAATGCTGTGTTAACAATTTGTGGTGAGTTACATTGGCATGCTAGCTCAAATGGGAGGAAGCAGTTTATAACTGAGATCATGTTTGATAAATAAATGCAAAGGGCACCTGTTTGTGCTCTGTGGAAAGAAGGAAAAAAACTTACTTGTAAGCAGTCCAATGCTGTGTTGACAATCCGTGGTGACTTAGATTGGCATGCTAGCTCAAATGGGAGGAAATACTTGTCGGCAGCGATGAAATTCACTTGTGTTTTTGGTAATGGTAAAGCTGAAGATGAGGAATTGTCCTCTACTGCTGCAGATCTGAATAGTAAAAAGCAAACAAGATTCCACTTAAATAAATCTGTTAAGTATATTATTAATTTAAAACCACTTTCATGAAAATCCACAGTCTCATTAAATTATAGAAAGGTATACGAAGAGTTTCAATTGCGATTTTCTAGAAATGTGGGTTGTTTTTTTTAGATACACCAGTATGTAAAGCTACAATTTCTCTGTGATACGGAAAAACAGAAAAATTCACAGAATTCAGGGTTTGCTCACGGAAATTTAAAAATGCCACAAACTAGAGAAAAACTATGTAAAATATCTAACCTTTGTGTTGATTTGCAAAATAAAACAAAGAAAAGTGATTATTTAGCAGTAATCAACCATTGCACAATCCATTCTAGCATTACTTCTAGGCCTATGATGCAAGAGTCTGGCCATACTACAGTAAAAGGTAAGCCAAAATATACTTTTAAAACTAACTTTTCAGTGCTTTATAATGGAAAAAGGAAAATCCCGGAAATCATCCAATTTGTAACAGATTTTAAATTTTGTAACACAGAGAAATTGTGGCTTTACCAGTATGTGATGCGTCCGACGAAATGTTTAGGAATACACCTAAATGTATTAGGAATACATGCACATACACCCAAATGTATTAGGAATACATACACATACACATACACCCAAATGTATTAGGAATACACCCAAATGTATTAAGAATACACCCAAATGTTCACTGACTTACCCCTGATCCTTAGATTCTGCCTTTATTTCTCCTGAAAATGAAACAAAACAAAAAACACATCAACAGTGATCATGATCATCAAATTATATGCAAATTATGAATTTTAAACTATCTCTTGAAAATGTAATGAGTACTAACTGCAATACATGTACATCAAATGAAAGCTTGTTCGAATTTATAAACTCATAATTATCAGCTATAAATTTTATCTATTCATGCTTACAAGTGAGAACCTGTGATCAAGCTAAATGAGTCTGATGTCGATCAAAAGTTCCATAATTCAGTTTTCAATTTCATTACACGAGACATTCTCATAGCTTTATTTTGCTGGAAACCCCAATACAATTGGGCTTACAGTTCCAGGGATATGGCCAGTTTAGTGTAGCTAAGAACAATGAAATACAAAGTAGTAAATTAAATACTGTTCTTGGCTATATCACACTCATTTCGCTTGATCGCATTACAATAATTGTTCTCAAGATTCACTACACAGTGTACAAAAAATGCCAAGATTTTCAGTCACAACATGTGTTTCACTCTATGCATCTGGGACATGTGTTAGTGTGCCACCTATTCACTTAACTGCGATTTTAGTGCCGGGTGAAATTTATATTAAATGGTAAAAAAATTGAAATTTTAATAAGAATTGCTCATAATTACTGATTGTTCATTGATTTTGGAACATTTGAGACTGGAGTGCCGGGTATTTGGGCTCAAAATTAACTTGAGTCAGCGTTCGAAATAAGTGGTTGTCCGGGACAACCACAATGAACGTCGGACAACCCAAAATGCTGACGGCAGTTGTCCGAGGGACAACCATAAAAATGTGTAGCAATGTTACCAAGTAAGCTTAACATAAAATGCATTGCATAAAACGTGAAATGTTCAGAAGAAATCATGACCAAAAATGTTGTTTTCCCATAAATTTGTAGCAAGTATTTTATAAACATCATGATAAAATGCGTACCGGTACTCAATTCTAACCTTTATAGCAGGTGTGCAGTATCGATCGGTACACGAGCTAGCACATGGCCATGACATGGCCCCTGGTAGAAAAACCTGACCAGAGTGACTTGACCTCTGACTCCAAGTCTCTGACGTCAGTTTTAGTTTCAAGACCCCCTGAAGCTATACACTGCAGACTGTGCATAAAAAAAAATAGTTTCAAAATACCCATTTTGTCATCCGGGGAAAACCCAATGAGCTCATGAATAATTAATGAGATACTTTATGAATGGAAATGTTTACGTCTTTTGACTTCTTGAAAAGGATGAATTCTGATGGCTTTTAAGCATAAAATCCGGCACAAATATGAATTTATTGATGATAAATAAATGATGGACATTAAACCTGTATTTTCTTGGATATATTTTGATGTTTTATAATAGCAACAAGGTGAGTTTGGGAAAGGTGTGTGACATGTGAATACTGGCGGCAGTGTGTTTTTAAAGCTTGCAACTTAATTTTTTACGGCTCAAAAAGTTCATATAAATTTCGGACAACCAAAAATATGTTCGGACAACCAAACAATTTTTTAAGGTTGTCCGGCGGACAACCTCAAAATTAGTGCTGTAATCGATTGTCGTAAGTATCGATAGTCGGAAAATACATAGACTTCCGACATGTCGAAACACTCAATGTCCCTACCGATCTACCCAAACGACATGGCACACATGCTTAGATTATCTCAAATCAGGTCTCAAATTACCGTCAAATACTCAAATTACCGTCTCCCAATTTAGTTTTAGCTGTTAGGCTTCAATACACTTGTTGTTAACTTGTTTCTGGAACTTACTGATAATAAAATTGGTAAACTCAAATCCGTGTTTCAAACTGCGTGAGTATCGATAGTAGTATCGACATGTCGGATGTTTGCCTCCCGACATATCGATACCCAGAAAGCTTATCGATTACAGCACTACTCAAAATATTTCTTAATTCGAACGCTGACTTGAGTGCCGGGTAGAAATTAAGAGTGCCGGAGCGTCCGCCCGCCACCGCCCAGCATAGCTACAACTCTGACCGCGATAACTACTCCCTATTCCAGAAAAATACAGAACTAATTTTTTTGAATTAAGAAAATATTATCCTGTTTTGCCAAATGAAACACAGCTAAATCCTAATCCTTTAGTTAGTCCTAACTATAGAAAAATTATCAAATTTGTGGACATCGTGGAACATTCAACTACGCTTGTTACTCGCGACTAATCATGCTAACTACACGCACGTACTACGCTACTCTACGCGTCCATATTAGCGAGGCTATTTGCGTACAACTGCTTACTACGCACAGCCACGCAAAGAGTATGTTCCACGATGTCCACGAATTTGATAATTTTTCTATAGCAATAAAAGTCAAATTTTAATATTTAGCCAATTTTTGGAAATAAGGGCCAAAAACGAGAACTAGTTCTAGTTCCTCGAGGGGGGGTGGCCGCGAAGCGGCCAACGAGGCACTATGGCTGGTGTCAACAATATTTTCTACAAAGATTTGCCGATTGTCGACAAGCATGGATCAATTGTCAACAAAAATTAATCTTTTTTTTTTAAATTGCCATTAAAAATATTAATCTTGAGAAATGCTTAAGATCATATCCTTAACATCGCCATTATTATTGCTAAGTCTAAGAAGTTAGAATATGCACATCCCCAAGGGCCATAACGCTCATTCTACAAAATCCGGTGCCAATAGCCTTTTTTCCATTCTTTGGTCCACAAACACTTTGTCGAGCATTTAGGGCATCAAATATTTTGTTTTTCTGGTAGAACTCAACGAGATCTACACGGACATATATAGTTGTCCATACTTTAAATGCTTTCTTCAGCCTGATTAACCCTTGCAAAGGCTCAAAAATCGCTAAAAATGCGTTTCCACTGCTCAAGTGTCATATCTGACCCTGAATATTTTCTTTGAATAAATGCGATTTCTTTACATATTTGTTGTTTTTTAATTAGATAACGCACCATCATATTGTTTATCAACATTATTTTTTAGTGATTAAAACGTCTTTGTGTAATTCTAAAATAAATTGCACTTTCCACCAAAACGCTGTGAGCTATGTTACCCTTTTTTAACACACGTTATTGGAAAGAAGTAAAACAGAGGTATCAATTTAATTTGCGGTTTTTGAAAGGAAACACTCATAGGTTTTTAAAAATAATATGTGAAAGCTACCAATGGTCGAACCCCATTTATATTAGAATTAACCGACATAACGTTCTAACGTTCGCAAATCACATTAAAAACATTAAAACCCGTGAACTACGTTACTGTGAGCTACGTTACACACTCATTTATGCATCTTCAAAACTTCTATGAAATGGTGAAATCGGTTTTACATTTCACTCAAGTGATCTTTAGTTTGCATTTTATGACCTTGGATTGAGTAAAACCAACCCATTTTGTAGTCGGTAACGTAGCTCACATTACATTGAGTTTTAGTAAAAAACATGATGACTTCCTGAAAAAAAAATATGCAAGTGGTGTTGGCAATTTTTTACATCTGAAAGTAGTGATACATTTACTCTTAAAAAACACAAAAAGCAGGTCATTTTGAACAACTTTATTTTTTTTCAATTTTTATAGTGGATTGGCACCGGATTTTGTAGAATGAGCGATAACTTCCAAAGTCAAGTGGCCTGGGTGGGGGCGCTCAGGAGTCAGGAGGAGGAGGGCGGGGCGTGTCGGTCAGAATTTCAAAAACCACATCACTACTCAACACAGATATCATGCATGCACATGATGCATGACATCATGTACTATGAGATCAGTTTTAAGTTCAACATTGAGCTGATCACTCAACAACACAAGTAATTTCCTTCAATATAAACCTGAGCTTTAATTATTTCATAGCTTCAATAACACTAGTTCATTAAACGAAATAAGATCACCATCCATGATGAACAGGATGAAAACAAGCACTCCACTGCCACTGGCACTGGCACTGCACTGCACTGCACTCACTGACATAATTTCCTGAAACTCGACTCCTTTAGTTTTACATTTCCTGAAAATGTGTATTTCCCTATACTTTGTACAGGGAAGATCCAAACAAAATTTCCTGAAATCGGAAATTTCCTGAAGATTGACATCCCTGCATGAATATCCCTGCTTTACTTTGGCTTTAATACTCAAGTTTACTTTGGCTTTAAACTCAGAATGATGACTTACCAAGTGCCACCTCACAAGCCTTTTTCAGTTGCGAATTGTACGATTTCTTCGTTTCCTTGTCGTTCAATATCTTTTCTAACGCACGCCTAAGGAACATATCTTTACCCTGTGGTATATCACCCATGTTTGATTTATCTTTTCCCTCTCTGAGGAGGGCTATTGCGTGTGGGAAATGACTGTAAACTGCCTAAATCTGGGTTGTAATGCCAGCAGCGTTTCGTCAGTGTCTAAGGGCAGCCATCTTGGATGAAAATCACGTGACTAGAAATGTTGGACAGGGAGAGGGCGCTAAAAAGTCTCCGTGCAGCGCCAGACGGGGTGAGTCCACAGTAAAAGATGACAGGTGGGCCTCACTGCTCACCTGACGTTTAATTGGTTTTAAGGGTTGGCGTATGAACGTTTGGACAGTAACTGACAGTATTTTCTGTGTTGGGACATGAGAGCTCATCATACATTTCGAATTGCATTCTGAATACGAAGAATGTCCTTCTGATATCAAATAATTTGAATTTTTTTAATTCGCGATAATAGGCCTAATAATAGGCCTACACATTTTATGGAAAATGATTTAAAATTATTGATAATTTTGATATCTAAATCTATGATATAACAAGGCCGACGATTAATTGAAAATTTTGACCTTTCGTATTGAAGATATGGATTTTTTTCCCCGGCCAAAAAAAATTAGGTTTTTTGGGGGAAAATGTATACATGGTCAAAATTTTCAATTGTTCGTCGGCTCTTCATCCCAGCTACATACAAATCATTTTATAGATTTAGAAAGTTTACTTCGAGAACTGTTACGGTAAATATTAAAATTTTAAAAATATCCAATTTTAATAATTTGTCATAAAATTTGTATTATGTCGCGAATACCAAAAATATGTAGTTAATGTTACATTTTTATTTTATTTTATTTTATTTTATTAGATTTATTAGATTATTTTATTTGTCATGCAATACAAATTTAATGCTAATTGTTAATGTTGATAAACAAGTTTATAGTGATTTACTTGCAAGTGTTTTTGTGGATAACTCTTATCTTAAAATTAAAAAAAAATGCCTCATCGTTTTCCTGACAGATACTCAAAACTGCTAGCAATGTCAATTTTACGTGAAAACTGATCCCGGGGGGTCACTCCCATTGTGGCCTGTTACACCATCCGCGATAATGAAAACGCGTAAAAGGGTCGTTTTTCGTGGTAGGCACGATACGCGCGTATCGCGTTTAGGGTGTCAAAAACATGAAAAATTGGAAAAAAGGGTAGCAAAATTGCAATTTCTAAATACGCGGAAATGAAATTTAGGGTATGAAATTTGATGTTAGGAATGAAATCCCTGTTTAGGGTGTCGTTTTAGCCAAGGGTTAAATCCTTGTTTAGGGTGCTTTTCAAAAGCTGATTATCGTGGATGGTGTACAGGCCACAATGGGACTGACCCCCCCCCCCGGGAAACTGATGTATTTGTCACTTTTGCACACTTTACACATCACCAACAACAACAACAACAAAAAAACGTGCCCTCTTCACTTTTCCAAACTTTTAATCCTCGATCATGCGAACAAAATGTGGGTTGATCACATAGAGGAAAGTACTCTGTGGTTGATCATTATTTCTGGCACGCCTGTACAGTCATGATGGTACGTACACGCGCGCAGTGCGTCGAGGCCCCAGACAAACGAGGCCCCGAGCACTAGGTCGAGGCGTACATGCACGCAGGCAGTGCGCATCGAGGCGTAAACGCACGGCGCACGGTAACGGCGCGTGCGGGTCTAACTAGCAACAAAACCATGATGATAATAATAATGCGATTTCATAAAAAACACAACCCGGGCTGTGAAATATCTATAGGCCTACACTGAAGTGATGCCAATCTGAAAATCATCATGGATATTGGCTTCAACACCGACACAGTAACTACCAACAGGCTTCACTACAAAGCTGGGTCATGTTTACCGCCTATTAAATTCCATCAGGTACCAGCTATACAGCTAAAAGATGCCCTGAAGCTACAGCCTAGGAATTTCCCCATTGAGCCAATGGGGCCTAATCGTCACTGGGAAAAGTTTGACCATAATAACCTGCCAAATATAACGTAAGTAGTTTTTTAAAGCGCGCAAAAATTCTGCTCAAATCATCACTGAAGATTACGGAGCCTCATGGGTGACATGTAACAAATATTTTTTTTGAAAATTATGAAAATTATCCCGAGATAATCAGGTTATCCCGGGATAATCAGGTTATCCCGGGATAATTATCCCGAGATAATCAGGTTATCCCGGGATAATCAGGAGAATTATCCCGAGATAATGAGGTTATCCCGGGAGAATCAGGTTATCTCGGGATAATTATCCCGGGATAACCTGATTATCTCGGGATAATTATCCCGAGATAACCTGATTATCTCGGGATAATTTAAAAGCTGATTATCCCGGGATAACCTGATTATCTCGGGATAATTATCCCGGGATAACCTGATTATCCCGGGATAACCTGATTATCTCGGGATAATTATCCCGAGATAACCTGATTATCTCGGGATAATTTTCAAAAAAAATATTTGTTACATGTCACCCATGAGGCTCCGTAGAAGCCCCCTTAAGCACTCATACTCAGACATCTTAAATGCCGATATTAGCAATAGCATAATTATTAGCAGTAGGCCCTAAAATTAGATGGGAAGGGTAATATTTCTCTTTGGTATAAATTCTTGTCACCGCACAGACACACCACTCACAGATTCAAGAAATGACAAGAATTTTACACAGTAAAAGTTCAAAACATTATTGGGTGTGTGTGTGGGGGGGTGTGGGGGGTGATAGGGGGTGGGGCACTGGCTATTTTCACAATTCGTTTTGGCTGTGAAAAGTCGGTAACAGGTCGGCACCGTGACCTCAAATTTAAAAAAAAAATAATTAAAAGGCTATTTGTAAAGTAGGCCTAAATTGCGACCAAAATATTTGTTTAGAGTTTTATGGAAGCCCGGGTGAATTCTTGTTTAATAGGGTCCGGGTTTGTTTATTTATTTTTTAAATCTCATCTTGTTTAGGCCTAGGCCTATATTAAATTTTCAATCATTATTTTTCTAGACCATTCACGGAGAAGCCTATAGTCAGGGCGCCACCCCCAAATAAAGTGGTCGTCCAAGTTGAGTCACCTCAAAAGAGGGCGGACAGAACAACGCGAGATGTGAGACAGACAAAGACAGGACAGGACAGGACAGTATGGGACGACAGAAAAGATGGTCCGTTTCGTCCAGACGAGCAAGGATACACCACAAAACAGGTAGGGGCCTATGCACTATACATAACTGTACCAGCCTGTTTGAATCAATTGATTTTTTTGCAAGATCTGGATGTGCTCTGCATTTCATCGAGGTATTTTTGTTGATAGTAAATCAGTACAGAAAGAGAAAATTGAAATGGAAGAAATGCATTGTGGGAAGTGTAAGATACCTTCTCTGTTCGACACCTTGTGCTTGTGGGTTCAATTCCCGGCGGTGGAGATTTGCTGGGATACACAGGGTGGGCAAAGAGGGGTAAAAAGGGCGTGCAAGCAAAAAATCAGGGCGGCCAGCATCCCACGGGGGGGGGCAAGACTTTTCAAAGCTAATGCTGGGATATTGATTTGGGGAAAGAATGTCTGAAATTAGTTGGCAACCTCTGTAGATTAAATTCAGACTTCCGCTCTCCCCATAATACATTTAGAATTGGGTAAATGAATCACAAAAGTACTCCGTCCTTCGGCGGGGACGTTAAGACGTCGGTCCCGTGTACAGAGAGCCATTCCTGTAATACAGTAGGCCTACAAATGAACCGGGCAAATGAATTTGGAGAAAACCTTCTGATAATTACAAACACTCGCTGAGCAGCAAGACCTTCCCTCTGAGCTTTTAATCCGATAAGCTGATTATCTATTTGTTTTCATGAATTGGAAGACATTCTTTGATGTATTACTGAGCTCAATCATCTGAAATTACTGGAGCGTGAGCCACCCAGGCTGGTGGCTCAGCATAGTATTTTATTAACAGAAGGTTTTCTCCAAATTCATTTCCTAATGAAAGGTTTAACGACGATGGGAAGTTAATCACTCTATCCTACAGGCACAAAAATTGCCTTTTACAAGATAAGACTCTTAGAAGAAAGATTCCAAGTTGAACCTCAAAAGGTTTGTAAGCTGTCCTGTGTATGTACCTTGAACATTTCTACCAATAACTAAACTGGGTTCTGTAAAGCTTGGTAAAGACCAGATAGAAAACACCCAAATGTATTAGGAATACACCCAAATATAATTATTAGGAATACACACAAATGTATTGGGAATACACCCAAATGTATTAGGAATACACCCAAATATAATTATTAGGAATACACACAAATGTATTGGGAATACACACAAATGTATTAGGAATACACCCCACAATTTTTTGGGGAGTAATCCTGCAGTTGTTGATTCTGTACTTTAGAACTTGTTTGTACTCATTTTAATACATTTTTGATGGTCATGAAAATGTAGGCCTACAATTCTGACATTTTTAAATATTCGTTTGTTTGTTTGTTTAGGTACCTCGTGAGACAATAGAAGACTTGTGTCATTCTCTTTGTTGGAGTACTACGACTGGAAAAGCAACAAAAGAGGCGTGCTTACCAACAACAAAAGTAAGGGCACGTGACATGATGGTAGTACAGCATGAATGTCTACTTCGACTCTTCCGAATTCTGAGGCCAATATTTAAAAGTTTCTTTTCAAGTCAGTCATTCTTTCCTTCATTCTTTCTTTCTTTTGATATTTTCAACCATTCCTTTTGAGCTCCTCTTTTGTGCTTTCTTTGTTTTCTTTCTTTCTTTTCGTTCTTTCTGTTTTCTTTCTTTCTTTCTTTCTTTCTTTCTTTCTTTCTTTCTTTCTGTCATTCTTTTTTCTTTCTTTATTTATTTCTTTCGTTCGTTCTTTCTTTCGTTCTTTCTTTCTTTTATCTTTCTTTTCTTTCTTTCTTTTTTTTTTTCGTTCGTTCTTTCATTCTTTCTTTCTTTCTTTCCTCCTTTCGCCCTTTCTTGCGCTCTTTCTTGCGCCCTTTCACCATGTTCACTCTTTTACCTTTTTGCTTCTTTCGCTCTTTCTTTCACTTTTACTTTACTTTTGTTTCACTAGCACTCTTCGATATTCTGTAATTACTATTTTGTAATTCCTTTCCCGCTCTTTTTTGATATATTACGGTATCTTATAACTTTTTAGGTGACGCCACCATCGACCACACTCGAAGAAAACGCTGATATCCCCATGCGTCGACCAAAACGGTACGAATCCCGTCCGTGTCTATGGCAACAAATAGCCCCGATATGGGACAAGTTGCAGGATCGATCGCATGTCGGGGAAAATGTTGGCAAAGTTGGAACGAGAGAAAAAGTATTAACAAAAGAATCCGACACATTCAGGTATGTTGAATTAGGCCTACTCACTTGGACCACAGTGTTTGATCTCTTATAAATTTCCCACTCGTTTATCCGCTTTGGTTAAAACATTTTAATAACTTAGGCCTATTATTTGTAAATTCATACAACTAGTCCAATAAGATTATACTAGTTGTGAGCCGACTGAAATAATTGTTTTGGTTTATTCTAACCACTTTTAAAGGTTTCTTTACATATCAAAATACATTTGATCAACTTTTCAGAAACAGGAGAAAAAGGGGGCGCAATGAAGTTTCTGTTTTTATTGGGACACCCTGTACAACTAAAATGGCCAAATAGGCAGGGGTCTAATTAAAAACCATACTAATGTATTCCTCTCATGGTAATGAATTAGAAAAAAGATAGTAACAGGTTGGCATATCTCCGATGCACAGCTCTCTCTAATTGTACGGTCAAAATGTTAAATGTTGGAGTCCACAAGGGTCACAAAGTAAAAATGCTCCAAGTTTGATCGAAATGGTCTTAAATTGTTCCCCTTGCAAAACGTTTTAAACAAAGAATATTTTGCTATAACTTAGCGGTCATCAGGTCAACAAATGTCAAAGTCAAATCAAGCAATTGTGTTTTTGTTTCTAGCTGGTCAACTATAATAAGCATAAAAGAATTTTCTCAAATGACATTGATAAGAACTGTATTTTCTGCTTTCAAGTTAATCATGCAGATGCTTGTAGGCCCTATTTAATAAATCATGAACTGATGCTCCTAAAACAAGTATTCCTGAAAAAAATTGGTGTCAGTTCCAATTTACAATGTAACTATTATTTTAATGTAATGTTAAAGAGAAGTTTTGCACTGCAGCACTGACAAGAACATTTAGTGGTAGTTCATTAATTTTATCTTTAAATAGGCCTAATTATACACTTGTAAACATAGGCGTGCGTGTTTTGGCCCAACGTCAGCCTTCTATTCTTCAAATTTTTTCACAGGAGGAAGATGGCGAATTTCATCATTCGATATCAGCAAAGTATCAGGCCCTTGCAACTCCTATACCAGCGCAATACAAAAAGATTTTTGTTTAATTAACACTGGACATGCTGGATGTTTTTATAAAAATGTTGTATGTGATGAAGAAGGGGGCTGGTGGTTTATTTGTGTAAAGGTCAAAATAGGATTCGGATAGGGTCAGGACTCTGTTTTGTCATCTTCCTTCTGTGGGTCTTTGAACCTGCTCATTGTCTGGTGTTTTTCTGCCGAAAGCAGTATGTATTGGAATTTTAACCTGAAACACGACTATTGGGCGGAATAATAGCCGGATTGCCATGACAAATCATTCTGTCAAGTATAAATATTAATAGCGTTCAGGTTTGGGCTACGTTTTCCATGTTGCCGCGAAGTTCTTACAGTACAAAATGCTCAATGAGTCTGCATTTCGGGCTAATGAATTATGCATTAGAAAAAAAAAATGGCAGGGACGGTCATAAATTCTTTATACGGGGTTGTAGTAAAATGTTTGCCTTGAAGAGTGATGATAAAAATGTTTGACTTGATTCTGGACTTTGAAAAGAATATAAAGCTTTGAATGTGTAAAGTTTTTATTGTTTTAAAGAAGTTAATCTGAAATAAGGTATCTGTGAAGGATTTTAGGGATATTTAAAGGGCCTGCACCCCCGTCTTACAAAAATGTCGAATTTTTTGTAGAACGGTACCTAAATAGTTCAGCCTGAGACGAATATTTAGGGGAGATCGGGGCAAAGTGGAACACGGGGCAAAGCGGAATCATCAGTCGGCTGCGGAGCAGGTGACTACAAGCTCCTATCTTTGGCTGCATCCTTTTTTGTACTTTGTGTACTTAACCTCTATCTTTTAACCAAATATCCCACAGAGTCGTGCGATATGTCAAACTTTTCCTCTGGTCATAAAGAACAAAAAAGTCAGTGGTCACATCTCTGTAGGATCATTGGTTGATGAGATATAGTCACTTTTTTTCTACTTTGTGCATTTAACCCTCTATCTTGTTAACCAAATATAACACAGAGTCGTGCGATATGTCATACTTTTCCTCTGGTCATAAGGAACAAAAAAGTCAGTGGTCGCATATCTGTAGGATCATTGGTTAACGAGATATAGTCACTTTTTCTACTTTGTGCATTTAACCGTCTATCTTTTTAACCAAATATACCACAGAGTCGTGCGATATGTCAAACTTTTCCTCTGGTCATAAGGAACAAAAAAGTCAGTGGTCGCATTTCTGTAGGATCATTGGTTTATGAGATATAGTCACTTTTTTCTACTTTGTGCATTTAGCCCTCTATCTTTTTAACCAAATATACCACAGAGTCGTGCGATATGTCATACTTTTCCTCTGGTCATAAGGAACAAAACAGTCAGTGGTCGCATATCTGTAGGATCATTGGTTAACGAGATATAGTCACTTTTTCTACTTTGTGCATTTAACCCTCTATCTTTTTAACCAAATATACCACAGAGTCGTGCGATATGTCAAACTTTTCCTCTGGTCATAAGGAACAAAAAAGTCAGTGGTCGCATTTCTGTAGGATCATTGGTTTATGAGATATAGTCACTTTTTTCTACTTTGTGCATTTAGCCCTCTATCTTTTTAACCTAATATACCACAGAGTCGTGCGATATGTCATACTTTTCCACTGGTCATAAGGAACAAAAAAGTCAGTGGTCGCATATCTGTAGGTTCATTGGTTAATGAGATATAGTCACTTTTTTTCTACTTTGTGCATTTAACCCTCTATCTTTTTAACCAAATATACCACAGAGTCGTGCGATATGTCAAACTTTTCCTCTGGTCATAAGGAACAAAAAAGTCAGTGGTCGCATTTCTGTAGGATCATTGGTTTATGAGATATAGTCGCTTTTTTCTACTTTGTGCATTTAGCCCTCTATCTTTTTAACCAAATATACCACAGAGTCGTGCGATATGTCATACTTTTCCTCTGGTCATAAGGAACAAAAAAGTCAGTGGTCGCATATCTGTAGGATTATTGGTTAATGAGATATAGTCACTTTTTTCTACTTTGTGCATTTAACCCTCTATCTTGTTAACCAAATATACCACAGAGTTGTGCGATATGTCAAACTTTTCCTCTGGTCATAAGGAACAAAAAAAGTCAGTGGTCGCATATCTATAGGATCATTGTTAATGAGATATAGTTACTTTTTTGTACTTTGTGCACTTAACCTCTATCCTTTTAACCAAATATCCCAGAGTCGTGCGATATGTCAAACTTTACCTCTGGTACGTGAAGACGGCCCGATTGGCGCGAGGTTCATATTGGTGCGTATGCACCAAATATGTATCTTGTAAACCTTAAATTTTGCCTTGCCTTCCTTCGTAATCCTGATTGGGCCACACAAAAAAATGTGTTCCACTTTGCCCCGGTCTCCCCTATACTAGGTATATTCGTCTCGGGCTGTCTCCGGTTTTAAAGCATCGCTCGATGGGTTAAGCTTTACTGATTTTCTTTATTTTAATACTAGTATATTGTAAAAACCAAGTAGCTGTGGTGTTAGCTCAATATGCTAGGAAAATATTATAACCGATGACTTCATGTTCACTTTGGCTAAATCAGCTGTATTTTTGCTGATAAGGGTGCATAAATTAGCATTCGACATGTTGGAGAAATTCGCGTCAACTGTTTCACTATTTGAAGTAGTAGCACTGACAACGTTCTTCTTCTTCTACCGGTGAGTACATTCCTCTCTTCGAGAGTATCGCCGTACACACGACGAAATGATTGCAAATTTACACATTTGTAATCATTTTGACCACAAAATATGATGTGAAAATACCGGGGAAAATACAGGTAGGCCTAAGCAATGAGAACAAGTCCTCAAACATTTGAAATTTGTAGCGTTACTATAGGTATGCCAGGCAAACCTTAGTTAACACATTTGCTAGTCAGCCAAATTCGCCTAGAACACAATACATATATTTACATAGAAATATAAAAGAACTGGCCGGTCAAGGAAACCTACATAAATATGTTGTCTATACTTCACTTAACCCAAATATATGATTTTTTATGTCACTCGCACATGGAATTTTAGAGGATTTTGATAGCAGTTCCATTAAAAAGCTGCTATCAACATGAGGTCTATGATCTAGAAACACCACCGAAATGCTTTTTGGGGGAATTTTGCTAGATGAATCTTTTTGATGAAAGTCAATCTTTGACAAGATGTAACTTTACTATGGAAAGTGCTATGAAAAAAAGGTTTTCAGTTTTGGCTTTCTTTACTCAAGGGCTTTAATTTGATATATAAAATGCTACAGATTGATGCCAAATTTGAATTCACCTGGCATACCTACTTACTACAACCTGAGGCTGAGACTTTTGAATGAACGCAGGTTTCAACAGCTGCACTCGATCCAACCGCGATCGTATATCTCGTATTTCAAACTACAACACGAACGCACAACCTTGGATACAATGCTAACCAATCACGAGTGCATTCCCAGACAAACGAGCACCTAGACAAGTGACTTTGACTCGCGTAGTGAAGCGGACACTGCTTAGCAACGACTTTGACAAGGACGCATACCTGGGCGCAAGCAAGCAGATATGTTCGCGTCTACGGAACATGTTGTATTTGATGCGAGCGATAATGGCGCTGGAATGAATCACACCACAGAGGAGTAAGATAAGACAGAGCGCGTACCACCAGTCAAAGTCTCCGCCTCATCCGATAATGAGGGCCGATTGTTCCATGAAATGCGACAGGCGAGACTGCTACGCAATTACCGCGTATTTTCATGGTCTATCGCGTAATCGCGAAAGCACGCAACGCTATATTGCGTATACGCGAAGGCACGCAGCGCTGGCGTGATTGTTAGACACTGCACGATCGAACAATCGGCCCTCATGAATATGCGAGAACTTACCGTATACAATACACGGGGACTTTGACTGATGGTACGCGCTCTGTCTTATCTTACTCCTCTGTGAATCACACAAACCAGCGCGCCTTTCTCTCCAGTTGCGTGTACGGAACATGTTGCATTTGACACGAGTGATAATGGCGCAGCAATCACGCAAAGCGCGTCTTTCTCTCCAGATATGAACGCTTTTTTCTCCGCGTCCGACCAAAATCACCTTGGATACGTGGCTTCACCTACTGCCATGGTTAGGGATGGGCACTCATAGGTCTAGGTGGTATGTCTATGAGTGCGTTGGCATGGTTGGATTCACTTCCGCGATACTCACACACAATCGCACACACTGGCGTATATCGCGCAGTGTACGCAAAAATTTGTCACGCTATTGAAAGTTCATTCAATTGACCTTTTCGGTAAATCCCATAACCCTTTGCGAGTACACCTGAGAACTCGTCATTTGACGTCACGCCGACTTGTAATGCGCAGTAACGATGTTCGATAAACGATGTGCGCATCGGCGCGACGCAGTATGACGAGTTCTCAGGTGTACTCGCAAAGGGTTATGGGATTTACCGAAAAGGTGAATTGGAATTCCCTCAGCCGAATTCCTACTGAAGACATAAATCATCTACACATGTCAGATGTATATATTGTATTAGCAAATATCCACAAAAGCATTCATTATAAATTTATTTTGATGAATTGTCATATTTTATGCCATGTATTATATCCTTAAAACTAACCGGTGGATTTGCGAACAATTTGTCGACATAAATGACGTTATTTTTAGTAATGCAAACGAATGGCCAAATTACCTGTTGTGATAAATTTATCTGTACAAATTGTCGCACTCCGAGTGACATATGGTATATTTGCAACCCTGCTGTGGATTTGTGAACAATTTGTCGACATAAATGACGCTTGCGGAGAAATTATTAGAAAAAAAAGGTTTTTTTTTGCCTAGGCCTGTCCTAGGCCTATGCTAGGTATGATCATCAAATTTCGAAGTAGCCTTTTCAGTACTTTTTTTGGTCCTGGTGACAACCCTGCAAGTAGGATATTTCACATTGAAATTGTTTTGTTTAGAAAGGTGATTATTTAACATAGAAAATGAGGAGTCAACCATGTCTGTAGGGAAAAAATTAACAAAGTTAAGGGCAAATGTATTTTTCCCAATTCTGTGACCATCATTGATGGTACCTTACAATGAATACCTGTACCCATTATGCAACATTTTTCAGCACAGCAATCAATTTTACAGAAAAGAGATTTTATTTGAAAAAATCTTACTATCACTGTATGATAACTTCTGTTGTATAAAGGTGTACCAATTGACACTTTTTGACTTTCAACCTTAAGTTTCTGGTGTCCAAATTTCAATTTTTTTGTATTTCCTACACAGTTATTAAGCTATTTCTGTGGTCACAAGTTGGGAGTTGAAGGAGGCCCTCTATTATATATAAGCATCTGGGGCTCATGATACGTGATTATAGCCTAGTTTCCTTGTGTGTAGCCTTCTTCCTCAGTACGAAGGCTACAGCATCAATGTATTGAAAAATGCAGGGTCCATCGATCATGTCAGTAAATCAGGGCCTATTAAGCTATTTCTGTGGTCACAAGTTGGGAGTTGAAGGAGGCCCTCTATTATATATAAGCATCCGGGGCTCATGATACGTGATTATAGCCTAGTTTCCTTGTGTGTAGCCTTCTTCACTCAGTACGAAGGCTACAGCATCAATGTATTGAAAAATGCAGGGTCCATCATGATCGATCATGTCAGTAAATGAATAGGGCCTAGGCCTATTTTGTTTTGGGACTGATTATTCGGACTACCACCCGGCATGCAGGTATTCCTGCATTAAATACAACAGAATTATTACCATTGCAAGATGGCTTAAAGCTAGCATTTCAAGTATCTCTTATAAGCTAATAACAAATGGTGCCCGCTGGAATCTCTTGAGGCATTGTCTTTTTAAAGACATTTATTGTTTTGTTTGGTATTTTTTTTTTTTTTTGTAATTTTGATTTTGAAATGGAGCCTCCACTCGAACCAATCGAGTTGTATTTTTTCCTGAATGTATTTTAATGCTTTCTCTCCCCCACCAGCTCCAAGTACTGATAAAATACAAAAAACTGAAAAAGAAATAAAGCAAAAAAGAAAAAAAAAGATGTGGACACCGTCAGTTCCCCCCCGTGTATTATCCGCCGGCGCCATTATCACGTGACTGTACAAAAAATGCTGCTGCCACCAGATATAGGCTAAGTAAAACAGCGTATTACTATCAAGACTTTATAGTCGATATTATCAAGACGGAGATAAGTGTCTGACGTCATCGGTTAAAGTCGTTGATGACTTGCAAAACTCGGCGGTAAACCGGGCCATGATTTTAAGCTTATTGTTAATTTTGCACCTTCAAACATACAAACCATCTCAAAAGTTAGGTCTTTATAGTAGGAAACCTTTTTGGGCGAAGGCACCATGTCAACAATGCCTAGAAAAGTTGCTTTTTGCCTTGTAAAAGTACGTAATTTTTCGGCACTTCCTGGTCAGTATCAGCATGGAAGCAGGCCGATTCGGCCAAATCAATTCGTCCACAGTTGACTTGGCCATATGCCAATTCATGCATTTGGCCCCAAGCTAAGTCAGCCACAAACCAATTCGATATTGACCAAAGGGATAAACGATTTAATATGTTAATGAATATATGTGACCGTCCATCTCTAAACAGCTGTAAAGTCGGCTCGCGGTCAATTTTGTTTTATTTCGTGTTTAGAAAATATATCATAAGCTTTAAAATGAAAAATCATTTGACTCCAAACGATATCCAGAAGTAAAAAAAAAAAAAGAGGGTTAAGTGCACAACGTACAAAAAAGTGACTATATCTCATTAACCGATGATCCTACAGATATGCGACCACTGACTTTTTTTCCCTTGTTATGACCAGAGGAAAAATTCGACATATGGCACGACTCGAGGATATTTGGTTAAAAAGATAGAGGGTTAAGTGCACAAAATTATAAAAAAAAAGTGACTAGGGCCTATATCTCATTAACCAATGATCCTACAGATATGCGACCACTGACTTTTCTGTTCCTATGACCAGAGGAAAAATTTGACATATGGCACGACTCTCTAGGATATTTGGTTAAAAATCAAAAAAAGTGAATATATCTTATTAACCAATGATGCTACAGATATGCGACCACTGACTTTTTTTGTTCCTTATGACCAAGGGAAAAGTTTGACATATCTCACGACTCTGTAGGAAATGATGTACATCATCATCATCATACATCATCATTTTATTTTCATTCAAATCAAAATACAAAATATAAAAGACACAACATTTGAATGAGGAGATGCTCAAAAGGCCCAAAGGCCTGAAGCGAGCACCCCCCTTACACTGCCTTAAGTTACAACATACAATTACACAAAGTTAACAAATAAAAGAAAAAAGAAAGAGGAGAAGAACATGCAAAGAAAGACTCCAATATAAATATTTATAACATTTCATAGATATTCCACAGTCCACACAAGAAATTGATAGTTGGAGTGGAGATGGGGGGGGGAATGGGTGAGGTCATTAAATAATCCCTAAATATTAGACTGCGGCTACGTACAGATACGCGAACGCTGACTTGTTTTGTTCTTTATGACCAGAGGAAAAGTTCGACATCGCACGACTCTTTAGGATATTTGGTTTAAAAGATAGAGGGTTATTGCACAAAGTACAACGAATTGGTGAAATTGTGACCGAATGCAAGACATCAATTCATCTAAATATACAGATTTGGTGTAAAAACAACGGTTATGGAGAAAATCACGAAATAGTTAAATTTGGCCAACTTTTTTTGTACATCAATATACAGGGTTCGAATTGGCATGTGGGCGATTTGGTTTGGGGCTGAATTGACGAATAGTATCGATATCGATATTGATATTTTTACAGAGCACGTGATATTTCGATATGATGAATTGTCACGTGATCGTCAAACCTGTCAGTTCTGCAGGAACTGACACCAAAATGGCAAAGTCTATTGAATCCTGATGATTTTGACCTATTTTGTATTGTTTTCTATGTAACAATGCAATGCATCACAAACAATGTAAACCAGCCTTAGGCTGAATAAAGATGGTTTGCCTCAGAAGCATTTTGTCAGTAAGGGAGCGTTCACAAACACTTGTTAGGGGGGGCTGATGCAAATAAAGGGGGGGCTGGTTTCAGGGGGGCCTGAAAAAATGACCACAAATTTTCCTGGTAAAATTGAGTTTATATGCTTTTCTATGGGGTTGATCCATAATTTTCATGTCAAAGGGGGCTGAAATGTTTTCAGGTTCTGTAAAGGGGGGCCGAAAAATTTTCGCGATGAATTTGTTTGCATCGGGCCCCCCTAACAAGTGTTTGCAAGCTGTGTGTTATGCATATTGTTGTTGTTTTTGCTAGGAAAATGCTATGCGCTACGCGGGATTTCTGTTTTCTTTATTTTAAATCATTTTCGAACCACTTTTTTTCTCAATCATTATTCATTGTGTGCATTTTTTTATAGACATCAGAATCCTGCCATGGGCGATCTACTGACACCTGCAGACAACGAAATCATCACAAAATTATGCAGAGAAAAGGCTTTGTCATCAACATAGTAAGTCGAAGCAGAATTCCTTAACATTTGGGTGTATTCCTCAGTCATTTGGGTGTATTCCTCAGTCATTTGGGTGTATTCCTCAGTCATTTGGGTGTATTCCTCAGTCATTTGGGTGTATTCCTCAGTCATTTGGGTGTATTCCTCAGTCATTTGGGTGTATTCCTCAGTCATTTGGGTGTATTCCTCAGTCATTTGGGTGTTTTTCGCCATAAACAATGAAATATGCATGCAGGAAAAGGTGTTGTCACCAATCGAAGCAGTATTCCTTAAACATTTGGGTGTATTCCTCAGTAATTAGGGTGTATTCCTCTATAGACAATAAAATAATCACAAAATTATACAGAGAAAACGTGTTGTCATCAACATAGTAAGTCGGAGTAATAGCCTATTCCTCAAACAGTTGAGTATATTTTTCAGTCAATTAGTAAGTTTTTAGCGGGTTCACCGTCGGACAAGTTTAGAACTGCCAAGGGCAAAATACCTTAGTATGAGACATGTAGGCCGCCCCTTGCCTACTGGTGGCTCTGAAAAGAGCCGGTCGGAAGAATGCCCCTCGTGAACAATGAACAAGCAGATCACGCCTAATGCTATTATAAAAGTTTTTGGTGGCTATGAAAAGAGCCGTTCAAAAGAGCCGTTAAAATATCCATTTATTTTGTCATGTAGGGCAGGTAATGTCAAAGGTTTGGTAGCTCTGAAAAGAACCGTTCACTGAAGACTGTCCATTGTCAACAGAGAACAAGCAGACCTCGCTTATCTGCTGATGCAACTGCAGAGAGTAACTGCAATCAAGTAGCCCAGCAAACACGAAAACGTTTTAATAACATTAAAATGTCGGGTTATAGAAAGGTCATGTTAAAACGTTTTGTATGAAAACACACTACAACAATATTTTGAAATATGTTCAAAATCTTATTGTAAACTATTTTTGCAAACATTTATTCCCAATATTTTGTCAACATTTAAATAATAATTTATTATGTTAAAATATTTGCACCCAGCAAACACAGAAATGTTCTTAAAATGTATTTTTCAAAACGTTTTAATAACATTTAAATGTCGGGTTATATAAAGGTCATTTTTAAAACGTTATTGCAAATATTTTGGGCAAACATTTTCGCAAAATATTTTTTCAACTCCCCAAAAATAACATTCTGTTTAGAATGTTTTGAATCAAGTTTTTGGAATGTTATTAAAACGTTTTTATACCCTTTATATAACCCGGCATTTAGGCCCTAAACGTTTTCTGTAAAACATTTGTGGTTGCTGAGCAGTAGATTATCAAAATATGTTTTTTAATGTTATGAAAACGTTTTATACCCTTAATATACCCTTTATATAACCCGACATTTAAACGTTTTCTGACAACCTTTAATAACCTTTTGCGAATGATGTCGAAAAAAAAACTCCATTCTGTGTTTGCTGGGAGGTTGCTATCAGCAGTAGATTGTATTTAAGCAAAGGGATATCAGCAGTAGATAGTTCATGGAGAGTGTATCAGCAGCAGATTTAGTTGAGGAAAGAGTGTGCTATCAGCAGTAGATAGTTGACGAAACAGTGTGCTATCAGCAGTAGATAGTTGACAAAACAGTGTGCTATCAGCAGTAGATAGCTGACGAGACAGTATGCTATCAGCAGTAGATAGTTGACGAAACAGTGTGATATATCAGCAGTAGATAGTTGACGAAACAGTGTGCTATCAGCAGTAGATAGCTGACGAAACAGTATGCTATCAGCAGTAGATAGCTGACGAAACAGTATGCTATCAGCAGTAGATAGCTGACGAAACAGTATGCTATCAGCAGTAGATAGCTGACGAAACAGTGTGCTATCAGCAGTAGATAGTTGACGAAACAGTGTGCTATCAGCAGTAGATAGTTGACGAGACAGTATGCTATCAGCAGCAGAAAACTGACGAAACAGTATGCTATCAGCAGTAGATAGTTGACGAAACAGTGTGCTATCAGCAGTAGATAGTTGACGAAACATTGTGCTATCAGCAGTAGATAGTTGACGAAACAGTGTGCTATCAGCAGTAGATATATGTAGTTGACGAGACAGTATGCTATCAGCAGTAGATAGTTGACGAAACAGTGTGCTATCAGCAGTAGATAGTTGACGAAACAGTGTGCTATCAGCAGTAGATATATGTAGTTGACGAGACAGTATGCTATCAGCAGTAGATAGTTGACGAAACAGTGTGCTATCAGCAGTAGATAGTTGACGAAACAGTGTGCTATCAGCAGTAGATATATGTAGTTGACGAGACAGTATGCTATCAGCAGTAGATAGTTGACGAAACAGTGTGCTATCAGCAGTAGATAGTTGACGAAACAGTGTGCTATCAGCAGTAGATATATGTAGTTGACGAGACAGTATGCTATCAGCAGTAGATAGTTGACGAAACAGTGTGCTATCAGCAGTAGATAGTTGACGAAACAGTGTGCTATCAGCAGTAGATATATGTAGTTGACGAGACAGTATGCTATCAGCAGTAGATAGTTGACAAAACAGTGTGCTATCAGCAGTAGATAGCTGACGAAACAGTGTGCTATCAGCAGTAGATAGTTGACGAAACAGTATGCTATCAGCAGTAGATAGCTGACGAAACAGTATGCTATCAGCAGTAGATAGCTGACGAAACAGTATGCTATCAGCAGTAGATAGTTGACGAAACAGTGTGCTATCAGCAGCAGAAAACTGACGAAACAGTATGCTATCAGCAGTAGATAGTTGACGAAAAAGTGTGCTATCAGCAGTAGATATCTGACGAAACAGTATGCTATCAGCAGTAGATAGTTGACGAAACAGTGTGATATATCAGCAGTAGATAGTTGACGAAACAGTGTGCTATCAGCAGTAGATATATGTAGTTGACGAGACAGTATGCTATCAGCAGTAGATAGTTGACGAAACAGTGTGCTATCAGCAGTAGATAGCTGACGAAACAGTGTGCTATCAGCAGTAGATAGTTGACGAAACAGTATGCTATCAGCAGTAGATAGCTGACGAAACAGTATGCTATCAGCAGTAGATAGCTGACGAAACAGTATGCTATCAGCAGTAGATAGTTGACGAAACAGTGTGCTATCACCAGCAGAAAACTGACGAAACAGTATGCTATCAGCAGTAGATAGTTGACGAAACAGTGTGCTATCAGCAGTAGATATCTGACGAAACAGTATGCTATCAGCAGTAGATAGTTGACGAAACAGTGTGATATATCAGCAGTAGATAGTTGACTGTGCCCTTGAGTTGCTGTGCCCTTGAGTAAGGCACTTTATCTCGATTACTCCTCTCCACCCAGGTGTTTAAATGGGTACCGGCATTCTTAAATGCTGGGAAGGTAACAGACTCGCTGTAGAGGAGGTGTAGCGATCCCCTATAGCAACATTACATGGAGGAGTCTGGCCCAATCGCCAATGAAAGAGAGATGGGCACTCCGATCACTGTTTATCAGCAGTAGATAGCTGACGAAACAGTATGCTATCAGCAGTAGATAGTTGACGAAACAGTGTGCTATCACCAGCAGAAAACTGACGAAACAGTATGCTATCAGCAGTAGATAGTTGACAAAACAGTGTGCTATCAGCAGTAGATAGCTGACGAGACAGTATGCTATCAGCAGTAGATAGTTGACGAAACAGTGTGATATATCAGCAAAACACAAAAGTGCGAATATTTCCAAATACCTAAATTAGCTACAAATTTAGGACATGTTAGTGTTACAAAACTATATTTTCTAGAATTTCAGAGAATACTTTAAATATTGGCTGGTTATTTTTCACACAGTGGCGTTAACTAGTCAATTGCCTATACTTCTAACATACACTACTTGTAGAGGTCACGCGTGAATTGTGAGAGCTCTGTGTATTGTGTATAGGAAAACGGACAGTAACTGCAGTATGTGACGAAGCAGTGTGCTATCAGCAGTAGATAGTTGATGAAGTACGTCTATCAGTTGTATTATAGTTATTATTGGAGAAGCAGTGTGCTATCAGCAGTAGAGGATTCTTTTCACTAAAATCAACCTGCAAAGCTGCTTCCTGGTCAAGTACATCACGCCTATAGTACACCGACATCACGCCTATAGTGCCAACTTTGCATAAAAAGTATAACAAATTGAGTACAATATTATATATTAGCAAATTTAGTGCTCGGAATCGTATTTTTCTAGAACATAGGTATAATTATGATTATGTATAAATTTGAAAAGAAAACACGAACATTTATGTTGAGGCCTATGTGCGAATGGGCACACAAGGCTAAAACGTGTTTAGCAGTCGGTCGTGAGCATGCAAAAATGGGTCGTTTTTATATAGGCCTATCGCTAATTTTCTCAGTAGGCCTAGACCTAAAATTAATGTGGCGCCATTCTCAATATGATATAAAATCTATATTTCAAAGTTTCAGGTTACTTGACATATGGTCGGATCGAGCGCAACAAGTTTTTAAAGAAAATTTCTTTAGAAATGTCAAATTTCAGTATATATTGCGTATTTTCATTACCAACAACCATATTTGGAATCAGCGTAAAAAATAAAATGAGTATACAGAAGCCCAGTAATGGTTCGGTGGTTCTTGAGATGGCTCGTGATATTTTTCTTTGGCAGTGTTCGTCGATGTCCTGGTTATGATGGTTTCGTACCGCTATCACCACTGGCTATACCCATCGCTGTGAAGAATAAATCGCCCAATCTTTGTATGATGTCTACCATGCAAGCTAGTTATAGGTAAGGTTCTTTAAAATGCAAATACATTTTCATGACCATATTTGGAATCAGCATGACA